>NC_031992.1:1466359-1555003 GCF_001879085.1 Nicotiana attenuata
CACGTCGAGATAATTTCGGCTGGAGGCGACATCGTGGAGGTTCATAGACCTGGGTATTGTGCCTTCTATGTCTACCCGTTCTTGATCGGTTACACTCTTCCCCTTCTTCCGCTAGCGGAGGAATTTTGCTGGTTTTACAACATCTGCCCGGCACAACTCTTTCCTTATTTGTATAAAGCTTTTCTGATGCTGACGAAGTACGCAGAATTGGCTGGTTGTGAGGTTGATGTTCATCACTTGCTGCATTTATTTTCACCAAGTTTTTATAGAGGTACTATGATACACCTACGGTATCGCGGGACCAAAGGGCTGATAGTCGGAATGGACGACAGGACAAATCAGAAGTTCTGGCATAAGTACTTCTTTATCAAGACCGAGCACTTGGTGGCGGACCCGACTGGGTTTCTTGAGCAGTGGAACCATAATCGTAAGTGTGTCATACTCGTTGTCTTTTTTTTTCTTTTTTTTTTGCCCCTTTGTTTTCGGCTCATTTGCGGTCTCTTTGTTTTTCAGCTGAAAGACGTGCACCCTCCCATGTCCTTGACATTGAAGATTGGGTGGCTCGCGTGCTGCCTTACATGGAGAGAATTCGTGATTGGGCGGTCTTTTACAAGCGCTTCGGACCGAAGGTCTCGTCTGGTAAGTGTTACTTCTGCTTTAGCTCTTTGTCGTTTACCATTGCTCGTTGATACGACCTCCTTTTGATATCTAGGTCGGCGGGTTTCCAAGAAGAAAACTCCAGTGCCGGCATTACGCCAGGCTATCACATCGGCAGAGATGCAATTTGCTTTGGCCGAGTCCGTTCGCGGGGGTCGTACCCAAGCTCTGTCGACGAGGAATTTTGCCCCTCAAAATGTTGCTATGCGGGATGAGATCTCTTCCCGGCCTATCTACCATCTTGTAGATGAGTCATCTAACGGAGAGGAGTTGCCATCGAGAAAGAGGCGAAGGATGGATCTTGGTAAGGCTATCGTCACTGGTATTGAACCGAAGAAACTCATTGCTCCTGAAGCGGCGCCTGCATTTGCACCAGTCGTAGGGGCCGTTATGGCGGATGCCATAGGTAAAGGAGGTCCTCTAGGGCCGAGGAGGTGCATGAAGGCAGGGAACCTGTAAGGACCGCGGAAGGTGGCGCGTCGTCAGCGGTCGGGGGAGATGTAGGGGTACCTGTGGGGGATGATGGTTCTGGTTCGGACATCGACCCCGAAGAGATACAGGCCTATTTATAGAGGAACACTCGCGTGGAGGTAAGGACGGAGGGTCCCAACCGGCACGTAATCATCCCCGTGGGTGACGACCTTTTGGCCAACTCTGAACGGGCGGTGCCGTCCTTTACCCCCTTGTGTGCGGCTTCTGAGAACACGGCGCTGCAGACACTAAGCGATGCTGAGTTATCGCTGAGTATATCTGGCATGGCTCTACGAGTAAGTGCTTTTCAATGTTAGGATTTGTTTCGTATATGTGATTTGTTTATTCTGACTCTTTTTTTCTGCATGTTAGACTCTTATCATGGGGATTGAGCATGAACGAAGGGAAGGGAGGAGGAAGGACCTCTTCATAAAGGTGACTTCCAAGTACAAGGAGTACCGTACTAAGCACCGAATGATGGCTGATGTTTTACCCAGGATACCGAATTTCAGTTGTTCCGCGATGGGCTCAAACAGAAAGACGAGGAGTTGGCGAAGAAAGATGAAGAGCTAAAGGAGAGGGATGATGAGCTGATGAGAGCCATCGATCGATGCAGTGAGCTCGAGACAGCTTTAAAGGCCAAGGATGACGAGCTCGAGGTGAGTAAAGGGGTGATGGCTGAGAATGTCGATCTTCAAGCGCGGGTGGCATTTTTAATTGCTGAACTTGGGCAGAGGGAGGCGAATGCTGTTGGTCTTCGGGATGAGTTGAGCGCCGAGGTCGAGGAGTTGGCTTGTACCGAGAAACACAGAATGGCCGCTGCGGCTGAAGCGGCAGCCTTGGAAAATGCTCTCTGCGTTTGCAGGTCCGAGCGGGAGAGTGAGGCAGAGACATCGGCGCTTATGGTGGCGAGGTTAGAGGAACGAATCCAGAATTTGGAGGTAGAGTTCTCCTGATTGAATGGGTAGGTCGTTACCTTAAAAGCTGAGGAGATGCGACGGCAGTCACAGCCGTCTACGTCTCATACTTCTGCCCATCCAGGCGTGCCGCGGGAGTTGTATGAGATGTGGGTTCACGCCGAGGCTCATCTTGACGTATATAGGTCTTTGAAAACCAATGGGAAGATTTCCGAAGCGAAACTTGAGAGCGTACGTGCAAAGGCACGCGCGACCCGTGAACCTTGCGGTTATGCTCCTGATACGCCTGGTGGGGACGACGTTGACGATGATGCGGATAGGCTTGCCTCCGATTCTTGGTATAATGATGAGTATGTCGATGGGCATGAGACGGCGTAAAGCCGACATACTTAGTTTTTGTTTTATTTTGCAACTTTTGTGAGGGCGTCCTTGGGCCCTTTGTAAAAAGTATTGTAACTTGACAGTTGTAATGGAACAGTCCATCCCCCTTTTGCTACGTGTTTCTTGGTTTCCACTCTCTTTCTTTCTTTCTTTAATGTGGGAAAGTCCCTGATTTTTTGATAAGATTGGTGTTCGACGCGGTCGGACATTAGAGACTTCGAGCGGAGTCGCATGCAAAGTAATTCGAGCGAGGTCGAATGTAAAATAATTCGATCAAAATGTGAAACGATTCGAGTGAGGTCGAATGTAGAACAATTTGAGCGAGGTCAAATGTGTTAATTCGAGCAAGGTCGAATGTAAAATGATTCGAGCAAGGTCAAATGTTAAACGATTCGAGCGAGGTCGAATGTAGAATGATTCGGGTGAGGTCGAATGTTAAACGATTCGAGCGAGGTCGAATGTAGAATGATTCGAGCGAGGTCGAATATAAAACGATTTGAGCAAGGTCGAATGTTAAACGATTCGAGCGAGGTCGAATGTAGAATGATTCGAGCAAGGTCGAATGTTAAATGATTCGAGCGAGGTCGAATGTGAGATGCGAAAAGACTTGATAGAGAGTAAAAATGCTGCTTTATTTCATCTATTGGAGAATATCTTGGTGGAGAGTAAAAAATGCTGCTTTATTTCATTCATTGGAGAATATTACATATGTCTGTTTCATACATATATTGGAGAAGTTCCCATGTATCCAGTCCCTTCATCGTTCGGCTTGGAGAAGCAGTCGGCAGGCGGGGCGATGAATTATACTTGAACTTCGAGACATCCCCTTTGTCACCACATAAAAAACCACTCCGAGAAAACCCAATTGGGACAAAACTCATATGAGGGAAAAAGAGTACGACGCGGAGGGCGTCTGTTTTCAAAAGTTGAAGTATTTGAGATGAGCGACGTTCCAATTGTTTCGTAGTAGTTTTCCCTCCATAGTTTCTAGTTGAAAAGATCCTTTGTTTGCTGCTGCCGTGATCTTATATGGACCGGATCAAGGTCTTCTATTGTCGACCCTGCTGCTTCCACATTTTTGGGGTCCTGGATAACGTCTTTCTGATTGCTAGGATCGGACCCCGACTTTGATAATTGGTATGCCTCTGAGTTTGTTTCTTTAAGCTGTTGAGTGAATGTGCAATCTTGGGCGATGCGGTAGCATTCCTGGGTTGTGCGTTGTTCGCCTCGGATGCTGAATATTCCCCATGGAGTTGGGAATTTGATTACTTGATATAGGCTAGACAGGATGGCTCTCATGGCGTGTATCCAGGGTCGTCCTATGATTGTGTTGTAAGTTGTGTCTTGGTTCATTACGTGGAATGTTGTTTCTAAGGTGACGCCACCGGTCAGAACGAGTAGCGTTATTTCACCTGAGTTTCGTTCGACTGCATTGTTAAAACCCGCCAGTGTTATGCAGCGTAGTATTATCTTGTCCTTGAGTCGCATTTGCGTAAGAACTCGAGGGTGGATAATACACGTGCCGCTTCTGTCGTCTACTATTATTCTTTTAACATCAGTGTCTGAAATACGTAAAGTAATGACGAGAGCATCAGAGTGAGGAAAGATCAAACCGTTGGTATCTGACTTATCAACGATGATACTTTCTTCGAGGTCATCATACCGCTTGTGGGAGATTGACCGCTTTAGCTTGTGCATGGTGGTAAACTTTATGTGGTTGATTGCTGTTTCGTCACCTCCGTCGATGATCATTTGAATGGTGCGGGTAGGACAGGGCGGCTTTGGAGGGCCTTGGTATTGTTCTCGCCCGCGGCTGAAGTTGGTTCGTCCTTGGTCACTCATCAGCTCTTTCAGGTGTCCTTGGTTTAGCATGTTCACTACTTCTTGTCGTAGGGCTATGCAGTCTTCGGTTTTGTGACCCCGCTCCTAGTGAAATTCACAAAGGACGTTCGACTTTCAGGTACTTGGGTCGGACTTCATCTTTTGCGGCCACTTCACCTTTGTGCCAAGCTTCTCTAGTGCGTACACTACTTCTGAAGGAGAAACACAAAAATTGTGAGCGGATAAGAGTTGAGGCATACCTCTTTCGCTTCGCTGAGTCCCTGTGTGGGGTCTGGACGGCCCTTCCGCATGTTGAGGGGGTGGTGGATAGCTGTTCTGACATAGGGTTGATGCCTGTCTCGATTGAGGTGTGGGCCTGATAGATCTTTTCGAATGTCATTGCGACGGTCTTTCTTCGGCTTTGTTTGGATTGACGTTAAACGTTGGGTTAGACCATTAAGATCGTCATCGTCTGCTCTCACCTCGGCGCAGTAAGTGTTGTGGATTTCTTCCCAAGTGGTGGGAGGGTATTTCATGAGCCTGCTTAACAACTTCCTTGTCGCCCTCGACCCATTCCTATTCAACCCGTTTTGGAAGGCTGCTACCGCCATCCCTTCCGATACATTAGGTAGGCTCATTCTCACCCTGTTAAACCGAGCGAGGAAGTCCCTGAGTCCTTCGCCGGGCGATTGCCTAACGGCGAATATGTCGTTTACCCTGACCTCCACTTTCTTAGCTCCGGCGTGGGTGATGACGAACTTGTCTGCCATTTCCTCGAATGTTGCTATAGACCGGGCTGGTAGTTGTGAGTACCAAGTTAGGGCTCCTCCGGTTGAGGTTTCGCCAAACTTTTTTAGTAGCACTGACGGTACTTGCTCCTTTGATAGGTCGTTGCCTTTTACTGCTGTGACGTAATGAATGATGTGATCCTCTAGGTCTGTGGTGCCATCGTATATCTTCAAATATGGTGGCATTTTGAAGGTCTTGGGTATGGCATGTAGGGCTGCCTCCTCGCTATATGGTTGTTCGACGAATCGGCCGATATCCCGCTTTGGCAGCAGTTTCGGGGCACCCGGTATCTTATTGACCCTTTCTTGATGTTCTCTCATCTGGTCGCGGAGCGCCTTATTTTTATTTTCCATTTCTTCTATTTTCTTTAAAATGGCTGTTAGTGTATCATTGCATGCATCAACAATGGTGTGAGTGTTACCTGTTGGGGGAGTTGGTTGCTCGCCGGTGGTTGTTATATCTGCCAGCATAGCATTTCGGTTTGCCCTTTGAACGGATTTGTCGAGTATGTTATTGAGGGTACTTGTCAGCCACTCCTCCAATAACTTCTTCACTACTGGTGGTGCCTCCTCGGCCGTGGATGTGGAAGCTCCCCTTTCGCATGATGCGGTTACACTTGCGTGAGGGGCTGGTGTATCACTTCGCCTGGGTGTGGCAGTTGGTGTCACATTCTCGTCGCCTCCTCTGTTATCCTCGTTGATGGTGTTTAAGATGTTGGTAGTGACACCCATTATTGCTTTCTGCCTTTCATCTCCTTTTCCTATCATTGTTAGTATGTGCAAACAAGGAAAAGATGGTTGTCCCCCCTTTTTTTTTTATCTAGAACAAACTAAAATTTTAACTAAAATCTCCCCACAGACGGCGCCAAATTGTTTGACCAAAAAGTATTGAAGCTTTCAGTTAAATCAATTAATGATAAATTGAAGGGTGAATCTTAGTTAAGAATCATAAAATCTAGACCAAATATTATGCAAAGCTGGTTAAGATAAACAACGTTAATCAGTGTATTTGTACCGATTAAATGCTCGTAAATGCAATAACATAAAGTGCAATAAATATAGATCATGACAATGAATATAACAAAAAGGAATCTACCACCCAATTATTGTAAGACTTGGATGGTTCTTTTCCCTGACAACAGCGTGGAGAAAAGAGAAATAAAGAGGGTTGAGGGATCTTTGGATCTTATGAATAAAGAAGCAAAAACGTATGCTTGAATAGGATAATCAATGAACAAGACAATTGTTGTATATTCTCTCAGGTCAACCTTTTACAATGTGTTTTTCTCATAAGGTGAAGATCCCCCTTTTTGTTCTCTATCTCCTCCTATTTATATGAAATATTTCCTAAAAATCCTAAAAAGTACAAATTAAGGAATATCCAAAGGAATATTCCTTATATCCATATTTCAACCTATGCTACTGTTATTTCTTCACCTCAGCTGCCTGTCTTTGGCATCAGCCCTCTCGAGAGCAGCCTTAAGCTACTACACAGCGGTTGACCCCGTCCTTGATCTCGCTTATCCCTTACTGCCTGGTCGCCAAATTTAGACCAATACAGTAGTCAATGCGCCAAACACATTAAAGAACCAATAAAATGTAGTAGTGAATAATTCAGGAATTATTAAGTGATCATATATTTCAACAGATGTCAACAGTAGTGAATACATAAATTTTTATCGAGGGAATCAACATCTATTATATATACATTAAAGAAAATTATATATAGTATGATTTTCTGACGAAAGAGTTACGAATGAACCTTGTCGGCCGTTCTAGCTCCGCCCCTAAACATCAGAGTTGAAATTTCCAAAAACATGCTGATTAATATTTCAGCACCCACGTGGTTGAGAAGTTGACAATAATGTACTTCTGCAGTCGTGATTGCCTATGCTATGTTGTCAGCCCCAGCCAATGTTTATCGCTTGTATATTTTCAACGCTTATTTTATGATTAAAATAGATTGATATTTACGTGTACCTAATTATAATTAAGGAGTCTAAATTAGACGAAAGAGTGGACAAGTTGTGTGTTAAATGGTCAAAGAGGATTCTGCCAAAGATACTAAAGCAATTCTTGAATCTACTTTATTCCATCGTATCGCATATTCTGATTAACCATATCTCAATCCTAAATTTTTTTAATGTCTCCAGTCATGAAATAGTACACACTCTAATAATACCAAGGAATCAAGGATTATATGGATTCCCAATTTATCGAATTCCAACGATGAAAATCTCACCTCCTACCAATTCCAAGCATAGAATTCGTGGTAATAAGTATATGTAATGTAGCAGTGACACATCTTGTTCAATATTTCAAGCATATATATGTATAGTTGTAAAATAGAGTTGTTGGGATTATTGGAGGGGAACCTTAGAGAAACGGTAAATTTGTCTCCATGTGACTTATAAGTCACTTGCATCAAGGTATGCTACCTATATCACACATCTTGGGATATGGCCCTTCCCCGGTCCCTACGAAATATTTCATGCACAGGGATGCAGCTAAGGCCGAAGAAGAATTCATAAGTGAATTTAGAATTTAGAGTTAGGGGATACAAGAATGAGTATGACCTTAATATATACAATCGAGAATTATTCTAATGTTTTCATATTTATACACAAGTTTAAGCCAGCTGGGTTGGTAACATAATCAATTAACAATGATGTTCAGATTAGCCCGTGTGCACGATGGGAAGAAATCACATTTTTGCATTCGAAAATTTGGGCTTAAGACATCATAATTTTCCTTCTATTTTATTGACCACTAGGCTACAACATTGGTCGTTGATAAGAACTTTAAGCTATTGTTAGTAATACTAATCGTCCACCACAAGCATATTTAGAAAAAGTCCCCCAACTCACATTATATGACAAGGATAATTAAGTTTAAGGCCTGAAGAATCCAAACCACTTAGCCCAGATTCTGCTAGAAAATTTTCTGGATGATTTTTAAGAATAGTCAGATTTACAACTGGTCGTTCAAAAATAGCCCAATTTCAAAAGCAATCGAAATTTAGCTACTTTTTATGTAAAGATAAATCTGAGCAAAAACACTGTTCAAAACCCGGAAAATACTCCAGTATATTATGCTGGAGTTCCAGTATAAATATACTTGAACTCCAGCATATTATACTGGAGTTCCAGGATAGTATGCTGAAACTCCAGCATAATATGATGGAGTTCCAGCATAAATACACTAGAACTCCAGCATAATATGATGGAGTTCCAGCATAAATACACTAGAACTCCAGCATAATATATTGGAGTTCCAGCAAGTATAATGGTCCAGTATAATATACTGGAGTTTGGAGCATCAGTGCTCCAATCTCCAGTATATTATACTGGAGCCAACAAAGTATACCGGTCCAGCATAATATACTGGACTTCACACAAGTGCACCGAACTCCAGTATATTATGCTGGACCGGTCTCTATTGTGGCAAAACGGTGGCTATTTTTCATTGACTTGGTAAATGCTGGCTATTTTTTTATTGACCAGTCCGAAAACTGGCTATACCGTGAAATTTTGGCAAATTTCTCCATCTGTCAAGAAAATCAGCTTGGCTGACTAGTTCTAGAAGGAAGTGTAGATAAGTTTATATAGAGTGCAAACAAAATAAGACAACGCATCTATTAGGCTATTACAACGTAACAGATTAAAATTTACATTGTTTACTATCATATAAAAACATTGATACAATAAAAAAGATTTCACGTTAATAAATACTTGGCAAAGGATAGAAGCACTCACGTTTATCAAATCATAAGGTAAGGTATTTGATTTGCTTTAGAATAATATTAGCCTCTTAGGGTCATTTAGACCTCGAATTACATAAATCTAAAGATAGACCCGATAATTTACAAGGACCAGAAAGTTTGTAACAAGTTACAGAGAAGAAACCTTGGTATATATGCATGGTTTATCGCAGTGATATACTCTTTTAAATGAGCAATGTATCATCAACAAGAATAACTTTAATAGAAAAGTGGATGTGCTAGTAGCAATTTCTAACTTGCTTTAGGTGGGAACATTTTGAGATAAACCTACACATTTACTTCTCCACAGTTAGAAAACATATGTAGCTACAGAAATGAAGCGTTAATCCTTACCAACTTGATTGGCAACAAACATCGCAACCATAACTAGAAACTGAAATACTGGACAGACCTTTGATGTTAAATCATTTCAAAGTAGAACATTAAGCATAAGTAGGATTCAATGAAGGGTACATGACAATACCCTTCTACAATAAATTACTTCTACTTCAAGATGGAAATGGCTTGAAGGCGGAATTTGATCCAACTCTGTGCACGAGAAAAAGTCCAAGCACTACTAAAAAAGACGAAAAGAGCACATATTAACCTCCATGTGGTGGAATATGACTTACTCAGAGAGAGGATTAAGGACGCTACCGGCAAACAATATCACGCATGTTGCATCTTCTATAATCAGGAAGAGAAACGAAACGGATGATCAGCAACGAACTCTACTGTGTTCACAGACGTACATGACATTAAAAACCACGAACAATAGGTTAGAGCTGCAGCTTCTGTTCCCTCTTCATTTACCTCAATAACGGACTTTTGAAAAATTTAGAAACATCAAGGTCACTACCATCTCGGTGAGGTCATAGCGAGATACTACCTCAAGCCTTTGAAAATTTTGCTAACTTTGAATCCAAAACACATTTTAAATTTGGGGATACGAACTTTACCAACTTTAACCTTCCGAGTTGGAAGGTGAAGGTCCAAGAATTGAGGTTCAGAAGTGACCCTTTTTACCAGTTCCTGAAGTCCATTATTGGCATCAGGCAAAAAGAAGTACCAAGGAGAAACAACGTCGTCTATCCTCCTCGCCCTGTTTATAAGGAAGCCTCAACACCTTAAAACCTTCAAAAGCTTTTACGTATTGCCTATTAATACTAGTCATGAATGCCACTCGAACAGAGGTCCCATTGAGAAGGCGGAACGCCTTGCGCTTTGTCAATGAACCATTGAACTGTTTATCCCACGCAGACAAGTGTTGTTCTATGGTCAACTGATTTGGGAGAAAGAATTCCTTTGATAAGGCCTCTTGTTTCCTTTTCAGCGATTCACTTGATTTGCCACCTCATAAGCCTACAATATCAATCAAAATTCTGTAAAACAAATATAAAAAAAGGATTCTTTAATTTTTTATTTTTTTCCCGAATTGTTTGGAGTAGAAAGATTTTATAACAAATTGTTACTTTTGGCGTCCAAGTTGACAATCCATTTGCACCAAGTTTGATCTAGTTAAAAGAAGAAACGCAACAACAACAACAACTACTACAAACCCAATGTAATCTCACAAGTGGAGTCTGGGGAGGGTAGCGTGTACGTAGACCTTACCCCTACCTTGTGAAGGTAGAGAAGTTGTTTCCAATAGAAGAAACGCATTTATAGTATTTCATTTATGTTGTATACACCTCCTAGGTGGTTATCAGCTGCACAATACTAAAGCATAATAATTGGAAAGTACGACAAATCCATGATTTAAGTAAAAGAAAGGAATAACAAAAGAACTAGATGGCATCTGAATTTTTTGTTGTAATTAACATCTCAGGAACTCAGATTATGCATAGATTTCCTCATACTATAATGGTGCCATTAAGCAACCTCGTAACTAAATCAATCAACTAAATTAGTTGTGTTTGAAATATGAATCCTCTGTTTCACTCTATTTGTTGTCTGTTCATTCCAATACTTAATACCTACTTATGATTATTGTGTGCTCAAATTATCACATGCAGACATAGAGGTAGCTATTGTAATTTCTTTTAAAAATAACTATGGTTAAATCTAAGTAATCGGTAACTTGGTATCCCTTACATATTGAAGTTGTTGCTCAAAACAGTAAGGCAGTTAGAAAATTATCCTTACTTGCACAGTGACGGAGCCACCTTAGGCTAAGGGGTGTCTGGTCAGAAAATCACAATGTATAGCAACGTCAAAAGTTTATTTTTATGTATATATTTTATATGTTGAATTTTCTTAGCTTCTTTGTTTATCTCTTTATATTTTCATAACCCTTAGTGAAATTTCTGGCTCCGAGGGGATTCAGTGCCCAAATTATGGTGCAGGCGAACTCATGGTTTCTCCGCAAAACTAGGTATTTTATGTACATAAATTTTAGAATGGACCTAATATTATCTGTTGAGCCTCATGCTACAGAAAAGTTGAATGGTGCACTTGGTTGAATTTTGAGTTATTAACCTAGAGGAAATAGGGATCAATTCCCACTAAATACTTTCATTTCTCTCCTTTCTTTAGCAGTACACCCATGTTCTAAAATCCTAGATCCGCATCTGCTCGCTCCCCACCTGACTAATAAATCCCAGCATCCAAAAACAGCAAATTAAGACGAACTCTAGTGAACTATACCTAATCAAAACTAACAACAACAACGACCCAGTAAAATCCCACACCTAATCAAAACTAACCTTGTTCATAAAATCAAGAGAAAAAGAAGCAGCCTTGTAAACAACTAAACATTGTCCCCAATCCGTGTGCAAGAAGGATTAAAGTTCCAAGTCTGGTCAAGCCAGAGGCTGTTAGCGGTAGCAGTGTTTAGAAAGGCGCGCGCTTCGTCGCTTTAAGCGCGAAGCGGACACGAAGCGACCTATTGTCGCTTCCAGCACACTGAGGCGACTCGATCTGAGAAAGCGAGCGCTTCACAGGAGAAGGCGATGAAGCGACGAAGCGGATAAAGCGATCGCTTCTTTCCAGAAAAGCGCAGGGGGTCTTTTTTTTTAAAAAAAAACTTTGGGTCTGTTATTTTATTAGACAAAACAGACCCTAAATCGACCAAAAACCCCTTCCCCTTCGACAAAACAGAGTTGACTCACAAAACCTAGGGTTTTTTACGTGCTGAAGCTGATATCCAAAAGCAGAGACGCCATTGCTAACGCTTTCTCTCTCGCTCGAGTTCTCCTTTCTCGCTCGCGACACTCGCCATTGCTGACCCAGGTAATTTCTTCTTCTCCTTTCTCCTTTCTTCTTCTGTTCTTCAGTTCTTCTCGTTTTTTTTTCATTCTTCTTCTTCTTTCTTTCTTTCTTTCTCTGTTTCTCCGGTCCAGAACAGAGTAAGGACTAAGGAACAATTTTTTCTTTCTTTTTCCTTTTCATTTGTGTATTTTTTCAGCATATATATTTAATTATTATATGTATTTCATTTATTATTATATTTCAGCATATACAATTAAATTATTATTATATTTCAGCATATAAAATTAAATTATTATTATATTTCAGCATATAAAATTAATTATATATATGTATTAGTTTTAGTTTATGTGATTTTTTAAATGTATATTTCAGTTTATATAATTAATTATTATATATATTATATGTATTTTCAGTTTATTGATTATGTTTTTTCTTATATCTTAATAGGGATATTAAAATGTCTCAAAATTCGAAAGAGAAAGACCCAGCTTGGCGCTATGGTGAGAGAGTTAATGAGAAGAATACAAATGTTGTATGCAAGTTTTGCAACAAGATTACAACGGGTGGCATTTATCGCTTTAAATACCATCTAATTGGTGGCGATAGAAACGTCACAAGTTGTCCGAAATGTCCACCGGAGGTGAGGGAAGAAATAAAGAACTTTGTTGAGAAGAAGAAGGAGCAAAAAAATCAAATGGTTCATCAACCAATGGTGACCAATCTTGATGATGATGATGATGATATTGAAGAATTGTCACTTCCAACAAAACGGGGAAGAGATGGGTCAAGCCATGGATCATCGACTAAAGGTCCTATGGATTGCTACTTCTCAAAGAAGCCGGGAGCAAAGGGCGGTGGAAAAGATGTACAAAAAATTGCTAAAGACATTTTGAGGGATCGTGCAGTTAGAGCTTTTGCACGATGGGTCTATGATGCTGGGCTCCCCTTCAATTGTGTCAACTATGACACTTTTGGAGACTTTATTGAGGTCGTTGGTCAATACGGACCTGGAATGAAGCCTCCCACTTACCATGAAATAAGAGGTCCTTATCTAAATAAGGAAGTGGAGGAGACTAATAAAATTGTTGAGGAGCATAAAGTTGTGTGGAACAAGTACGGCTGCTCCATTATGATGGACAAGTGGACGGCAAGAACGGGGAAAATGATTATTAATGTGTTGGTGAATTCTCCCCGGGGAAGTTTGTTTCTTGAGTCCATTGATGCTAGTGACTCATCCACCGACCACATCAAAATGTTCACCTTGTTTCAGAACACTATCGAAAAGATTGGTCCAAGCAAAGTTGTTCAAGTGGTCACTGATAATGCAAGTGAAAATGTGAAAGCGGGTGGCATGATTGAAGGAGCGTACAAGAATGTCTATTGGACTCCATGTGCGGCTCATTGTATCAACTTGATGTTCGGGGATATTTTCAAGGAAAGACCCTTCTCTACAGTTTTTGGCCAGGGCGTTAGATTACATTCTTATATTTGTCAGCGGCCCTTGTTATTGAATATGATGAGAAGATTCACCATGCAAAAAAATTTGGTGAAACCGGGCAAGACAAGGTTCGCCACTGCTTTCTTGACTTTGCGTAGTCTCCACTGTCAAAAAGACAATTTGAGAAAGATGGTCACTTCAGAGGAATGGAGCAGGAGTAAATTTGCAAAGGAAAGTGCGGGGAAAGAGGTTGCACGCATTATTCTTTCTTATTCTTTTTGGAATAATGTCCTTCATGCTCTTAAAATTGGTGGCCCTTTGGTTAAAGTACTCCGTTTGGTAGATGGGGAGGCAAAACCATCAATGGGCTACCTCTATGAAGCTATGGATAGGGCCAAGGAGACTATTCAAGCATCATTCAGTGATGAGCAAAAATATGCAAAGGTCTTTCAGATCATTGATGCAAGATGGGATGAGCAACTTCATAGACCTTTGCATGCAGCTGGACTTATTCTGAACTCATCACTCTTTTATGAGCAGCATGAGAAGAATTCATTGGCTAAAGAAGTGTGGACAGGATTCCATCAGGTTGTTATCAAGTTGAACCCAGATGAAGACTTGCAAGAAAAGATAGTAGATCAGCTTGCTACTTACAAGGCAGCTGAAGGACTTTTTAAGCTTCGACTTGCTATTAAACAAAGAACGACGAAGTCGCCAGGTGACCAAGTGTTTCTATATTTTATAGCTCTAACTTCAATGTATATTTTATACTTATTAACTCTTGAATATTTTTTTTGACTTCTATAGTTGAATGGTGGGACCAATATGGTGTAGAGACTCCGGAGTTACAGACTTTCGCCATCAAAGTTCTAAGCTTAACTTGTAGCTCATCCGGATGTGAAAGGAACTGGAGTGTTTTTGAACACGTGAGAAATAAAAAGAATTATTTCGTGTTTTGAGATAAAGTAGATTATATCTCAATTGTCCAAACTCCTACTAAATACTAATTAGTTGACACATCTTTTTTGCAGATTCATACAAAGAAAAGGAATTGACTAACCTTGAAGCGCCTCCATAATCTAGTGTTTATAAAATACAATATAGCATTGAGGCGTCGGTACAACCACCGCAATATAATTGATCCAATTCTTTTGGACAATATTGATGAGGCTAATGAGTGGCTAACCGGAGTCCCCGAAATTGTGAAGATGAAGAAGTATTTGAAGGCGACTCCGATTTCACTTGGGGTGATGTTGCGATTGGTAGTGGAGTTGGGGAGAATCCTTATGGTTTAAGGAGATATACTCCAAGTTCAAGCCCTATTAGGAAGGGAAAAAGCGTGGCTACTACAAGTCGATCCCTATCCCTAATTGATGAAGAGGAAAGTGATCATGAAGAGGAGGGGGAAGAAGAAGATGACGAGCAATATGAAGATACTAGAGGAATTCAAGATTTTGACAATCTTGAAGAAGAAGAAGAGTAGAAGAATAAGATGTTGATTGACTTCTAGTAATTTAGTAGCTTTGATTTTGCTTGTCCTATGGTTTGTGGATGGTTTGTGGATGATTTGGTGGTACCTAGTACCTAATTTTAAGTATTTAAATTGATGTTTTTGATTATTTATAATTTTACATTATGTTTTTTAAGAATTGCGCTTCACTTTAATAAAGCGTGCGCTTCGCTTTTGAAGCGAGGCGAACCCTTGTCGCTTTTTTGCGCTTTGCGCTCTCAAAAACACTGAGCGGTAGACAAAAGAGGGCCACGAAGAGCGATAGTTGAGTTCATCAATAGAGTAGGATTTGAGAAAATAAACAAGCTGGTCAAGGATCGGACCACTTGAACCTGCCATGATGAGACCCAACATTATTTGTATCGATGACGGAGAGAAGACCATGTTTCTGTCCCTTGCCATTAGAAAAACATGATTGGCTAACATTAAAATACTTGTGTCTGCTTTCTTGCAGCTATGGAGTGCTGCCCCTTAAAACTCTCCGTAGAATACATGCTTTGCAACCACATCCCTCTGCTTTACAATCAAGTTCCGGAGATACATATTGGAGGAGATTAATGTTCCTATTTGTAATAGTGGAGGAGGATGAATTTTGAACGAGGAAATTTATAGTATTTAATAACACTATCTATTTTATTAAAAAAAACTAGAGGAAATAGTTAAGCCTATTTTTATGACTCTTCACATTCGATCGCTTTTACCTAGTTATTCTCTTCTTAAGAAAGTTGCCAACAAAATTATAGGAATAGGAGTAGTGACGTGGATGGGAACTGGAAAGTAATTGAAAACCTCTCTTTTTCTGATTCAAATTTAAACGATCAAAATACTGTAAATGGAATGTCAAAGTGGAATGTTCATAATTGACTTCAAAATACTAAAAATATTAGTTCATGCAGATTTTGTAGTTTTTAAGACTACAATGTTCTAAATGTTGGGGAAATAATTAAATTATAGAAGTTTTTGCATATATAATTTGAAAAAGGAAGGATTTATGTAAGGTAAATTGTCTTATATAAGGATTTACATCGTTTATGTATGCTATTTCCTTCTGACAAATTTGATCCTTTCTCATCTTATTTAATCTTGTATGACAGCACACCCACCTTTAACATTCATATCTCTGTGAAATTCATCTTGTGGATAGGTTTGGATTTAGAGGCCCAACATTTACTCCTATAAAACATAGTTGGCTTCACTATAGAACTTGCCTTTTCACTTTGGTAGGTACCTCCAGGGGCGGATTTAGGGGGCGGAAGGGGATACACCCGAACCCCCTTCGCCGAAAAATTATACTATATATATAAGGTAAAATCTATTTTTTACCTTTATATATTATGTTTTGAATCCCCATGACATAGCCAAAAGCATAGCTTAGTGGTCTAGGGGTTCAAAATTCTTTTGTAAGGTCATTGGTTCAATTCTCACTAGCTACAATCTTTTTTAACTTTTTTTTCTTTTTTGAACCCCCTTAGCGGAGATCCTGCCTCCGCCGCTGGGTACCTCCCTATCGCCACTCATGTGGGACTCTTCCATTACCAACAATAACAACTACTACGCCACAGTCTCAAACAACTCCGCCATTTCAACCATCCTACTTTAACCCTATGCATAACATCTTTTTTATTTGAAAGGGCAACTAATATTGATATCAGGAAAAAACAGCACTAAGAAGGTGCTGTGATTACCACTAGCAATATACTAAAGTGAGGTTAACCCTGACTGTGTTTCAGCATCTTCAAATACTTCCAATTTACACCAAAAGCATCATACAGTCAGATTTGATCTTCCAAATTGAGCTTCTCTGATCCTCAAAACATCTTTTGTTCCTTTTTTCCATATACACCACCAAATAGCCGCTGGTATGGTGTTCCAAGTCTTTTTCGAACGTTTTGGCAGCCCTCCTGCTCTTGCAAAGGGAAGTTCTACTGTTGATGCATAGCCCATTTTGTTCCCATCAAATTCTCCTATGCACAACATCTTCATATATCATTCTATTTTCCTTGAGCATTGAGCCTAGATATATAAAGTGTCTACATTTACGCACCTCAATCCATCTAATCTCACCTCAACTTCACTGATGTGTCGCTGGCTAATAAGTGAAGTTGTTGATCCTTCAAAATTCAAGCTCATGACGACATGGCATCAATGGAGTTATCACCAGTGACATCATAGTTCAGATAACTTAAGCTTACTACAGCTAAAATTCTATTGGCGTAATCAAAAGCACTGGCAGAAATAGAGAGTACCTATATTATTCAGTGGACTAGATGAGGTCCCACGTCGATTGGACAAAATCCAAGTTTCAAGTTCCAAAAACAACTCAGACAGCACAAAACTCACAATTCTAGGGTAAAGAATAAATAAGCTGAGCTGCACCTTCACACTCCCTCATCAGCAAAATAAAGATTTTCAAACTTTTCAAGTTGAAAAACAAATATACATAGCGTCGACTTGTCACACTTTATGATCAAAGACACAAGGAGGAAAACAAGACTAGGTGAATAATGAAGTAAACAACATCACCTTGTTGCGCTTTCCTCTCAAGACACGAGAAGGAATTGGGTACTGCTCCGCATGATGACAAGGATCAAAACTTGAAGTCTTCATCAAAAAAAAAGGGGATCAAAACTTGAAGTGATCCAGTTGACCTGAAAATGCATGCAGCATCCAGTTAAATATCAAAAGAGTTAGAACTATCCACACATGCACGCTTAGTGGTGAAGGAACCAAAAAGGTTATTTTTCTTTGCTACATGTACATGGCTTTATAACCAGCTCAAAGTACCTACTCCTGCCATTCTAAGTTCACATAGACATAACAGAATGACTTGTTTAATACTACCATGATTAATAACCCTTTTCTTCCTTGTGATTGTGAAATGGATAAACATTTTTACTTTTACAATCCACTAAAAATCTGCTGCCCCAAAAACTTGCAGAGAAAGACTGCACTATACCTATTCATCATGGTGCATGAAATTCATGAAACCTTCATGGTGATTATTGTGATGAGCACACTTGGGAGCGTTAGCTGGGAGCTGCAAATAGTTTGGCCCAAGACGGTGTCTCTGGTATCAGAATATGAGAATATTCTAATCTGGAGAAGCTTATCAACTGAATAGTAGATACCAAGGACAACAATAGCAGAGCAAAACGCAAGCTGATCGTTGGACAAGATCCATGTTAAATAGTCAAAGAAGATGCTACTAAGATACAAAAGCATTTCAGGATCTTCTTTATTCCGGTGTATCACATAGTCTGATTCCCTGTATCTCAATCCAAAAGTTTTGAAGTCTCCAACAATGAAAAACTACACACTCTACCAATTAAAGGGACAAAGATTCGCCATATATCATTGTTTCCAACGATGAAAAACTTCACCCTTCACCAATACCAAGCAGAGGCGTCATGGTAATAAGCATAGGTATTACGACAATGACTGCCTCCAGTTGGATATTTCAAGCCCATAGTTCCAAATTTAGCTGCTGGGAAGTAGCTGATTACTGAGGCAGTGATTACTCCGAAATCATTGGAGATACTTACGCTTCGAACCGGCAGAGTAAATCTAGAGTTAGTGGGTTTGAAATGAGTGTGATCATATATGTAGAAATTTTAAATTTGTATATATATATATATACACACACACACATAGACACATACATATTTTGAGCCGACGGCAATAAGTTCAGTTAAATCCACGAAAACCGCTACTAGATTCTGGAACTAATGCCTAACATCTTATTAAATGATTTGCATGGCAATCATAGGTCTCATGAGAAGTTAACCCTGTTACTAAATACAATCATTTACGAAGTGAAACACATGTTGCTACCCTTTTGCTCATTTTACAACTTCTCCAATTCGAGAAGTTCCACGGGAACTAACTTTCCGAAATGGTTATTAACTGGTGCCTGAAACTCTTGTAATCAGTTGATAAGAACTTTAAGCTAGTACTACTATTTATCTTACAACACGCAATTTCTAAACCTAGCATGTGGAAGTATTAACAGTTCCTTAGTGTAGAAACAATCCTCCTAGGAACATCAAAACACATATGATTAATTAATCCAACTGATGTTTTCAATAAACAGAATACAAACTACAGAAGTTGCAGACCAACCACATTAATGTGGACGAACTGAATCACAGACCACATGAATTCCAGTTACTTCCACAATAATCGAGCTCTAGGCGAAAGCACAGCTATTCAGGTCTAACTACTGTCAGTAATAAGCCTCAACTTTTTGGGAGTAAAATACCAAAAAGGAATTTTTTTTTTTTACTTGCACAGCTGTCTGAAAGAGCGAGCCAATGCTAATTCACACCCTTAGAATCTGAAGCTTGTTGGAGAAGGCAATGGCAACCCAATCAGGCTGGGACGAAGACCACTGAAGCTGCTCGATTTCAGCACCTGCAGTATAAGCCAGAATTGGATCCAATCCACCTTCAATAGGCTGGCCCATTGAAGACAAGTCCCAAATAAGCGCCTGAGAGTCATCACCAGCAGTGCAAATATGGCAAGAGCTGTGAGGGGCCCAAGCAATGGCATTCACGCTCGCCTGATGCCTTTGTAATTCCACTACAGGAAGCGTAGGGAAACGAATATCCAAAACGACAACCTTAGCACTGTCCATTATTATAGTAGCCATGTACCTAGGATCCTGTTTGTTCCATCCGAGGCGAACAAGTGGCGTATCGGGTTCAGAACTCTCGTAAATGATCGTCGAATGCTCCTTATCGCGAAGGTCAAAAACCCTAACGGATCCATCAGCTGAAACCGAAGCAAAAACTCCAACGCCGCCCCAAGCAATATCATAAACCTCCTTATCGTGAGCAATAAGCTGAGTATCCACAGTCTCCCTCTCAATATCCCAAATAGTACACGTGGTATCAATGCTAGAAGTACCAATTCGCTTCGGCTCAGCTTCATTCCAGTCAAAGGAGGTCAACGGACCGGAAAATTCACTGTTACGGTTATTATTTAACAAGCTCTTCATTTCAACCCGACTGTTATCGGAGGCGACCCGCCAAATCCGGAGATAGTCGCTCGAGGTTGCGAGAAGATCGGGTTTTTGGCATTCCTTATCGGGTATGAAGATGACTTTAGTAGGCGGGTACGGGTGCTCGAATGAGAGTTTCGGGTCGGATCGAATCTCGCCGTTGGAATCGTCGAGCTGAACGATTTCGACCCGGTTCGGGTACTGCTCGAGTAAGCTGGAAATGGCGAGGCGGTACTTCTTGTCCTTGCGAACGCTCCAGTTCATTGCGTAGATGTGCCATGGCGCCTCGTACGTGTAGATCTCGGACCGTCTTTGTTGTTCGTCGGACCCGTCTTGGTTCGGATCGCTACTCGCTCCCATTTCTGAGTTCTTTCCCTCACTGTCTCCGCCGAATTAGGGCTTGAATGAACAAACAAGATAGGGAATTAATTATCGGGAGGAAGAATGAGGAAAGTCAACATTATTTAGTCCAACTATAATTTCGAAAATTGCACTTTAGTCCTTTAATGTGCTAGTCTTTGTTTATGCACGTACATTGTGTGATTGTACAGAATTTGGTGTTAATTATTAGAAAATCAAATAAGATAAAATAATGAAAGACGTTTATCACATTTCTTTAGGAAAAAAAAAAAATTGATTTAAAAAGTTGTTCAATTTCCTGTAATATTGAAGTTTAAAGTAAGATCCAAGTTATATGAAGGAAGATAAACTAATCTTATATTTAAAGTTTTAAACTCATACTAGAGAATATTTTGTGAGTGAAGTGAAGATGGTTGGTTTCTTACATAGAATTACATAATTTTGATAGTTCCACAAGGGAATTAACTAGTGTTCAAAGTTGAAAAATTATTGAGTTTTTGGCAAAAATCATCCTTAAGGCCCAAACCAAAGGTACATCCTTGTGTTATCCCAGTGAACAAAAATTATCCATGTACTATTTAAAGAGCTGCAAGAATCATTCTCCTGTTAAATTTTATCAAAAAAACTAACGGCATCCATAAAAGAGCATGCCCAGTACGTGTCTTTTCCCCTAAATTTTTCAAGATTGCCACTCCCGCCAAATCGTCTTCCACCTTCACCAAAAAGGATTAAGACTTCTAAACTAAAAGCTTCATTTGTATGAACTTCAGTGAATTTTCTAGGGCAAAGTCCTAAGCAAAAAAGAGAAGTTAGGGCTATTTCTCCACGCCTCAAACGAACCAGCTGATCAGAATGATAATACAAGAGACATGCAGTAGAGGAAGAATGTATTTGTGCAAACTTCAAACTTTCTCATGAATGCACGTGTTTGGGAGGGTTGTGAAACCTTGACGAGGTCTTATTGATTTGCACCCCAATAAGGTCGAAATTGCTTTCAAGGCAGTGACTTGCCACAATGCAGCTTTCAATCCGATAAGTTATTTTTCTTGTTTTATTTGTTCTTGATCAAAAAAAATACTACACTAAGTGTCGCGCCCCATTTTTCCTCGCGGAGTCCGGGTTTCGTCATTCATGGGGGAACAACTCGTTTCTTTTTGGGAATTGTGTATTTGAAGAGTCGCCACCTAACGGATTAAGGTGCGTTAGGGCACCTAGAGCGATTAACTCATGTAACTAGTTTGCATTACCAGAGACTAGGGTAAGGGCTCGAAATAACCTGAGTGGAAGGTGTTAGACACCCCTTGCGGTCCACAACGGTGGGTCCCAGCCGAACTTAAACTATGTGAATTAGTCAATTAACAAGTAAGCAGTCTTAGCACATATTTGCAAATAAAGGTAGTTTTCACAATCTAAATACATATATGATCAAAGAAGCTGAGATGGTCCAATGCACACTTATGAAAGAAGTTTAGATAATTTAAACACATGTAGGAATTGGGAAAGGGAAATCCTAAGTTGATTAGCCTATAGGATCAATCCGTGCAATGCCCGATAATCCTCCTCAACTAGAGGGGCTACACGTGACATTAGCGCGCAGGTCATCATATTATTTTACTACCCATTACCCTCCCCCCTTAATGGTTATACAAGCGAGTTTGATTAACGACCTCTAAGCGTGCTGTTACCTGTCCCTTCCTTGTGGCCCCGGAGGAATTTAGGACCTCTAGACTTGGGCAGATCTAGACAATCCTAAGGTGTTAAAAAGGAAAAAGTCTAGGCGACAACAAATAATACATAGGACTGTCAATTAAAGAAGCAAATAAAAGGCTCATATTCACCTCCACAGATACATAGGCAAATAAACAGCACGTCTCAAACAGCTGATTTTGAAGAAGTTCAGAAAACCTAGGAGCATGATATCTAGATGAATGTTACAGATACAGGATATGCAAGGTTTGTTTTAAGGGAGGTGGAAAAATCCTAACCAGTTTGCCTATTGATTTTATAGCCTATGAAACTTAAGCAGTTTAAACACGATTAGAACACAGTTTCTCATTTTTACAAGGAGATTAATTACCTAAGGCTTGCCTAGGCGTGGGATTCTACACAATCACAGTTGCAGGAGCTGTTTAAACAGATTGAGATTATTCGACCTATTGGCATGCTGGATCTAGGTGATACAGATTGTAACAGGCGATTTATCAATTTGTATTTAGAGACATGATACCCATGCGTGAGTTTGTTTTTAAACCTTTTCATAGATAGTTATTGATTTAAATAAACGTGGTTCAAACAGATGCAAACAGAGTTCTTAAGAACATGGTGTCTAATGCATACAGGAATGACAGTTTTTATTAAGATTACTTAATAGCATGATGTCTATGTGACAGTACTTGCGAAGAACCAGGAATTAAGCATGCAACATGCTGAAGCAGTAAATGTGAAGGCCCTAAAAACAGGATATCTAATGCACAGGTTTAACATGGTTTAAATGTAAATGAACACATCAATCCTAGAATATGGCTTCTAATGCAGATTTGCAGAATATAAAGCCTATAGCATATTTTCTACCCAATTTTACCCACAGTATCATACAACTAGCCTCCATTTCCACTAGTTACCCCAATATCTGTTTACAAATAATTATTATAGACCAGACATAAATGCAATATAGATTAAGCTATAGGGAGCCTGATGCAGGCCCAAAGAAAACCTGGGGTACCAGGCCTTCAGTAGTCTCAAATGCCAAGGGTTTCATTGCCAAATTTGCGTCCAGGTGTGTCAGAGTTCCCTAAGGACCTCAAGGATCCCGGGCAGTGCTCACACCCAGACCTTTCTCAAATAGAGACTGATTATGTGCAGTGTGGAAAGGTCCAGCCCTCATATGCCAGAATTCAGAGAGATCTCACGGATCCCTAAGCAGTACACATACCAGAGGGGCAAAACTTAATAACCTAAGAGTGAGTGAGAGTGCTTGACATAGTTTGAAAGACTTAGTGAAAACAGTTTAGGAGTGAAAAAGGTTTTTCTAGAATAGACCAGTTTTGAGAAAATACTAGGAATAAAAGCTAATTTTTTTTTAGAAGAATACTGACAGCATTTGAAAACAGTTCAAAAGAGAGCAAATTCAGTAGACAGTCAATAAATCATAGAAGGTTCAGATTCACAGGTACTATAGCAGGCAGGTTTGCACACATGGGTGAAAGGGATTGGGAACATATAGGAACCTCATTGGGGTACATGGATGGGGTGCAGGGAAGCATGTAGACAACAATATGTATAGAACACTTAGGAAATTCATAGCCTTAACAAATTAACCAAGATGGTAGGCAATCAAGACATGGAGCAGAGATGTAGAGGACAGAATCAGACACACAAGTAGGATTAACCACATGCATTAAGTAACCAACATGATCACACAGTTGAGGGATTAAGCACAAAACAGGTTGTTCAAGCATCAGATAAACATGTGAAGTGTAGACATACTAGTTGCACGTTGAACAGGGCAGAATTTAGACATGCTTAAACCAAGAAGTAAATAGGAGGATAGGTCAAATTCATAATCAATGAACTAATGCAGGAATGAAACATATAGAGTTTGGATTTCAAATTTAACTAGAGACATACCAGTTGAGGAAAAAGAGTGCAAAATATAGAGCAAGTATAGTCTCACTATCTAGCCTTGGCTTTCAGTTGGCTAGACCCACAATAGCACAAGTAGCAAAGAAAGAGGAGAGTTTGAGTGTGTGTGTGTATTGTGAACTGATGTTCGTGTAGAAGTGAGAATAGAGGAGAGTATGTATAGTAGTTAGGAGCAAAACATAATAAGGTAAAGGAGATCAATCAGTCAGCAATTAAGGAAGCTCACAGAATCAATTATGCACAAAATCAGTATAATCTCCCTTAATTAAGGGGTAATTACCCAACGGTAAAGGGCAGGACAATATTTAAGGAAAGAAAATCGAGTAAGACTTAAGTACAGAGTGGGCAATTAAGGGTAAATAAGCAGGGGTTCCATTAAGGAAACAGTCTTGAGGCATCAGTAAGTATCACAGCTAATCAAATAAGGTAAGAAACTAAATAAGGTCGCAAATAAAGGAATAATCAAGAATCAGCCCCTAAGTTTTTACGGAGCAAATTAGTGAATCGGGAATCCAAGATAGTATTGATTTAAAGGAGAATAATATATGTTTCCACAAATACACAAATATGCTAAGTATAAACACACAGAATCAGTCGAGAAATCGAGTCAGAAACCTTAGTAGAGGCATACTAGGGTAAAAAAATCACAAGACGTTTAAACTAGACTGAGGAGAAATCATGAGAATCAAAGCATAGAACGAAACAGTGTACAGGTAACACGGTCAAACTCAGAATCAAAGCAAAATGTCAAAATTGGGGTTTTAGCATAAATCAACTAGGGCTAAGACAAACTCAACATAAATCGACCACAAAGCACATAAAAACAAAAGATTAAACATTCAAAGTCAGAAAACGTTTAGAGAAAAGGATTTCCAGGAAACCCTAGCTTTAGCAAAAATGGAAAATCACTCGAAAAACCATAAGATTTTTTATGAAAAACATGTGAAATCGGTCCGATTCTTCTCAGATCTGAGAAGATTAAAGAAAAAATTTAGGGTTTTCAGAAGTAAATCAGAGATGAGAACGTAGACTCAGGAACCCACGGATTTAAGACGAAATAAGAAGTTCTTACTCAAAATCAGCCACAACGGCCTGAAACAGGCAAGAAAGACCCAAAGGCGTAAGTAGACTAGCCCTGGCCCCTTGAGAATCTTCTCAAGGACCTTAGACATGGAAGTACCCAGCATAGAAGAGGCCATCAGAGGCCTGGGGTGGTGAAGAACCGCCATGAACGGCAGTAGGTGAGTGACGGCGGTGGAATTAGGGTTCGAGTTGGAGAGCATCTGAGAGACGGAGAGGAGAGGAGTTTAGGGCGGCGGATGTAACAAAATGACTAGGTTAGGGGGGTCGTTTGAATTAAAAAAGGTAAGAAAGGATGAGGGTCGTTGATCTCCGAGACCAACGGCCAGGATTCAAAGGGGTCTGGGTCGAGTTGTATTTAATTGGGGTTGGGTTAATGGGTTATTTGGTTTGGGTTCTGAGAATTGGGCTAGGGATTTGGGTGTTTGGGCCAGTAAATTGGTCCGAAATTTTGGCTTATTTTGGGCCAGCTCTTGAAACCCTTGAAAATAATAAAAATAAATTATTAAAACTTCTAATAAATGGTAAAAAATAATATTTATGCTGTGAAACTATTTTAAAATAATAACTCGATATTATAAAAATATAAAAATGATACTTTGACATAGATAATATAATAAACGCAATTACTTGTAGAATATAGGCCGTTATTGCAAAATTAGTTAAATAGCTTAATAATGCTAATGAAATTATAAAAAATTGGATAAAAATATGTGAAACATGTATTACGGATGCAAATGATAATCTGGGGTAATTAAGTCATCACAAAGTAATTTGAAGGATAATTACTAGATATTTATATAATTTTAAATATAAGAAAAATTAATTTGAAGCTCTAAAAAAATTATGGAAAAGTATAGAAAAATGCCTGTATAGGTTTGTAGGCTAAGTGATGATGCAAATATGCTATTTTGAAAGTATATATGTATATTAAAAAAATATGAGGGAAAAATTGGGTATCAACAGCTGCCCCTCTTTACCCGGGAAGGATGAAAGAGTTTTCGGGTAAAGAAATGATGGCCAATTTTGACTGAATGGGATGTTTTGAAAGATAGAGGCCGAACTCTGGTCTTTGAGCTGCCTACATATCCCTGGTTTTACAGGAATCAGGCCTTGTGTAGTTCTAGGTCCATCGGCGGAATGTACCGATGAAGTCATTACAAGAACGGACACGAAATTTCGAGATGGATGAAAGAGTGGTTATGGTGAACGGTCAAGTTTGAGATAGTTGAAGGAACTGGAGCGAGGTCGCTCCTGCTGGGATAGCGGTTGCTTACTAGTCACCTGCAGATAAAGAGATGCTACGAACATGTATCTGTGCGAAAATTTAAACACGATTCAGATTCCCTTCGGACCATGAAAGTTGTCTTCAGACGGTTAAGGATGACGTCCTTAGACCATGATGTCCTGGGCCATGAATTGTTCAGATAAGAGATTCGCAGGCCATGAAATGATGTTTTCGGGCCATGAAAATGGTGTCTTCGAACCATGACGCCTTTGAATAATGATATGCAAATTTGAGAGATCCTCAGTCTATGGCACGGTGTCTTCCGACTATGAGGATGATGCCTTTAGACTATGAAGCCTTCGGACAGACTGGCGATATTTCAGCCTATGAGATGCAATAATATGATGTTAACAAGACAAGGCTTAGTCTTGTGAAATGGAGGGCAGAGCTTAGCCCGACAGAAGAGCAAATAGATAGTGCCGTAATAGAGCAACGTTTATGCAAAGAGGGACAATGCTTAGTCCCATGAGAAGGTCGTGCTTAGGCTCATGCAAGGTGGAGACAGAGCTTAGTCTCATGCAGGATGCAGGACAGGGCTTAGTCCCATGCAAAGAGAAGGTAGTGCTTAGCCTTATGCAAATATGGAGGCAGGGCTTAGCCTCATGCAAGATTCGGGACAGGGCTTAGTCCCATGCAAATGGAAGGCAGTGCTTAGCCTTATGCATATATGGAAGCAGGGCTTAGCCTCATGCAAATATGAAGGCAGGGCTTAGCCTCATGCAAGATTCGGGACAGGGCTTAGTCCCATGCAAATGGAAGGCAGCGCTTAGCCTTATGCAAATATGGAGGCAGGGCTTAGCCTCATGCAAGGTGGAGACAGAGCTTAGTCTCGTGCAGGATGCGGGACAGGGCTTAGTCCCATGCAAAGAGAAGGCAGTGCTTAGCCTTATGCAAATATGGAGGCAGGGCTTAGCCTCATGCATGGTGGAGACAGAGCTTAGTCTCATGCAGGATGAGGGACAGGGCTTAGTCCCATGCAAGAGAAGGCAGTGCTTAGCCTTATGCAAATATGGAGGCAGGGCTTAGCCTCATGCAAATATGGAGGTTGGGCTTATCCTCATGCAAGATTCGGGACAGGGCTTAGTCCCATGCAAATGTAAGGCAATGCTTAGCCTTATGCAAAGTGGAGGCAGGGCTTAGCCTCATGCAAGGTTTGGGACTGGGCTTAGTCCCATGCGAATGGAAGGCAGAGCTTAGCCTTATGCAAATATGGAGGCAGGGCTTAGCCTCATGCAATGTGAAGACAAAGCTTAGTCTCATGCAGGATGCGGGACAGGGCTTAGTCCCATGCAAAGGGAAGGCAGTGTTTAACCTTATGCAAATATGGAGGTAGTGCTTAGCCTCGTGCAAATAAGGAGGCAGGGCTTAGCCTCGTGCAAGATTCGGGACAGGGCTTAGTCCCATGCAAATAACAAATAGCAAATAAGGGTAGAATGTTTCTTAGCTGGGGACACATTCAGTGTCTGGTGGCCCGTTTGATAGTGATTTTGCTTCGTGTATATATATTTGCGAATGATATTGCTATGTCCGATGTGCCTACATTCAAAGAAAAATTGTAAGTTTTGTAAGGGGGAGGTTGGTTCGTGTCTTTGTCCGCTGGCCTTGCTTCTTCATACTGGATGCCTTGTTTGAGTTTCCCTGGGTAACACCTGGCTGTTACGGAAATAGAGTTTTCGAAAATGTGCAATTGTTGATAAAAATAGAGTTATTTTTTTAGAAACATGGTGAAATTATCAAATAGTTTTAGATGAACTAGTGACTATAACACATCTCAGAGACATCGCAGCTTTCTTGTGTTAGAATTTTGAGGGTCCTCCTCAAAATTCTGCCCCAGTTCGGTAGGTGATCCTTCGGCCGTTTACGAGCAACGAACTTGTTGAACCTTCTTCGGAATTTTGAGAATCCTTCTCAAAATTCTGCCCCAGTTTCTTAACCAATTTCTAAGTGACTGGCATATGCTGGCGTCGGCCGGACTTGCTCCGGAATTTTGAGGGTCCTCCTCAAAATTCTGCCCCAGTTTCTGATCTTGGGGGGAAATGGAAATTTTATTATGATATGACTGAACCCACAGGGCTGCCTACGTATCCCCTCTTAAACGGGAATCTGGTCAAGCGCAGTTCAATTACATCATGATGAAGAAATGTAAAAGTCTAAACATAGTATCTCTTGATTGCGTCTGAATTGATTGGTTTTGGCCATACTTCTCCGTCCATTTCTGCAAGTATGAGTGCTCCTCCTATTAGTACTCGATGAACCATGTAGGGACCTTGCCGGTTGGGAGAGAATTTCCCTTTGGCTTCATCTTGATGTGGGAAGATCTTCTTCAGCACCAGCTGTCCTGGTGCAAACTGTCTTGGTTTGACCCTTTTGTTGAAAGCTCTGGACATTCTGTTCTGATAAAGTTGACCGTGACATATTGTGTTCATCCTTTCCCATCTATAAGGGCCAATTGCTCATAGCGGCTCCTTATCCATTCTGCATCGCTGAGTTCGGCTTCCTGTATGATTCTCAAAGGAGGGATCTCTACCTCGGCTGGGATGACAGTTTCGGTACCATAAACCAGCATGTAGGGAGTTGCTCCGGTTGATGTGCGAACTGTAGTGCGGTATCCCAACAAAGCAAAGGGTAGCTTCTCGTGCCATTGCTTGTGGTTTTCTACCATCTTCCTTAGTATCTTCTTGATGTTTTTGTTGGCGGCTTCTACGGCTCCGTTTATCTGAGGTCTGTAGGTTGTGGAATTCTTGTGCTTGTTTTTGAAAGTTTCACACATGGCTTTCATCAGATCACTGTTGAGATTGGCGGCATTGTCAGTAACAATGGACTCGGGGACTCCAAATCGGCAAACAATACGATCTTTGACAAAGTCTGCGATGACTTTCTTGGTTACAGCCTTGTAGGATGCAGCCTCTACCCATTTTGTGAAGTAGTCAATGGCTACTAGAATAAACATGTGCCCGTTTGAAGCAATAGGACCGATGACATCCACCCCCAGGCGACGAATGGCCAAGGTGAGCTCGTGGCATTGAGCTCATTTGGCGGCACTTTTATCATATCGGTATGCACTTGACATTGGTAGCATTTGCGGACATACTGGATGCAATCTGTCTCCATAGTCATCCAAAAGTAACCGGCCCTAAGTATCTTCTTGGCCAAGACAAACCCATTCATATGCGGGCCGCAGGTCCCATCATATATCTCCTCAAGTAGCTTAGAAGCCTCTTTTGCGTCGACACATCTTAGCAATCCCAAATCAGGAGTTCTTCTGTACAAGTTTCCTCCGTTGTGGAAAAAGTGATTGGACAATCTCCGAAGTGTGCGTTTCTGAGTATGGTTCACATGCTCCGGATATTCTCCTTTTGCCAAATATTTTTTGATATCGTGAAACCAAGGCTTCCCATCTGTTTCTTCTTCAACGTGGGCACAATACGCCGGTTGATTATGAATTCTCACTGGGATGGGATCAATGAAATTCTTGTCCGGATGTTGTATCATAGATGACAAAGTGGCCAATGCATCTGCAAACTCATTCTGAATTCTGGGCACATGCCGAAACTCTATCTTCGTGGACCTCTTTCTCAGTTCCTGTACATGGTGCAGATATGGTAATATCTTGGAGTTCTTGGTGGCCCACTCTCCTTGTACCTGGTGTATAAGCAAATCTGAATCACCGATTACCAGCAGCTCCTGAATATTCATGTCGATTGCCATGTTGAGTCCTAGTATGCAGGCTTCATACTCTGCCGTGTTGTTGGTGCAGGGAAATCTGAGTTTAGCAGATTCCGGATAATGTTGACCTGTTTCTGATACCAAAACCGCTCCAATGCCCACTCATTTGAAATTTGCAGCTCCATCAAAGAACATCCTCCAGCCGTCGTATACTTCAGTACTGTCCTCTCCTACGAATGACACTCCTTCATCAGGAAAATACGTTTTTAAGGGTTCGTATTCTCCTCCCACCGGATTTTCAGCAAGATGGTCTGCCAATGCTTGTCTTTTGACCGCCTTTTTGAGTTACATAGACGATATCGAATTCACTTAACGGTATCTACCATTTGGCTAACTTCCCAGTTGGCATGGGTTTCTGAAATATGTACTTTAGAGGGTCCATCCTGGATATGAGATATGTGGTATAGGAACAGAAGTGATGCCTCAATTTCTGGGTCGTCCAGGTCAAAGCGCAGCAAGTGCGTTCCAGCAGAGAATATCGTGCTTCATAAGGTGTGAATTTCTTACTTAGGTAGTATATGGCTTGCTCCTTTCTCCCTGTCTCATCATGTTGTCCCAGAACACATTCGAAGGCCCCATCCAATACAGATAGATAGAGTAGCAAAGGCTGTCCTGGTTCTGGCGGGACCAAGACCGGTGGTGTGGATAGGTACTCCTTGATTTTGTCGAAAGCTTTCTGACAATCCTCGGTCCAACTTGTTTCGGCATCTTTCCTCAGCATCTTGAAGATGGGTTCACATATAATTGTGGATTGCGCTATGAAACGGCTGATATAGTTGAGACGTCCTAGGAAGCTCATCACGTCCTGTTTGCTTCTAGGTGGTGGTAGCTCCTGAATAGCCTTAACATTGGACGGGTCCAGCTCGATCCCTCGACGGCTGACAATGAATCCCAGTAACTTTCCTGCGGGAACCTCGAATGCACAATTTGCGGGGTTCAGTTTAAGTTGTACCTCCTCAACCTGTCAAAGAACTTTCTCAAGTCTGCTATATGATCCATGGCCCTCTTGGATTTGATAATGACGTTGTCCACATACACCTTTATTTCTTTGTGTATCATATCATGGAAGACAGTTATCATGGCTCTCATGTAAGCAGCCCCGACATTCTTTAGACCAAATGGCATCATTTTGTAATTGTATACCCCCCATGGTGTAATAAATGCTGTTTTCTCTGCGTCTTCTTCATCCATCCAGATCCGGTGATAACCCGCGAAGAAATCTACAAAGGATTGGAGTTCATGCTTGGCGCAATTGTCGATCAGGATGTGTATATTTGGTAGTGGGAAGTCGTCCTTGGGACTCGCTCTGTTTAAGTCTCGATAGTCAACACATACCTTGACTTTTCCATCTTTCTATGGAACTGGTACAATATTGGCTAACCAGCTTGGGTACTCAACCACTCTGAGGACTTTGGCTTTGATCTGCTTAGTAACTTCCTCCTTGATTTTCAGGCTCATATCTGGTTTAAATTTCCTGAGTTTCTGCTTCGCTGGCGGACACATGGGATTGGTAGGCAATTTGTGAGCCACTATGGACGTGCTCAAACCGGTCATGTCATCATATGACCATGCAAAGATGTCCTCATACTCCTTTAAGAAACGAATGTACTCCTCTTCTCTATCGGTGATAAGTGAATGCTGATGCGAGTCTCTTTGACGGTTTCAGCGTCTCCCAAATTTACTGTTTCGGTTTCGTCTAGGTTGGACTTAGGCTTATTCTCAAAGTTCTCAACCTCCCTGACAACTTCTTCAGGTAGTTCATCTTCTTCATCCGAGTCACTATCCTCATATTGCGTCGCCTCATTACATGTCACAGTCACCGGTTCATCAGGAAAAGTAATAATAACGTTGTAGAAAGAAAAAGTGTGGAAGATAATAATGAATAATAAAGAGCAATGCATTTGATTAAGACTAAAAACATCTAAACAAGTACGGCTCGATGAATCGAGCATTTATTTTGAAACAAGTAAGTCTTTAAAATAAAATTACTAAAAATCTTAGATGCCTAGAATGGCTATAGAAATAAAATCTGCCAAGCTACCCAGGGACTCGGCGGGCCCGGGATGGCGTAGCAGTCCAGTTCCTGAGAACAGCTCCCTTCTCCACAGTCTGAATAGTGAGGCCTTCTTCCTCCTCCTCCTCCTCAATTATTGCACTGCAATCCATGTCTTCGTCCTCCAGGAACAGATTCCTCAGCCCAGCTAATGCTTCTTCTTCTGCAGTTCCCCATATTGTATCAACTTGGTGAAAAGTTTGACCTAGATGTGGCACTGGTTGCTCGAGAGGGTAGTAAGGTCCACGCCATGGAGGCGACCAATCATCATACTCCTGCCATGTATACTGGTATCCAAGCCTGAAGGTAGTACCATGACGTTTCAGCTGTATCGGTTTGGTAATACCCTGGAGATTCTTCCCAAGCCCTTTGCCGGGTTCATACCCAGACCATGCCAGTATGCTTTCTATTTTGCTACTCCACCATTTTTCTTTCTCAACGGCGTTGACACGTTCGATATGATGATAGGTTTCCCCTCCTAGTCTCCTTCTATTCCCGATAACCGGGATGGTTTGACTGGTGTAAATGGGGTTACTCCCGTCTCCGTGAATGATCACCTCCTGATGGTTCCATTCGAACTTCACAGCCTGGTGTAGTGTGGAAGCCACAGCCCCGGCGGCATGTATCCAATGTCAAGCACTTGGAATTCAACGTCGAACCAAGTTTGCCCCATCTGCAGACAAAGATTAATCTCCCCAATCGTGGCCCTTTGAGACCCATCAAAGGCTTTCACATTCATGCTTCCTCCCCGTATTTGCTTAATCTTTTCAGAGTATCCAACGGACAAATATTGAGGCTTGAACCTCCATCAATCAAGACCTTGGTAATGAATTTGTCTTCAAATTGCACCGTGATATGCAATGCTCGACTGTGATTCAACCCTTCAGGCGGTATCTCATCCTCGTGGAAGATTATTTTATGACATTCCAGCACCTGCCCTACCATGTTGGCCATCTCTCCGCAGGTGATATTGTTGGGTACATAAGCTTTACTCAATACCTTCATCAAAGCATTCTTGTGCGCCTCTGAATTTTGCAACAGTGATAGTATGGATATTTGAGCTGGGGTTTTGTTCAAATGATCAATGACGGAGTATTCCCTTGCTTGTACTTACCTCCAAAGGTCATCTGGTCCTATTTCGATGACAGGATGCTTTGTAGTGGCATCCTTACTTGGCCCTCCCAAGTGTTCAGGTGTATATATTCTTCCGGACCTAGTCATTCCTTGTGCAGCATCGGGTTCCTCCATCTTTGCCTTTCCTTTTCGCCTAGCTTCGGCAACTTAATCCCATGGTATTGCTTTTGAGTTGAAAGGAGGTGTGGTTGATACTGTCACAGTGAAAGGTGTGGCCACTTTTACTTCAAATGGAACGGGGGTGGCCACAGGTGGAGCTACCTCTACCTCGAATGGAACTGATGCAGCTACCTCAACCTCGATTGGTGACTGAGTCTGTACTACAATAGGAGTAAGTGTGACTGTGGGTTTAAAGTCATTGCCTTCTCGAATAAGCCCAATCGACCCCTCAGGATCCCATTCTTCGTCCATCTCTATCACATGTATCCCACCACCCCTATGGTCTGGGAGAGGGTTGTTGCGGATATTGGGTGCAGCTTCTTTCGCCTGTATAACCTTGTTGTCAATCAGTGTTTGGATTTTATCTTTCAATGTTCGGCACTCATCAGTGGTGTGCCCCTTCATACCGAAATAGTATGCACAGGTTTTGTTTGGGTTGACCCATTGGGATGGATTCTCTACTGCCACAACGGGAATAGGAGTGACGTAACCAGCGACTTTACCTTTCATACAGTTGGTCGATGGGTTCAACAATAGCGGTGTATTATCTGGGTGGTTTGCGATCAAAATTAGGTCGTGGTCTTGGATAATTTTGGCGAGTTGGAGGTGACTGGAAATGAGATGGTTGGGAATTATAGGTATGATAGACAGTGGCCGGTTGGGAATATCTGGGAGATGAGGGTTGATATGTAGGTGGAGGTGCTTGGTATGTGGGTGGAGGTGTTTGGTATGTGGATGAAGGTGTTTGATATGTGAGTGGAGATTTCGAGCCCTGATCCACCATACTGCCCCAACTTCTTTCTTCTTTGATATGCCGCCTAATTGTAATGCCTTGTTTGTAGCTTGTAATGCCTCAAAGTTTGTTACCATCCCGCTTTTGATGCCTTCTTCGATCCTTTCCCCAAGTTTGATGATATCAGAGAATTTAAGGTTTTCAATAACCATCAACCTTTCATAATATTACGGATCCCGTGCTCTGACGAAAAATTTGTTCATCTGTTCCTCGTCCAACGATGGCCTACCTTTGGCTGCTTCCGACCTCCAACGAGTAGCATACTCGCGGAAAGTCTCGATGGGCTTCTTCTTGAGGTTCTGGATGTAGAAAACATCTGGTGCGTTTTCTGTGTTGAACCTGAATCGGTCCGTGAAATCGGACGCCATACTCACCCAGTTGGACCATTTCTTAGGATCCTGGCTGATGTACCAGGACAAAGCATCTCCCGTAAGACTCCTCATAAAAAGCTTCATACGGATCTTTTCATCCTTTCCGACCCCGACAAGTTTGTCACAATAGGTCCTTAGATGAACCCTGGGATCACCTGTACCGTCAAACATCTCGAACTTGGGAGGTTTGTAACCCTCCGGTAGTTCTACATCCGGCTATATGCACAAGTCTTCATAGTTCAAACCTTCTATCCCTTTGCCTCCTTCGACACCCTAAACTCGACTTGTCAACTTTTTGAGTTCCTCAGACATTTTCTTGATGAGCAGGTCCTTCTCAGCAGATTCTGGTATATAGGAAGTCTATTGAGTAGAGTGAGGTACGGTTTCCACATATATAGGGTTGTTTAGGTGAATGCCACGGACTTGGGTGTAGTGGTGGTCGTTGGCTGAGTTTTGAGGATTGGGAATGGGTTGTGGTGTGTTCTGTGGAGTGTGACAGGTAACGGTTGGTGGGTATTGGATCGTTTGGTTGTGGTGGAGTTTGTATCGGTAAAGGATTGAGATTTTGAGGTAGAGTCGCATATTGATGCGGTGCGGGAGGGTTTTGTAGATGCTGGTTGGTGTGTTTTGAGGAGGCGCTGGGTTTTTGGTGTTTTGTTGGTTGACATCGGGGATTCAGGGTGAGGGATAGGTTTGCCAAGTTGCGGACCTCCTCAAGTTCTCCCGGTAGCTCCAGTATCTTTTGTTCTAATCTTAAAACTAAATCATTTGGTGCTGGAGTACTCCGTCCGTCTGAAGTTTCTTTTCCATATTTTCCTTTCGAATACCACTTAACTCGTCCATTTTAGCATTCCCTTTGCTCTTTGTATTACTTGGAGGAGGAGGAGGAGGTGGAGGGCCTCTAGATCTGGTGTGATACACTGATGATGCCAGTATGTGCGAACCAACCTTAGGGGATGGGAATAAAGAAATAAAGAAAACAAAAGGTAAATAAGTCAGTAAGGGTTCTGAAATGTTTGCATTATTTAAACACATATTGCGGGAATGTAAATTCGCGTCCTAATTTGGGAGCCTCTTTGTGTCCGAGGTAGGCCTAGCGACAAATAAATTTGGAGAAATTCAGTGCCAATAATTGCCTCATTTCATTAATGTAAAAATAAACGCCCCGAAACGACACTAAATAAGATAATGTTGCTAATGGCACTTGGCCTTATTACATTTAAAAGGAAAGCAAGTAAATCTAATCTACTTGGTCCCAGAAGGACCCTATTCAGACCGGATGCTGTTGTCGATCAACTCTCCCAGCTCGCGCAGGTTCAGCAGTAGGAATGCCCTTGCCAAATGCCCTCCTTCGTTTCTCTCAACGTTCTGGCAGTCGGTGACCCTCTTTCTTATCTTCCCCTCCAATTCCATTAAACTGTACTCCAGATATTCCAGCCTTTCGCTGGATTTAACAGCTCTTTCTTTCCACTCATTAATCATTTCCATATTGGCCTTATGCTCAGCTTCAGACTCTCGAACTCTTTTGCACAGCTTGTTATACTTCACCTCTGCTTCGGCAAACCCATTTATGACCCTGTTTCCTGGACCAACCCTTGGCTCAAAACTCCTGATAGATTATCATCCAACCATGAGGGGTAAAAGTATGAATGGCCCGCATGATATCGGTCTGGCTCGATGGTATCCTTCTCCACAATAATTTTCAAAGTCCACATATGTTGTGCTTCATTCTTATATGGGATGGCGTCACCTTGGAAATCGGCTCTGAAGTGACTCATTTTAGCGACCCGTGGTACGACCTGTCTCTTGCCTGCCTGTCTCATAACCCTGAGGGGAGCATAAGGGTATATCCCCCTTAATCCATTCAACACCAAATGTGGGACGTCTCTGGATCTGATGATGAATTCGTCGGTGGGGAACCACTCGAACATCCTACTGAACCTGTTCCTCAGTCAACTTGTTGAAAAACTGCACCCATCCTATAGCATCCTTAGGTTGAGCAAACATGTCTGGAATGTAAGTCATCCGCTTAGGGTGATGGAAGGCTATGTGGTCGCTCCATGGCCTTCGTGGAAACTCTTGGCGGTATTGGCCCCTTTGGAGATGTTCTAACAGCTAGACTTGTAACAGCAAGTTGCAACCCTCAAAGAATTTGAACCCCTTCTGACAGTGTTCCACGGCCCGGTATATGTCTGCAACGATCATAGGGACAATAATATATGTCTGCTCCTCGATCCCGTCTATCAGAGTTTTGGCCACCATGGCCAGCCTAGTATGGATTCTATCCCCTTGGATTGGGAATAACAACATGCCCAAGAAGCACACAATGAACATGAAGACCCTACGATGAACCCAGCCCAAGGAGGTGATTAAGAACTCATCATCAAAAATACGGTAAGAGCTGCTATGACCGTATCTTTCATAAAGGAAATCAAAAGGTATGTAGGAGTTTTTCAGGCACTCCAAATCATCATTTTTGTCCAGCCCCATCATCTTAAGGAACCCTCTGGTGGTGCGATTTTCAGGTGCCAACAGATAGAGGCGGAGCTAGGATTTGAACCTTATGGGTTCGGGATTATAATCCTTTTAAGTTACTGGGTTCTAAACTAATAATTTGTACGTATTCATTGGAATTCTTAATATAAATATAGGGTTTGAACAAAAGCTACTGGGTTCGGCCGAACCCGCAGCAAATACTGTGGCTCCGCCCTTGCCAACAGACCAGGGCTATCCCAAAGCAACCTAGCAAATCCTCCTATTTCTTCTAGAAGGGGAGTCATTTCTATGTCTCCAAACCGGAACACAGCCCTTTCCTTATCCCAAAACAGAGTGGCGGCCTCGATCAACATTTTGTTTGGTTGAAGATCCAATAGTGACGGCAAGTTACCTAAGACTCTTTTCACATGATTTTGGTCACTTGAGGGAAGGTCCCTCCACCAATCTTGCCTCATTTTCTGCAAAACAAGAGATAGTTAGGCCCTTTCCCCCTCCAGGTTCGTCTATTTATACAGTAATGATTAGCATATTGGCACTTATTTCTCCAAATTAATGCACACAATCGTGATTACGTCCGTTGGGATTGTGGAAAATCCGATGGACTTTTGGACGAGGCTTGTCTTAAAGGGTTATTATGTGGACAACATATTAACCCGGCTAGGTTTGACCATGATGCATGTACAGTTAATCAAAGTAAGGCTGCTAAAGAGGTCTAGACTGGGACCCTCAAGCAGACAACTTGAGGGGAAAAGGCACGGAATCGTCAAACGCACCGCTGATCGACTAGTTTTACCGTAAATACGCCTTTCCGAATTTAAAGGGTGATATATAGGAAGAGCGCAAACACTCATCAAGCGTTGCTATAGGATTGATTGCGCACGAGTGGAATATGATGTTGAGCATGATTTATGCAACAATAAATAGCATGTTGTCAATTATTTGCACGTTAAGAAAAAAAACAATAAATGCAGTATTTAAATAATTGAAAGACAGTTACGGAAAAAGAAAACAAAGAGACAAGTCAGTTTCAGGAAATAAAGGAAATCATAAATAAGTAGTTAAATCCAAATAAAGGTGAGGGTGCGCAGGATAAAGCATGCTTAAGACTAATTCACAAAAATAAGTTCGTTATGGTGAGAGCCTAGAATATCCCCAGCGGAGTCGCCATGCTGTCGCGCCCCATTTTTCTTCGCGGAGTCCGGGTTTCGACATTCATGGGGGAACAACTTGTTTCCTTTTGGGAATTGGGTATTTGAAGAGTCGCCACCTAACGGATTAAGGTGCGTTAGGTCACCTAGAGCGATTAACTCATCTAACTAGTTTGTATTACCAGAGATTAGGGTAAGGGTTCGAAATAACCTTGAGGGGAAGGTGTTAGGCACCCCTCGCAGTCCACAACGGTGGGTCCCGGCCGAACTTAAACTATGTGAATTAGTCAATTAACAAGTAAGCAATCTTAGCACATATTTGCAAATAAAGATAGTTTTCACAGTCTAAATACATATATGATCAAAGAAGCTGAGATGGTCCAATGCACACTTATGAAAGAACTTTAGATAATTTAAACACATATAGGAATTGGGAAAAGGGAAGTCCTAAGTTGATTAGCCTATAGGATCAATCTGCGCAATACCCGGTAATCCTCCCCAACTAGAGGGGCTACACGTGACATTAGCGCACAGGTCATCATATCCTTTTACTACCCATTACCCTCCCCCCCTAATGGTTATATAAGCGAGTTTGATTAACGGCCTCTAAGCGGGCTGTTACCCGTCCCTTCCTTGTGGCCCGGAGGAATTTAGGACCTCTAGACTTGGGCAATTCTAGACAATCCTAAGGTGTTAAAAAGGAAAAAGTCTAGGCGACAACAAATAACACATAGGACTGTCAATAAAGAAGCAAATAAAAGGCTCATATTCACCTCCACAGATACATAGGCAAATAAACAGCATGTCTCAAACAACTAATTTTGAAGAAGTTCAGAAAACCTAGGAACATGATATCTAGATGAATGTTACAGATACAGGATATGCAGGGTTTGTTTTAAGGGAGGTGGCAGAATCCTAACCAGTTTGCCTACTGGTTTTATAGCCTGTGAAATTTAAGCAGTTTAAACACAATCAGAACATAATTTCTCATTTTTACAAGGAGATTAATTACCTAAGGCTTGCCTAGGTGTAGGATTCTACACAATCACAGTTGCAGGAGCTGTTTATACAGTTTGAGATTATTCGACCTATAGGCATGCTGGATCTAGGTGATACACATCATAACAGGCGATTTATCAATTTGTGTTTAGAGACATGATACCCATGCGTGAGTCTGTTTTTAAACCTTTTCATGGATAGCTATTGATTTAAATAAACATGTTTCAAACAGATGCAAACAGAGTTCTTAAGAACATGGTGTTTAATGCATACAGGAATGACAATTTTTATTAAGATTACTTAATAGCATGATGTCTATGTGACAGTACTTGCGAAGAACCAAGAATTGAGCATGCAACATGCAGAAGCAGTAAATGTGAAGGCCCTAAAGACAAGATATCTAATGCACAGGTTCAACATGGTTTAAAAGTAAATGAACACATCAATCCTAGAACATGGCTTCTAATGCAGATTTGCAGAATATAAAGCCTATAACATGTTTTCTACCCAGTTTTACCCACAGTATCATACAACTAGCCTCCATTTCCACTAGTTACCCCAATATCTGTTTAAAAATGATTATTACAGACCAGAATTACATAAATGCAATGTAGATTAAGTTATAGGGAGCCTGATGCATGCCCAAAGCAAACCTGGGGTATCGGGCCTTCAGTAGTCTCAAATGCCAAGGGCTTCATTGCCAAATTTGTGTCCAGGTGTGTCAGAGTTCCCTAAGGACCTCAAGGATCCCGGGTAGTGCTCACACCCAGATCTTTCTCAAATAGAGACTGATTATGTGCAGTGTGGAAAGGGCCAGCCCTGATATGCCAGAGTTCAGAGAGATCTCATGGATCCCTAAGCAGTACACATACCAGAGGGGCAGAACTTAATAACCTAAGAGTAAGTGAGAGTGCTTGACATAGTTTGAAAGACTTAGTGAAAACAGTTTAGGAGTGAAAAAGGTTTTTCTAGAATAGACCAGTTTTGAGGAAATACTAGGAATGAAAGCCAATTTTTTTTAGAAGAATACTGACAACATTTGAAAACAGTTCAGAAGAGAGCAAATTCAGTAGACAGTCAATAAATCATAGAAAGGTTCAGATTCACATGTACTATAGCAGGCAGGTTTGCACATAGGGGTGAAAGATATTGGGAACATATATGAACCTCATTGGGGTGCAGGGAAGCATGTAGACAACAATATGTATAGAACACTTAGGAAATTCATAGCCTTAACAAATTAACCAAGATGGTAGGCAATCAAGACATGGAGCAGGGATGTAGAGGACAGAATCAGACACACAAGTAGGATTAACCACATGCATTAAGTAACCAACATGATCACACAGTTGAGGATTAAGCATAAAACAAGTTGTTCAAGCATCAGATAAACATGTGAAGTGTAGACATACTAGTTGTACATTGAACAGGGCAGAATTTAGACATACTTAAACCAAGAAGTAAATAGGAGGATAGGTCAAATTCATAATCAATGAACTAATGCAGGAATGAAACATATAGAGTTTGGGTTTCAAATTTAACTAGAGACATACCAATTGAGGAAAAAGAGTGCAGAATATAGAGCATGTATAGTATCACTATCTAGCATTGGCTTTCAGTAGGCTAGACCCACAATAGCACAAGTAGTAAAGAAAGAGGAGATTTTGAGTGTATGTGTGTACTGTGAACTGATGTTCGTGTAGAAGTGAGAATAGAGGAGAGTATGTATAGTACTTAGGAGCAAAATAGAATAAGGTAAAGGAGATCAATCAGTCAGCAATTAAGGAAGCTCACGGAATCAATTATGCACAAAATCACTAGTCTCCCTTAATTAAGGGGTAATTACCCAACGGTGAAAAGCAGGACAATATTTCAGGAAAGAAAATCGAGTAAGACTTAAGTACAGAGTGGGCAATTAAGGGTAAATAAGTAGGGTTCCATTAAGGAAACAATCTTGAGGAATTAGTAAGTATCACAGTTAATTAAGTAAGGCAAGAAACTAAATAAGGTCGCAAATAAAGGAATAATCAAGAATCAGCCCCTAAGTTTTTACGGAGCAAATCAGTGAATCACGAATACAAGATAGTACTGATTTAAAGAAGAAAAATATATGTTTCCACAAATACACAAATAGGCTGTGTAAACACACAGAATCAGTCGAGAAATCGAGTCAGAAACCTTAATAGAGGCATACTAGGGTAAAAAATCACAAGACGTTTAAACTAGACTAAGGAGAAATCATGAGAATCAAAACATAGAACGAAACAGTGCACAGGTAACACGGTCAAACTCAAAATCAAAGCAAATGTCAAAATTGGGGTTTTAGCATAAATCAACTAGGGCTAAGGCAAACTCAACATGAATCGACCACAAAGCACATAAGAAGAGAAGGTTAAACATTCAAAGTAAGAAAACGTTTGGAGAAAAGGATTTCTAGGAAACCCTAGCTTTAGCAAAAATGGAAAATAACTCGAAAAACCAGAAGATTTTTTATGAAAAACATGTGAAATAGGTCAGATTCTTCTCAAATCTGTTCAGATCTGAGAAGATTAAAGACAAAATTTAGGGTTTTCAGAAGTAAATCAGAGATGAGAACGTAGACTCAGGAACCCACGGATTTAAGACGAAATAAGAAGTTCTTACTCAAAATCGAGCCACAACAGCCTAAAAAAGGCAAGAAAGACCCAAAGGCGTAAGCAGACTAGCCCTGGACCCTTGAGAATCTTCTCAAGGACATTAGAGATGGAAGTACCCAGCATAGAAGAGGCCATTAGAGGCCTGGGGTGGTGAAGAACCGCCATGAACGACAGTAGGTGAGTGACAGCGGTAGAATTAGGGTTCGAGTTGGAGAGCATCTGAGAGACAGAGAGGAGAGGAATTTAGGGCAGCGGATGTAACAAAATGACTAGGTTAGGGAGGGTCGTTTGAATTAAAAAAGGTAAGAAAGGATGAGGGTCGTTGATCTCCGAGTTCAATGGCCAGGATTCAAAGGGGTCTGGGTCGGGTTGTATTTAATTGGGGTTGGGTTAATGAGTTATTTGGTTTGGGTTCTGAGAATTGGGCTAGGGATTTGGGCCATTAATTTGGTCCGAAATTTCGGCTTTTGGGCCAGCTCTTGAAACCCTTGAGAATAATAAAAATAAATTATTAAAACTTCTAATAAATGGTAAAAAATAATATTTATGTTGTGAAACTATTTTAAAATAATAACTCAATATTATAAAAATATAAAAATGATACTTTGACATCGATAATATAATAAACGCAATTACTTGTAAAATATAGGCCGTTATTGCAAAATTAGTTAAATAGCTTAATAATGCTAATGCAATTATAAACAGTAGGATAAAAATATGTGAAACATGTATTACGGATGCAAATGATAATTTTGGTGTAATTAAGTCATCACAAAGTAATTTGAAGGATAATTACTAGATATTTATATAATTTTAAATATAAGAAAAATTAATTTGAAGCTCTAAAAAAATGGAAAATTATAGAAAATGCTTGTATAGGTTTGTAGGCTAAGTGATGATGCAAATATGCTATTTTGGAAGTATATATGTATATTAAAAAATATGAGGGCAAAATTGGGTATAACACTAAGTACGTATATAAATAAAGTGGGCAATAATCTAATACTAATAAAGATACATATACTAGTAAAAATACATAGAAAATCAAACAGACTTTTAACAACCCTCTTTCCCTTTGGGCCCGAGTCCTCATTAATAAATATTGTCGCTCTCATAGAAACTTCCAGTCCCAAACTCATACCCGTCAACGTAGAACTGATTCAATTATCTGGAGCAACATTCTTAAGGGATGGTACTTTTATAATAAAGGTATCCGTTGGATCATTGGAAATGGTAAAAGCATTAATTTTGGGCATACCTAATGATTACCCAATATTGCTACCGGACATACTCTCAATATTCCAGACCTCAATGAAAATGGATCTTGGAACCTCAAAAACATTTCTTTTGAACTGACATGCCAGTTGCTTAACACTATTAATAGTGTTCAACTACCATTATTCCTTGAACATGAAGATTGGCCAATTTGGAAACTAACAAAAATCGGCAGTTTCAACTCAAAAACTGCTCGGACACTTATCAAATCTAGCCACTCACACACTCTCAACTTCTGTTGGATTTGGAAGCTCAAGACATCAAATAAAATAAAATTCTTCATTTGGTTATGTTATCATAATCGTTTACCAACCCGAGTCTATTTAAAATAGATAAGGACTCAAGTGGCTACTTAAAAACCTAATAATTCTTCATTCATGACAATCCATCCTCCTTGAGAACCTTGTCCTCAAGGTTCTTTAAAATATTATGAAAACTGGGACATAATGAAACTGTAATCTTCCCAAATAGCTTGCTCATGCAGTAGATTAGCCCATTGCACCAGAACTTTGAGTATTGACTTTTATTTCCTTTCTTCACCATCCTTCTGTCCAGTACAACAATTGGTTATGTCAAGGGCTGTCCTTCAGCAGAACAAATCGGAGGATCTATTGAAGGAACAACCTGTGATCCCACTTTCTTCTTAAGATGAGAAATGTGAAAAGCAGGGTATCTTGGTTGTAGGGGCAAATTCAGTTTGTAAGCAACAGGTCCAATCATTTGTGCTATATCTGATAGGGCCCATAGAATTTAGAAGCCAACTTAAGACTTTTCCTCACAGCTATGCTAGTCTGTCCATAGGGTTGCACTTGAGAAATACCCAGTCACCTTCATTAAACTCTCTCTCTGTTCTTCTTTTATCATCTTCATCTTCATTCTATTTTGCGCTTTCTCTAAATTCTCTTTCAGTACTTTTGCCATAAATTGTCTTTCTCTGCGAACTTGATCAACAATGGCTACTTTAGATTGTGAAATTAATTCAAAAGAGAGTTGTGGTGGTTCATACCCATACATTACTCTGAATGAAGTAATCTTCAGGGCTAAGTGGTAGTTGCTGTTGTACCAAAATTCAGACAATGAAAACCATTTACTCCACTCTTTATGTTTGTGTTCAGTCATGCATCTCAGATAATTCTCAAGGCACCTATTTAACCTTTTAGTTTGCCCGTCAGTTTGTGGATGATAAGAAAATTTTTAAAGTAATTGTACCTACAGGTTTTTGAAAAGCTCCTTCCAGAAATTATTGAGGAAAATCTTATCTATATCAGACACTATGCTCTTAGGTAATCCATGTAGCTTGTACATAGTGTCCATAAACACTCTAACTACCTGAAAGGCTGTGAAGGGATGAGACAAGGCAATAAAGTGAGTATATTTGTTGTAACTATCTACCATATCATAATAGTATCTTGCCCTTCTGATTTTGGCAAACCTTCAATGAAATCTAAAGATATGTTCCCAGGATTTTTCTGGTACAGGTAATGGCTGTAGCAACCCTGGATAAGCCACTTGTTCATCTTTGGCATGTTTCACATTCTTGGACAACCTTTTTCACATTTTCAATTATGAAAGGTCAATAGAAAATTGCCTTCACCCTCTGATATGTTCTTATCACTCCTGAATGTCCTCCCAAGCCAGAGTTGTGAATAGTAGAAATTAGTTATTGTCTGAGAGTACCATGATTGCCAACCCATACTCTTCCTTATGCCTTATTAACCCTTGTTGCAAAGTATTATCCATCAACGCAGAAGGATTAATACTCAAGGTGGTTACTATCTGTACCACCTCCTGGTCTCCTTCATAGCTTGCCAACACTTCTTCAAACCACTTAGGTTGCAGCTGTGTTAACATCAAACATTGTGGTTGATCTCCAGTAGGTTGTTGTTCATACTTTCTCAACCGTGCATCTGCAATGATATTTTCTACTCCTTTTCTTGTATTGGATCTCATAACTTAAACCCATTAATTTGGTTAAGACTTTATGCTGAAGAAAGATTGTAATTTTCTGTTCCTGCAAAAACTTCAAGTTAAAATGGTCAGTTTTGATGACAACGTGTCGCGGATGCAAGTACTGCTTCCATCTATCCACTGCAAGGAGTAGAGCAATCAACTTTTTCTCATAATGGATAGTCCTTGGTGCCTTTTGCTGAAGGATTGGCTCATAAATGCTAATGGTCATCTGTTCTGCATCACCATTGCTCCCGCTCCAGTATTAAATGCATCAACTTCTAACATGAATGCCTTGTTGAAGTCATGTAAAGCCAGAACTGGAGCAATTGTCACAGCCTGCTTAAGGTTATAAAAGGTTGTGGTAGCTGCCCCATCCCGGTTTAATCCTCCTTTCTTTAACAAATTGGTCAAGGGCTTGCTCGATTGTGCATAGTTTTGATAAAATTTTATGTAATATCCTGTTAAACCCAGAAAGCCTCTCAACTCATTAACATTTACTGGCTGAGGTCAATCTAACATTGTAGATACATTTTTGTCATCAGTGCTTACCTCATTGCCTGAGATGATGTGTCCCAAATATTCTACCTGTGATTGCCCAAGCTAACACTTGATTCTTTTGGCAAATAATTGGTTCTTCCTCAGTAGCTGCAGCACAACCTTAAGATGTTTCAAATGTTCCTCCATGTTTTTACTGTAAACTAGTATATCATCAAAAAATACCAGTATAAATTTTCTCATTTGTTCAGTGAACACAGTGTTCATCAAGGACTGGAATGTGGTGGGATCATTAGTCAGCCCAAACGGCATGACTCTGAAATGCCATAGTCCATGGTGAGTTCTAAATGCAATTTTGTGTTCTTCTCCAGCTCTTATTCTCGCATGATGATAACTAACTCTAAGATCCACTTTAGAAAATACATTAGCTCCACATAGTTCATCTAACAGATCATCTATCATAGGGACTGGATACTTATTTTTAACAGTCAAGCTATTCAATCTCCTATTATCCACACATAATCTTCAAGTAGAATCTTTCTTTTTAACCATTAAAGTAGGAGAGACAAATGAAAATTGACTAGGAACCACAGTTTCAGCTTTAATCAAGTCATTAATAATGGACTCTATTGCATTTTTCTGATCATGAGAATACCTGTAAGGTCTCAAGTTAAATGGCTGAGCACCAGGAATCAAATTAATAACATGATCACAACTTCTTTCAGGGGAAAATTCAGTTGGTTCTTGAAACACATCACTGTAGGCTAACAATAGTCTTTCCACATCAGGCTTCATAATTTCCTTCTTCTTTCCTGTAGGACAATTCATTTACTACAGACAATTCAGCTAGCATTGTACCAGTTCCGCAGTGCAGTATTCTACTCAAGGCATCATTGTCTACTGGTGTGATCTTAGGTTTCTCATTTGCTCCCAACAGAGTCATCATTCATCCATCTTTTATAAAACTTAGACTGTTAGGTCTAGTATGCAGTATTATTGGGCTACTATATCAATCCAGTCCATTCCTAGGACCATATCACATCCTCCCACTTTAAGCCGCATGATTTTGAAAGTAAAGAGCTCATCCTGCATCTGCCAATTAAACATAGGGCTCTCCTTGTCACATCTCGTAATATGTCCATTGGCCACAACAATCCTTTATGGGATTGTCATAGAATGGACAAGCAACTTCAACATTTTTAACTACATGAGGATCAATGAAAGAGTATGTATATCCACTGTCAATTAATATAGTCATTGGAATCTTCTTGGTATGTCCCAGTAATTTGATAATAGAGGTAGTCCCTCCAACGGAACTTAGTCCCATTACCACATTCAGAGAAACTTCAGCTTGTTCCTCGACAAGTTCTTTTAAGGTTTTAGGTACATCCAAAAATTCCTCCATCTCAGGTTCCACTTCAGCTGCTACTCCTTCCATAACGTGAAGAGTTTTAGCCTTACATTGATGCCCGGGCTCATACTTCTCACGACACTTATAGCAAAGTCCCTATTTCCTAAGTGCCTCAAAACTGTTTGGTTTGAGAGGAGCTCTATTGGCAAGCCTCTGATTGGGTTATGTGATTCTCAGAGGTTGGTTTGGTGTTGGAGGTTGTGCTGGTTGCTTTGGGTTTTGTTGTGCTTTTGGATAAGTGATGGCTAAAGGTCTAGGATAAGTGAGATTTGGGTTGTTTCTGATTAGTAAGAGGGCAGTAAGGGTTGAGAATGACTCTTCATACAGCTTCGCAATTTCATACGCATCCATATCAATCACAGGATTTGCCAACTTCACTAATGGCTTTCGTTCAGGCTTCAAGCCACTAATATACTCCCTCCATTTCATATTAAATGAGGTACTTTACTTTTTAGTCTGTTCCAAAATAAATAACACATTTCTAAATTTGGAAATAATTCAACTTTAAACTCCTCATTTTACCCATTTTACTCTTAATGAGAAGCTTTTATAACCGCACAAAAATCATGGCCCCACAAAGCTTTACCCCTTAAGCTTTTAAGACCACAAATTTCATAGTCTTTCATTTTTTCCTTAAACTTCGTGCCGAGTCAAACTACCTCATTTAATTTGAAACGGAGGGAGTAATAAAGTTAGAAACAAAGTGAGTCTCATTTAACAATGGGTTGATGATTGTTATATAGCTGGTTAACTCCTTGAATCTTCTCCTGATATTGGTCGACACTTCCAACCTGCATCATTTTGTTAAATTCATCTATAATATCCTGTGGTCTGATATTACCAAACCTCCTACAAACCTCAGCACAAAATTTCTGCCAAGATACCCTTCCTCTATGATTAACCAAGTAGCTATCAAACCAAATATCCACCCGTCTCCCACATGCATAGAAGTTATTTCTCTTGTTCAGAAATATTATAGAGGGCAAAATATTTTTCACACTTCCGTAGCCAACCTCTAGGATTAGCACCATCCAATTCCGGGAAGTTGAACTTGGGTTTGAGGGATTACTGGTTTAGGTTCGACTGAACCAAGGTTAACTGGGGTTGGTAAAAGTGGGGTACTGGAGGAGTGAACATGGTTTTGAAAAATAGGGGAAGGATTGAAGATCGGGGATAGGGGCAAAGTAAAACCACGACCTACGGGGAAAGTCGAGAGGTACTCAGTTGATATACGGGAAAACTACAACTTAATAGATAAGGACTCAAGTTTCTACTTAAAAACTTAATAATTTTTCATTCATGACAGAACAAATGAGCAAAGTCCATAGAACATAACCGTGGAGTCCAAACAATTTTAACCTGTAAACTCGACGAGCGAAACAAGATAGAATTGAATGAAAATGATAAAGATACTTGAACAAACTACTTTTAACTTTATTCAGGCAACAACGTCAGAATAACACAAGAAAGTTTGTTTGGTACAGCATACGACCCAATCACCAAAACAGTATACTCTACCAAAACAACTGATTTCTTGGATTAATCTTTCAGCACAGCAACATATTTGAATATACTACTATCAGCTTCACATTGTGGGCCTTACATTGAGACGGGACGCGATCTTCTGACCAAGAGTTTTGTCAGCCTGCAACATATTCATGCAAAACATTGTTATCTTTCTGTCGCTGGATATATGTGGGACTAAAGAAACATCTAATGGAAAGAACCGAGACCTGTGACCAGTACGAAATCCAGATACTGCGTATCTCATGAGTGACTCTAGGATCGGATAGAGCATCAACCCATCTGCAGATAAATCTTTCTTGCCTGCAATAACAAGGCCACCAGATAAGTAATTGAGAGGGGTGGAAAGTTGGTGAAGTTAAAATAGCAAAGGAACTAAACTACCTGTCCGGTTCCCAAGATCTGTATCTCTCTCCCGGCTGCTTGAAGTTGTTCTCTTTTTCAATGATGCACTGCAATAGATGACAATTACGGTTTATGAAAATCAACTTCACACCAAAATCAAGATTTTCAACATGAACAATAGAATAAACATATCATCACCTTGTCGCGCTTTCCTGTCAAGACAGGAGGAGGAATTGGATACTGTTCTGCATGACGACAAGGATCAAACCTTGAGGGGAAATAGTTGACCTGAGAAAGCATATGGCATCCAGTTAAAACATGAAAAGAATTAGAACCATCCACATATCCACCCTTAGAGTTGGTGTGGGAACCAAAATTCACAACATAGATTCATAATTGACTAAGTACCTACTCCTGCCCTCCTAAGTTCACATAGACACAACAGAACAACTAATCTAACGAGTGAATAACATGCTTGATGACCCCTTTTTTTCTTTGTTAAATGGATAAACATTTAAAATTTTGCAATCCACTATAAAAAATTACTGCACCAACAACCTGTGTAGGAAGGGTGCACTATACCTCTTCATCACGGTGCATGAAATTCATGAAACCTTCGTGGTGATTATTGTGATGAGCACACTTGGGAGCGTTAGCTGGGAGCTGCAGATAGTTTGGCCCAAGACGGTGTCTCTGGGTATCAGAATATGAGAATATCCTAGTCTGGAGAAGCTTGTCATCCGAATAGTAAACACCAGGGACAACAATGGCAGGGCAAAAGGCAAGCTGCTCATTCTCTGCAAAGAAGTTATCGATATTCTTATTCAATACCAAGCGACCAACTGGCTGCAATGGCAAGATGTCCTCAGGCCAGGTCTTGGTTACATCTAGGGGGTCAAAGTCAAATCTGTCTTCATGATCAGGATCGATAATTTGGATGAACAGTTTCCACTCTGGATAGTTTCCAGCAGCAATTGAATCATAGAGATCCTTGGTGGCGTGACTATGATTCGCTCCTCCTACCTTAATAGCTTCTTCCTCCAACAAGCACTTGACTCCACAAGTTGGCTTCCAGTGGAACTTCACATAATGTGCTTTCCCAGCTTTGTTGATCAACATGTAGGTATTAACACCGGAACCTTCCATGTGCCTGTAATCTTGTGGGACACCGAGATCATCAAACAGGAAGGAGAACATATGCAAACTTTCTGGATGATGAGAGAAGAAATCAAGGATCCTCCAGTTCTCCTGAATGTGGGACTTCGGATTTGGTTTCAGTGCATGAACCATGTCAGGGAACTTCATCCCATCACGGATAAAGAAGACGGGGAAGTTGTTTCCGACCAAATCAAAGTTGCCCTGAAGTACAAAAAGGCAAAAAAGTAGATATGTGCGAATTTCAGTACCAACAAAAAGTAAATTAGAAAACTACAAATTCAACAAAAGTAATCCACGGAAGCAGCAAATTCAACCTTAATTGTTCGGAAACACAAGGCGGCCCTTAAGTAAATGATTATTGCCGCCAGAGGAAAATCATAAGGAACAGAACAAGGAAGAGAGGACACTTGAACTTCGCTGATTTTGAACATTTCTCTTTAACAAGTGAAAAATCAGCAGTTCTTTTTAACAAGTGAATACTCCCTTTGACATCATATTTGTTCAGAATAAATGACTGACCAAAAAAATCAGATTACAACACTAGATAAACGAATTTATGATCTTAAATGGTGTTTACAGTTGGATTTCATCGAGTTTGAGATTAGATAATTATTCTGAACAAAATTCACATGGGCACAGAGGGTTGCTGTTTAAAATTACTCAAAAGCACCGAACAAATGGAAAATCATGCAAATTAAGCATCACTAAAGGCTGAAACCGAACCACTTCTCACATAGAATACTTAACGTTTCAATTCTTAGTTTCCAAATGGTCAACGCTTGCGCTTCAATATTTTTTTTAAAAATCAGTTGCTAATTGCAGTCAGCAATCCTGAGAAATGAAATATAAGCTTGGTTTCGGAACAACGCTCTCATACCAGCTTAACAGGCATGAATTCAAGGATACTAAAGAATAACAATCTGACTAGAAAAACATGGCAAGAAAACCTAGCATCTGATTGAAAATTACCTCTCTGGTGTAAAATTTTACAGCAAATCCTCTGGGGTCCCTGAGGGTTTCAGGGCTTCCACGCTCGTGGATAACAGTAGAGAACCTCACAATAACAGGTGTCTGGACACCAGGAGCTCGGAGAAAATCAGCACATGTAAGATGGGTAATATCATGTGTGACCTCAAAGAAACCCTTGGCACTGGCACCTCTGGCATGAACAACGCGCTCCGGAATTCGTTCACGATCAAAATTGGCAAGCTTCTCCACCAGATGATAATCCTCAAGAAGAATTGGCCCTGCCAAAAAAGCAACGAGTTTCAAAATTCTTCATCCATTGCGCAAAATCTACTAAAACTGGAAAATGTTGAAAACATTACTATGATATCTCTAAAACTGCAAACCAGAGAATTTTATTTGTACTGATCTCATGAGAAACACCTTTATTACAAAGGGCAAATTGCATGATTTGAAATATAGAAAGAGTTTTTTAGCACTTTAATCAAGCTCCACCAAGTCTTGCCTGATTCAAATTATTCAAATGACATAGAAATGGTGAAAAGTGACAGATCTTGAACTTTCAACCGTACAAGTTTTCCTATTTTATTACACTGTTTACTGCTGACCATTATGGACGATAAAGAATCAAGCTAACCACATGTTTAGATCCAGCTCCTACTCATACCATGTTAATTACTTCCGTCTAGATCACATTTTTTGCGCCTGAGCATCACGGAGGACCAAATCAGGCCAACAAAATAAGAAAAGCACTTCCTGTTTGCTTATGCATTTATGTATTCATAACGACAAATGCAAAAGGAAAGATTGACAACACAAACCAGCTGATGGATTCACCTTATGACCGATTCAGAAATACAATAAGGAAGGCATGCCCAAGAGTTGACAGAAACTATATTGTCTTGACCTCAATCATCTTAACCATTAAACTAACAAACCAAATGTGTGTCCCTAACTTCAAATTATATGTACTAAAAACATTAAGGAGGAATTCATCACATCCAAGAAAACAAAACATACCATACTGGAATTTGGTTTCCCACACCCTTTAAAAAAAACAAGTTAGAAAGGATAACTGTTCTTATCAGTGTCCGTCGACCCTTTTTGTCACAACCCTCCTCCTTTACTAGCCGGGAATATGTTCATATACTAAATATTAGAATAAAAAGGAATACTCCACACACCAAAAAGAAAAGGTAAGAGACTTAAAAAAAATACCTCTAGTTCCAACAGTCATGGAAGAGTTGTTGTTCCACACGGGAGCACCGTAATTAGTTGTCATGAAGGGGGAATTGTTAGCGCTTGAAGGACGATACTGTGCCAAAATTTCACCATCATTAATCATGAATCTTATGTACACATATAACATAAAGCAAATCAAATATCCACCGGAAAAACTCATAATTCTAGCTCTATCTATTTCCAAAACCTTAAATCAATTAAAAAAAAATCAAAATAAAAACTAAATTAATTTTACGTATATCCATATGAAACCATAATGAAACACGAAAACAAGGATTAAATAATTAGTCTTCGGATGATCGAACTAAACACACACACCAAAAAAACTTAAATAAACAAGAACATTTCAAAATAAAAATTAAATCAATTTCAAGTATATCCTCACAGAAAACAATAAAATAAGGACAAAAATACCAAATTAATTAAAAAAAAAGGAGCTTAAATCAACATTGATAATTCGAGATAGAAATTCAAATAACTTCTTTTACCTCCTTGGACAAACCATAAGGAAAACCAGAAAAAAAAAACGTAAAAGGAATAAGCTACGAAAGAAACATATCAACCTAAGAATCAAATTCAACAACAACAAAAAAAAAATTCCTTTTTTGGAAAATCAAAAGAAATCTTATGCAATCATACAGATCATTATTAAAAAAAAACACTCAGAAAAAAAAAATTAAATCACAAGATATCGAAAGCAATAGATTTTCCTTTCTAATAGAGATTGAGAGAGTACCTTGTAAGGATCCATGGCGAGATAAGAGGAAAAGAAGATTTTCGGCGAAACGAAGAAGAAACTCAGTCGTGTGGGCAATCTGTTTTAGAGTGTCTTAAAAAGAGCAAATTTTATTATTTATATATAGAGATGTGGGGTCATTTTCAACCGCCTAACTCTCCTTTTTTGGCTCGCGTTTCTATTTTTTCACATTTAAATATAATATCCATTACTTATCCACGTTTTTCTTAATTACCATTATTATTATCACTAGTCATTATATTTCCTTTTCCTAATTAAAGTGAAAAAAAGGTGAAATATTAGACAATTTTTTCACCATACAAATTCTATTTTTCACTCCCATGAAAAATAGTAGTTCCACCCTCAAATTGCAAAACTTTTTTTGTAGCTTGAGATATGTAAAATTGTAAGTACTCTAAATTTTTAAATAGATTGGAGCAGGTCCCAAGCCCGAATAAAGAAAGATCGTACTATGCTGATAATTAAGTAAAATTAATTAATTTATGATAATCATGCAATATAAATATCAGTAGATTTTTAAAATTAAATGAATAAAATATATAATCTCTAAATTTTATAGTTAGTACTAAAAGTCTAAAATCAATATCAAATTATAAAAGTTTGAATTATATTATAAATATCATAAGGTTTGAATTGTAATTTGGTTAATAAATAATTGTCACCTAAGTGTGGATTGTACAAATTCCTCCAATTGGTGGGGGTGGGGGGTGGGGGGGGGGAATTAAATTAAAGAAGAGGGTCCACGAATCAAAAGCTTGTACTTTATGCAATGAATTGTTTTCCCTTTTTGTGGTGAATAACATTAAGATATTTCTGCATCTGAAAAAATAATAAATCTGAAATTTGGTAATAAATAATTTCACACGTCATTGGAAGAGGGAAAAAACAGAGCTTATCCAACTTTGGAGTTTATCCAGAGCTAATACACAGCCTCTAGATGAGTTGGGCCGTTGTGATGACGCCACGTGTCACAGAAGGACCTAGAACTGTGTGCACAGCCCAGAAATATTCCAAAATGGGCTTGAGAAAGCTATCTTGGACTTATTTCAATGGACGAGATTATGCAAGTGTGAACGCATGGAGATTCTGTGACAAAATAGCACGGTATAGTCAGTTTTCGGATTGGTCATTCAAAAATAGCCAGCGTTTATCAAGTCAACGAAAAATAGCCACTATTTTGCTGCAACTGAGACCGGTCCAGCATAATATATTATGCTGGACCGGTATGCTTGCTGGAACTCCAGTATATTATACTGGAGTTTTACTGTAGTTATGTTGGAACTCCATCATATTATGCTGGAGTTCCAGCATACTTATCCTGGAACTCCAGTATAATATGCTGGAGTTCAAGTATACTTATGCTAGAACTCCAGCATAATATACTGGCGTGTTTTTCGGATTTTAAACAGTATTTTTGCTTAAATTTATCTTTATATGAAAAATGGCTAAATTTTGATTACTTTTGAAACTGAACTATTTTTGAACGACCAGTTGTAAATTTGGCTATTTTTAAATTTCTGCCGATTCTGTTCATATGGATTAGTACAGTATGGGCCGTTCTGCTACTCATTAACTTTCTGGGCCCACCAACAACATTTATAAGACGTTTATTGTTGTTTTGATTTTAGTGGTTGAATAAATCATTGGAAAAGCTGTAACTTTGTTGTTGTAAATTTATAATTTTACATTTGTCGCTAATATTTTATCCCTTTTCTGGTGAAGGAGAATCCGTGATTAGTGAGGAGGGAAGATAACTTTGGTGAAATTACCATCTTTTGTTAAAATAATGTGCGTGAGGTTCTATAATGTTAATTATTATTCATATTTTTATAGAATATTGCTCCCGCCTTTTTCCGGACTTTGCATGAAGATAAGATACTTTTGCATCAAGCATATTCTTTTTATTACATGAGGAGACGAGATCAATTGGGATGCAGCATAAACTGAGATATTTTATGCGCCTGGTTGTCCTCTTTATTACATGGGGAGACAGGATCAGTTGGGGTGCGGTCCTTTTCGGACTCTGCGCGAACATGAAATACAAGGCCGGCTCAAAGCCTAGGCAAGTAAGGGATATGACTTAGGTTCCCAATTTCAAGGACCCCCAATTTAAAAGGAATAAGTTATGTGTTAATTTTTCCTTAAAAAAAGTATAAGTATTTTATAGTAAAAATTTATCATTTTGAAGTTGATGTGATTTTAAGGTATATTTTCTTAAACTTGATGTAACCTTCATTTTGCATTTTTTACATTCTAACCACTAAAACCTATAAGTATTATCTAAGAAATTGAGATTTAACCTATAAGTATTATTCTAAGAAATTGAGATTGTTAAATGATGAGAATTTGAAAAAAAAAAAATCGTGTTAACTTTTGATGATCCTTAAAGCATAAGTCACTCTAATATTGATGACTTAGACTTATTTCGAATTAATAGTGTTAAGAAAAATAGTAAAAGCAGAAGATAATACTCTAATCGATATACTCAATTACATAAAAACACTTGATTCTTATTTAAATGCCTAGCAATTGCCTCAACAGAACGAAGTTTTAAAAAAATAAAATACATAAGATCAAGAACGTCTCAAGAGTGAATAAATCGGTTAGTTATATTATCAATTGAAAAATAATTATTAAAGAAATCAATTATAAAAAATTCGGGCCCCTACTTTTAGCTATACTTTAGGTCCTTAATTATGTCGAGCTGCCCCTCATAAGATATGCATCGAGCTTATTACATGGGAAGACGGGAAAGGAAAAGGAGAAAGGTGGTAATTGGAGTCGAACATACACTTCTTGTGCAGAAAACTTCTGCTAATAGTCTAGGGGTGGCAAAATGGTTAAAAGAAAACAGGTAACTACCCATATTATCCACTAAAAAATGGGTTGGACAATGAACTTTTTAAAAACGGGTCAAATATGGATAAGAACCATATTATCCATTTAGAAAATGGATAACCAATGAGTAACCAATGGGTCTAACTTTTACATTTGTAAAGCCTCAAATTGGGGGTTCCTCAAGTTAGGGAAACTAGAATTCTCCCAAAAGTGATCATATACAAGAAGTCATGGATAATATGGGTAACCCATATTATCCGCCGGTTAACCCGTTTTTTTATCCGTATTAAATATGGGTCGGATCGGATAATTGATCCGCTTTTTTATTACCCGTTTTCGATCCGAACCATATCCTACCCGACCCGCCCGTTTGCCACTCCTACCATTGGACTGTGGTGGTCTCAATTGATATAGATTTCGAGAGATAATTGTCAATAATTTTCGCCATTAGCATATATTCAGCAACTACAGCAATTGCTTATAATATATTGTGACGTATATGTATGCTTCTAAGATGCTTTAGGTACGAGTGACAAACAGACGGGGCGGGGCGGATATGGTTCGGGTCGAAAACGAATAATGAAAAAACGGATAAATTATTCGACCGATCCATATTTAATACAGATAAAAAACGGGTTAACCGGTGGATAATATGGGTAACCATATTATCCATGACTTCTTACATATGATCACTTTTGGGAGAATTTCTAGTCTCCCTAACTTGAGTAACCCCCAATTTGAGGATTTACAAATGTAAAAGTTAGACCATTGGTTACCCATTTTCTAAATAGATAATATGATTCTTATCCATATTTGACCCGTTTTTAAAAAGTTCATTATCCAACCCATTTTTTAATGAATAATATGGGTGATTAACTGTTTTCTTTTAACCATTTTGCCACCACTAACTTTATGACTAAGTTCTAAATTTTGATAAAGAAAAATATAATAAAACGAAGCAAGTATATATAGGAAGATAAAACCAAGCATCTTTCAAAAAAGAATCTTCTCTTACCAACTATGCTAATTTGATTTGACCAAATCTAACATGTTACTATCTTTTCGATATTACCAACCTATGCTAGTTTGACATTTACCTGCATTTGACTTTTAAGTTCTTTATTTGTGTAAATATTTTCTATATTGTTAGTGAATATAACTTTACTTTATAGCACTAGCAGAAGATAGATAGAACTGTCAGACTGGAAAGGGCTAGTCTACCTAATATGCAAATCTTGAAAACATAGGTCAAAGAACAAGGAAAACATACAAATGAAGTGGAAGAAAACTTCAGCAGATGGAAAAAACATGTACAGATAGTATGAACTGATTATACCCAAAAGAATACCAAAGTTCAGTCCCGGATGACTTGTTGATCCCTAGAGGGCTAATCCAAGTAAAAAGCTTGCTATCAAAAAAAATAAACAAAAAAAAGACTACTAATGTTTAAAGAAGCCTACAGGCTCTGCTCAAGATCTTGTACCCTGTGAAGCAGAAGGCTCGAAAATAGGCCGTGCATCAGTGCAACATGAATTATTGCCATTAGACTCGTGCGCATCATTTCTTGGTTGGGACTAATGGAGCTGTCTGCGATAAGTTAGTAAACAAAGTGGATTTTCCCAAAACATTTAGGGCCTTCACTCGTTGCATTTCCTTTCCTGCAATGATTAGTGAAAAGGGAAGTTTTATTGAACTGTTCTTGTGTTGGTCGCTTTCTGAACAGATCTTGAAAAAGTTTAACAACAGCGCCAATAATGAATGGAAACCAGACTGTGAATAAAGAGCTCGCAAGAGAGTAAATTCAAGGCTTAAAGCCTCAATCTTGACACCTTTGAAACCAGTGGCAATTTGGGAAAGCTTTCAAACCCATATTGCAGCTGGACTTGAGTAGCATTTCCCTATTCAATTCCTCATTGGGCACGTTAGCAAATAAAGACACTAAATACCTTCCTCTAGACTTCCATTCTATGTGTTTCAAACCTAAAATGATTTTTGGTAGCAAGTAATGAATTACATATTTCAGGAGAGGCAAATTTGAATCCAGCACTTAGCAACAGTGCCTAACACGGATATATTGACTCAAGCATACTACAGGCTGCTAAATAACCCCACCAACAAAACATCTCTAGGAGTCATTTTGTTGCGACATCAGTCTGTGGAATACGTGGGTAGTAAGCTTAAGTCTTGATTTATTACAAGAACACATCAAGTTAAGCTAACCAAAAGTGCAAGAGAAGAGACTGAACTAGCCAATGCAACAGCATCTACCAACACATTCAGTTGCTTCATCAATATACCACAGACTATGGTGGCATTACTGAGAGCACCAGTGCCCCATCTGATGACATTATAAAGGAGGCCCTCCTAGCACTTACAAATGACGGTTTGGAGACAAAACAAAAAATTCCTTAGGTGGCATTTGTTTTCAGAAATTGTAGAAAATTTCTTTCAATTTTGCAAAAAGAAAGAAAGAAAGAGAAGTTGGAGAAAAGTTTTTCTGTTTTTGAAACATACGCTAAAGTCCACTCTCTTTCTGAAAGTTTAACCTTACTGAGCTTAATTTGAATCCAAAAACAAATGAAATGTATGGTCAAATCACTCCCCCCATTTTAGCAGAATTGTCTGGCTGATTTTCTTAACCAGCATTGTAACTAATTTACACCATTAATTTACTCTTAAAAACTTTTGCTTTACCCATTAGTCATAAACACATATATAAATAGACATATCAACAAGAAGCAGGCTTTCACCAAAATCAATAGAGGTTTATCCGTAACTAAGTAAAGTTTTATTCATTTGCATATATACATGCATACATCTACACGTGAACCATTCAGAAATTCTCATCCATTAAGGGTAGGGGAAAACCAATAGTTGAGTGTCAGCTCACCTTCCTCTATTGTCAGCTGGATAGCCCTTTTCTCCAAATCAACAGCATGTCTGCTAAGCTCAGCTGGTGACAAATGTAGAAGCACTGATTGAAAGACAAATCATACAAACAGCATTAATAAGCAGTCAAAAAGAAATTAGTTAACTGCTGAAGCTATGTAGCAGGACTCTAACACTCACTCTGAATGTAATCTGTTCGGTTCGATTCATCACACTGTTTCAGGAACTTCTGCAGACGAATAAAATGTTCTGTCAATTGCTGATCCTCCACCTTGACATCCAAATTATGCACTGGCTCTGGAGAAAACTTAGAAGAAACAATTTGAGCAGCATGAGTGCTGTTGGCGGCCTTGCCAAGAGAATTAGGAATTGACGGTCCACCACGTGAATATGTCGTCATAGGTGTCATATGATTTGGCATTGCTACAGGAGGATGACCACTACTACCCTCCCTCTGTTGATTTTGTTTTTGAGGAATTTCTCTCTGCAACTGACACGGATGCTTTGATACCTGAGTACCCTCCACAAATTTATCCACACTGTTCTGCATTCTTCCTTTACCTAGTTCTAAATCAAATCTTCTTCGGACATTTAGTATATGTTCATTCGCACCATTGCTGCTCAAAGACATATTAGAATTGGTATTTGAAGGGCGCTCAGGTGTAAGCCTCTTAGTTCCGCACACCCTAGTTGGATCTGCAGTAGGTCTTGCCCCTAAAAAAAGTGAGTTTTCTTGATGATTACTTATCAAGCTGCTTTTTTGGTTCTGCACGTCTCTCAAAGCTGTCTTTCTCGTTACACCAGACAGTTGCTTATCGAACGTTGGCCCAACAGCTCCACTATTGGTGACACCACTTCGAAGGGGTTCAGAGTTGATCATTTTGAGATTATTCTTGGTACCTTCCGGAAGCAGATAATTGTCTAAGTGAAGCCTGATTAGACAGCAAAGATGTAGAATATATCATGCTTCCTTAACGTTACGAAGACTCTCGAAGAAGATGGTTGAGAAGAAAAAAACAGAACTCTAACGGATTTTACGTATATGAAGAAGATTTAAGAGTCAGTAAATCACCTTTTTATACACTGCACAACAGCCGGGGAAGTGAACTTTATTCTTACATTTGTACAATGTAAAATGGTGTTTTCCGGGGATACTAAACTAATTTTTCGCAGTTGGAGGTACAGGAAGACACCGAAAACTACTACATAGATACTTTCTGTTTGTTTGGTACAAACTCTGAACTTGTAGTTAAGGGAATAAACTAATTTGTTTATGCAGTAGAGGATGGCCAAAGAAGAGGTGGGTAGAGGTGATTGGGCAAGACATGGCGCAGCTTCAGCTGACCGAGGACATGACCCTTGATAGGAAGGTATGGAGGTCGAGGATTAGAGTAGTAGAGTAGGTAGTCTAGGGTGTTCATAACAGTAGTATTGGCACGCAGTCTCGCTTTTTGTTGGTAGTAGGTTTTTATGACTAACCATTGTTTTCTTTCATTGTTGATCACATTACTATCTTGTTGTTTTTTTTCTGCTTTTATATAGCTTTTTGATACTGTCCCCTCTTGTCTACATTTTCATTAATGCGGTGCTTATGCTTTCCTGAGCCGAGGGTCTATTGGAACAACCTCACTATCCTCACAAGGCAGGGGTAAGGTCTGCGTACACACTACCCTCCCCAGATCCCACCGTGTGGGATAATACTGGGTATGTTGTTATTTATGCAGTTTCTTTACCTTTTTCTCAGAAAAAAAAAAGGATTACTAGTACATATCAAAGCATAGGGAAACGAGTCCTATAATAGGAGAAACTCCCAAATCCCAATGATGAATGTCCTGTTAACTAAAGATAAAGAAGCCAATAATTACCAGCTCTTTATTTGTAACAAGTTATCATCCAGTAGCATAATTCATAACTATTCCAAGAACATTGACAGCAACCAATTTCATGAGGTAAAAAAATATTTAGTAAGCCACTATTGTATATAGATAAAGCCGAAAATCATTACCCAGGCTAACTCATATAAGAAAATATATGGCCAAACAAATATAGATCTGTTTGGAAAATAAATAGACTCCTTAAAACACATTGAGCATTTGATGGACATACATTTCCTGTATACTCAGTTAATTACTTACTATTATAAGCAAATACAGTAAATAGATAAATACTTCCCAAAAAATAACAACAGCCAAATAAGCACAAACAGTAAAATAAGATAATGAAAGACAAACAAACTTCTGAAAAAGGAAAAAAAATTAAAAATCAGCTTAGAGTAACAAAAAATGTTAATTTTACTCAGAAGGTTAAGAAGATTAAATCCATATGAAATACACTGTATACAGAAAGATTCTAGAAACACCTCAAACAAGGCTAATCCTCTAAATCTTCGTTTAAAAATGAAAAACCACCTCCAAAAATTTTCAATTTTTGCACATAACTATGAATGTCAAATTAAAGAAGACGTTTTCAATTTTTTCATATACTATATTTACATAACAAAAAACTCGTAATTCAAAAAAAAAATCTCAAAATTATGGCAACAAAGATCGAAAGTTTTTTGGAAATAAAACGTCGAAAATAAGTGAGATTTCTCAAAGGATACTTACTGTAAAAGCTGATAATAGAAACTGTGAGCAAAGATGGAGAGACGGCGCCAGTAGGAGAGGGGTTTCAAAAGAGGCAACTTTGGCTCCAAATATTTATTAGAAATAAAAGTTGCCGAATTTGTTTCATTTAAAATCATAAATATCTACAGCTCTTTATTACTTTATTTCCTGAAATGTCCTTTAAAGTGGTTAATTTACTTGAAATTGACATTATCCTTGACTAGATTTAGACAAATGCACGAGACTTTAGTGACTTACTATTACACTAATAAAATAAAATAGGAAGCACGAAAAAATGTTTTTTTATTATACAAATTTTTGTTTCACTATTGGTGAACAACTAATCATGGGGTCATTCACTCATTTGGTTTTGACGATCGTGATTATATTAATTACAAGATTACTTAATGGATGAATTCTAACGGGCAATTACATAATACATGGATGAATTCAAGGTATATACACTAACATATCAATATTTTTTCACATGAAAAGCTGTTTTATTTTATAATTTTTTTTACAGCATCAGTGCATAAAACTGAACTCTATGTGAAATAATAGTTAAGCATTAGTTGATTACACTAAAATATAAGATACAAACACCAATGTATTTTTTTTTCCCCTTGAAATGAGTCACTGCCTAAGCTAAAGTGTGTCTGTTGATACCCAGCCACTATAATAATCTACACCATATAGCAGCTGAAAACTAACATCGGAAGAATAAGTGAGATATGATTTCCTGTTCTATATTACATAATAGGAAAGTCTGATCATCTGTTATACCCCAAAGTGCCAATCTATCTCTAGTGTATAATCTCCAACGTTGTATCAACCTCATAATAAAGATCCATTTGGGGGAGCCGTGGTAGTTGCCACCAATCTTCACCAGTGGACTTTAGGAAACTCTCCAAGTAGCTTCAGGTACATAGCCTTTATGGAAAAGCTTGTTCACAGTATCCAGCAGCCACAAGATTATCCTTTGCTTTAAAAATCTTCTTTACCAACCATGAAGCTTGATTATTATTGGCCTCTCACAGGGGTCCCCTTTTCCCATAATACTCATAAATTCATTGTACCCATAGTTTGTCTTTCTCCCTGTATAAGTTCCACATCAGCTTACATATAATTGCCTTGTTCCACAATGATATATTCAAGATGTTTAGGCCTCCTGCAGAATATGGCATGCATAATTTCTCCCAAGCTACCAATGCTTTCCTCGAGATCTCATTTTCCCATGTCCGTAGGAATCTCCTACAGATTTGTTCAATTACCAGCACAAAGATTTGCGGCCAAAAGATCTAGATAGAGAATATGATACTTTTCAGCAACCGGACCATGCTTGCATAGGATAGCATTTTCAAAGTCCAACAAGTTATCTTGCTTAGTGTTTTCTCTAGTAAGGGTTTACACTGAATTAGTGAGAGTCATTTAGTGCTTAATGGAACTCCAAGATATCTTATGGGCAGCTCCTCTTTGTCGAATCCCAGCAGGTCCAGAATTTGTTGTTGCACATTTGGGTTCACCCCTCCAAAGTATACTAAGCTTTATTTAGGTTTGCAATGAGGCCTGATGCTTGTGAGAATTGATAGAAGCACCCAAATAACGTTCGAGCTGACTTAAGATCCCCTCTACAGAATAGTAATAGGTCGTCCGCAAAGCGAAGTTGAACTATCTGTAATTTGGCACATATATGATGATACTTGAACTCAGTGTTGTGCTGCAATGTCCTTAGTAATCTGCTCAAATACTCCATGACCAGTACAAAGAGAAAATGGGACAAGGGGTCACCTTGTCGCAAGCCCTTCTAGGCTTCAAACGGCTTCGTCAGGCTTCCATTTATCACAATTGAGTATGTGACAGTACTAATGCACTTCATGATCCATTTAGTAAATATGGTAGGAAAGTTCAATTCATTCAGTACTTGCTCCAGAAATACCCACTCTATTGAGTCATAAGCCTTCTGTTTATCAATCTTTGTCATGCGCCTAGGGGAAATCCTTTTCTCCCATATCCTTTGACCAGTTCATGGATGATGGCAATATTATCAGCTATTATCCTCCCAGGTACAAAGGATCCTTTACTTCTATCGATCAAATCATCAATCACACATTTTTGTCTGCTAGTGAGAATCTCTGAGATAATTTTGTAAAGAATAGTGCAACAGGAGATTGGTCTATACTGCTTCACGCTTGAAGGATGTTTTATCTTAGGTACCTAGGTAACTGTTGTGCAATTTATGGGTTTATACAGTATACATGTGTCAAAAAATTCTATAAATGCATTAGTAATATCTTTTCCTGCAATGGGCCAAATCCTCTTGAAAAATAGTGCATTGAAACCATCATATCGAGAGGCCTTTTGATCATTGATTTCTCTAATAGCCTTATTCACTTCACCTTGTGTTATAGGAGCAATAAGATTCAATTGTTGTTCTCTTTTAAGTACATGGTCATTCTTGGTTATAGTTGCCTGAATACAAGGCAACTGAGATGTTGAAGAACCTAATAGATGCTTATAGTAGACAGTTATTTCCTCTTCAATAGCTTTGTCATTTTATATCACCCTTTCATGTTCATATACCAAACTTCTGATATGATTGTGAGCTTTTCTATTTTTCATACAAGCAAAGAAAAACTTAGTGTTTGAGTCCCCTAGTCGCAGCCATATGACTCTTGAATTTTGTCTAGTAATGCTTTCTTCTACCAAAGACCATTTCTCTAGCTGCATCTTCAGGCCTTTCTCTTCTTCGAACATACTACTATGTTGATTGCATGTTCTCACCTGCCCCTGCAAGTCACTAAGTTGTTGCCTCCTTGTTTTAGTTTTATCTGCAACCCTACTATATTAAGTTATAGATAAATGTTTTAATTCCCCTTTCGCATCTTGTAATCGTCTCCATACTTGTTGCATTCCACTTCCTTCACTTGTGCCTCTTCAGCTTTCTTCTACAATTGTCATGAAGTCCTGGTGATCCGCCAAGTAGTTGAAAAACTCTGAAGGGTTTGATCCTCTTAGTTTTCCTTCCCCCACAATTTACATATATGGGAGAATGATCAGAGAAAGATGGGTCTAATAATATTGCTTCAAGGTGAGGCCATTGTTGCATCCATTCTGAGTTCCCTAATGCTCAATCAATACGGCTGTACACATGATTGTTGGTCCAAGTAAACTCTCTGTCCACAATTTTGGGTTCAGCCATCGCAACATCCTATATAAAGTCATTGAAGTCTCTCACTTTTGCTTCTTGTACAGGGCTACCATTTAATATATCAACTATGTTCCTAATACCATTGAAGTCCCCCATTAATAACCACAGACCTTTTTGAAAAGTAGCTGGCCTATTTAATTCATACCATAATAGTTTTCTATCTTGTATAGTGTGTAACCCATAGACTCCAGTAAAGTTGAGCTCAATGTTTGCTGACTTGACTATTCCATGCATTCGTTAAGTACTAGATGCTAATAACTGAAAATCACATTGAGTTGGATCCCATAGTACCCAAGTTCGCCCCTTTCCATTGGCCTGATAATTGTTGCACCATTTCCATCCTCCAGCTATTTTCTTCATTACGCGGCAACAACTGGTTGGAAAACTCTATGTTCAGTTACCACTAGCAACCTGACTTCATTCTCCTTCACCAATACCTTTAACTCATTATGCTTGTGAACTTTATTTATGCACCTAACATTCCAAGTTGCAATCTTCATATTGGATTAGGGAAGTCTTGAAGACTATCAACCCTCACATAACTACATTTAGCCTCAACTTGTGTGGCCTCTGAAATAGCATTTTCATTCAACACTCCAAAATCATTTGTTATAACAACTATCTTAGATAGCGTCCCTTGGGCATTTTTTACTGTATTGCCTTTAACTTGCTTCCATTCATTCCCCGATTTTTGATCTGCTCCTTGTGTGTTAACACTTTGTTGTAGAGGGAGAGTGTTCCTACTATGCGCACCTCCATTGTGCTTATTCTGTAACCACATTGGCTTTGTTATTTTTGGTTTCTATTGGTTGTCCTTTAGTTGTAGTCCAAATTGCACTTGCCCTTGTTCCCTTTGTTTTAGTTGATGATTCATCTGTCCTTGCTTGTGTCCACCATTAGATTGATGTTGCTCCATTTGACGATGCACAACTTGTAAACATGTGTGGCAGTATAATAGTTTCCAATCATATTCTACAACTTGTGTGAAGAATTTAGCATTTGGACCCGGGACTCTAATGGTTTATGGTAGCTCCTTCGTAACATCCATTTTAACAATAATCCTGGCATATGATAAGCGTTCAACACCTTAAGTGCATTCATTTGCATATAGGGGTTCCCTAGTCCATTCACAATTCTACTAAGGGTCTTCATTCCTCAACAAGTAAGCGACAGGTTTAATAGTTGTACCCTTATAGGTATAGTGCGTAGCACTTCATCGTTCAAATTAAAATCAACCGCCCATGCCTTAACAGTTATAGGCCTATTGTTGATCGTGTAAGGTCCCTTGTACAATACCTCGTCCTTGTCCTCCACACTAGTAAATCTAATAACGAAGTAGTCATCATTGTGATAGTATACCTTAGGTTTAGCCACGAAGTTCCAATTTGTTGAAATAAATCATTCCACTGCTCCAATTGATGGTGATTCTCTCACAACATATAGTATTAGAGCTTGATTTCACTTTGTCGTTTCTTCTGCAAGTTCATCTTTGTGCAATTGAACTACTCATTCCTCTTCATGTATGACTGGCAGAACATAGGCCGATTTCATACCTCGGGTTGCTAATATATTGCCATTGAACAAATTCCGCCAGGTTTTTCCTTCCTGTTATGGTTGCAAATCAAATTTCTGTTGTGATATTGGCGCTCCTTTAGGTTGATCTGCACCTTTCTCTCACTCCTTAGCACCACTGAGGCTATTCTCACATGGAGTAACCTCCTTCATTTTTCCATTTCCTCATGTGCCAATAGCAGGTGTTGATTTAGGAGTTACTATAGAACTCCCTGCAATTAAGGTTAGCTGCGCAAATTTTGGATTTATAGTTGAGACCCCTCCGCTAAGATTTGGCATTACAGCAGTTGCCCCTTCCACTAGGGAGTTGCCTTTCGTTAGTATCCGTATCGTGTCCATCATCAGAGCTTTGTTGCCATTCCTTTCGGCCTTCCCCTAGTTATTTTTTAGCACCGGCGCAGTAGAACACCCTAGCGTGCGCCTGAGAGAGAAACCCTAGAGAGAAGTTCTTAAGAATACCATTAAACACCAATGTATTAAGTAGTAATTAAGTTATGTTTTCATCTAATTAATATTTTTCATTTTTATTTGAGGAATTTTCAGAAACCACTATTGTTTAGTGGCCATTAACTTCCTATAACTATCATATACGTAATTACTTCTTATAGCTACTATTCAATTATCACGCGAGTGTATTTGATGTATTCGCCCTACTGTATTCATGAATACTGTATCAAAAATTGCCTAAAAACAAAAAGTCCAGCTGTACGCGAGTGTATTCGATGCATTCGCGCTACTGTATTCATGAATACAGTAGATCCAGCATTTTTTTATGGTATGAATCTGTTTTGGTTAGATTTGGAGCATTTGGAGGCCGATTCTAGAGGCAAGGGCATAGCAGGCTAGAATTTGGATCGGATTGAGGTAAGTAATGATGGTAAATGATGTCCTGAGGGTATCAAACCCCGGATTTCACATCATTGTGCTACTTTGAGGTGAAGCACACGCTAGATGACGAGCGTAGGGTCGTGCACCGTTGGGTATTGTGACTAAGTCCGTCCCGTATGATTGTTAAATCGCGTATTTGATTGAAAATGGTTTGATATCATTGTGTTTTGGAAATTATTATCATGTTTTGGGCTGAATGCCATATTGGGCCTCGTGCCAACTGCTTTGGACCCTTAGGGGATTCCTACTACTATTCCTCACTATTTTGACTTCATCTTGTACTCAGTCATGTTGTACTCTACTATTTTCATAACTCAGCCATTTTTACTCCGTTTGACATTTTAAATGATATTTTGGGATGAGCATCATGTTTTACTGTTGCCCGAGTGGCTTGAGAGATTTCTGACTGAGTGAGGCCGAGGGCCTGTGTTATGAGGATATTATGGGATCAGGCTGCGCACCCAGAAATGTTGTATTGATTCATGATTATGAGGCCGAGGGACTGATTTGTTACGCCACGAGGTGGATTGTTATAAGGCCGAGGGACTGTTTGATTATGCTACGAGATGGCTTGTTATAGCGCTTGGGCTATAGGATCCCCTCCAGGAGTCTGCACACGCTCAGTGAGCATGGGTACCTAGTGTGAGATGTGATATTGCCTGAGGGACTGTTGTTGTTTCATGTTATTGCCCGAGGGGCTGATACGAGTGATTATGAGGTAGCCCGAGGGGATGGTTCTGTTGATATATTGCCCGAAGGGCTGCTTACCTTTCTATTCTTTTCTCACTGTTTTCATCACTCGCTTGAAACTATTGAAAGTTGTTTTAAAAAAAGGTTTTACTAAAATGAGATGTTTTTACGAGTGTTATAGTTTTACTGCATTGTTTTGGACTCGTACTATTTTGTTGTAGCGTTATGTTGTGGTTTACGTATTTTCTTATTGCTCAGCTGTCTTTACCTTTATTACTTACTGAGTTGGCGTACTCACATTACTCCCTTCACCTTGTGTGCAGATTCAGGTATTTTTAAACCCGGTAGCGGGTGTTTATTGTTCAGTGGCAGAGTCATCGAAGTTAGCAATGTAGCTGCTCGACGTTCGCAGCCCAGTGCTTCTTCTTCTATACTTATTTGGTTTTGTATTAGCTTTGTTTCAGACTATGTTATCTTTTCATATTCCTAGACGAGTTGTAGATGCTCATGACTGGTGACACCCCGATGTCGGGTCGTGTTTGTTTCCGCACTGTTCTACTCTATTTTACGTTTTGGGATTTTGGCTTATAAATGACTTATTATAATTGTTGGTTGGTATTGGGGGTTTGTGTCGGCTGGCCTAGTTTCACGATATGCGCTATCACGACCGGGTTCGTTTTAGGGTCGTGACAAGTTGGTATCAGAGCCTAGGTTACATAGCTCACACGAGTCATGAGCAGGTTTAGTAGAGTCTCGCAGATCGGTATAGAGACGTCTGTACTTATCCTCGGGAGGCTGCAGAACCTTTAGGAAATCCCACATTCTTGAATTCTTATCGTGCGACATTGATTCATCTTGAAATAGAAATCTTGAAATTCCTTCCACGCGTTCGTATGCGTGCATGAGTGCTTGGTATCAGCTGTGCATCGACGGCTTGTGATTCCCTGATCGAAGGGCGAGATGTGGTTTATGTGTGTTGATGTTGGGCCAGTTTGGAGGACTTGAGGACGGACCTTGCCTCTAGATTGAGCCCTGAGCTGTTGATTATGTGAGCACGTGTTTTTGGATTTATATGTTCGATAGTGTCCCTATTAAGGGAAGTGATGGCTGGATAGTTACGTGATGAGTATGATGTGACTGCGAGAGGTGTTCATATGATTTGGGGGAGACGAGAAGGGTCTACTTGGTGGTAGTAAGAACTATCTGGTGCTTGATTTCCATCGTGATTTGATGTATAGCCCGAGTAGTGGGCGCGTTGAAGGATCTTTTTACGTTGTCTAGTTGGGAAGTGAAGTAGATTTCATGTTGCGATATGAGTTCAGACTCAGGAAGATTAAGTGATTATGCAATAGTAATGATTATGGAAGAGCATTGAGAAATACCAGTTTGAGGCTAAACAGGTGGATTATCTCCTGCGGGGTGTTCTGAGAGTTGTGTGATCCTTAGGTAATTGGTTGGGAGTACTCTTTTACTAGTGAAATATATGTGTTGCAATTTGAGTTTGGGTTGCTTATGAGAGTGGGCTTGTCTGTTACGAGGGAGAACGCAAGATTTGTAGAAGATTTGAAATACTGGATGGCTTGTGTTGCACGAGCTTATGTATGGCGGTATTTGAGTATTGTCTTCGTGAGTTATTGTGTGTTTTGACCTATGGCTTTGAGCCAAGTGGGGGAGTCTGCTATGTATTAGTTGATTGCACGGTTATGTGCTATGTTGGCTCCAATTTGAGGCGTACTGGTGAATCAGTTATGGCTTACGGAGTTTGAGATCGAGGATGGCTCAAGTAAAGGAAATTTCAATAAAGGTTTGTTATGCTTTATGGGTGCATGAGAATCATGGAATGACTTGATTTGTTATTGGCAAGGGATGTACGGTGCATAGAATAGAAAGTTGCTTGGTTGCATTAAGGTGGGGTTACTTTCTGCGGTGTTGGAGTGCTAATGGGGCACAGATCGTTCGGTCTGTTTGGTCAGTCTAACTGAGAGTTGAGCAAAGTGGATGACTCTCGAGAATGGTTCCAATGAATTCATGATTTATGCGTGGCAATTGGGAATCTTCAGGATGTGTGTTGGCTAAAAACTGAGATTTATATGGGAGGATGTCAGGACTTGTGGCATTTCTGTATCATTATGGATTCTACTGACCAGTATTAAGAAGGCGAAGCTAGTGGCTTTAGATTCGCAGAAGGTCTCTTCGGAGCGGGTATCTCGGTTGTGGTACTTTTGGGGGTACTTCAGAAGAATACATTGGTTTATGAGCCTTAGGGCGGTGTGGGTTTATGCTAAAGTTCTTGGGGCAAGTTTTAGTTAAGGATAGTGGTGTACTAGCAAGGAAACGTATCAATTTGAAGGTAATTCGAAAGGAACTCAGAGAATTAGGACAGCTTGGTAGTAGGTTGGATCAGCATGGTAATGGATATGATCGGTTCTTGGGTGCTTATGATGCGGTGGGTTTCTACAAGCGTTTCGTGGCAATGCTCTTAGGTTTTGATGGCTTGCCTGGTTGAGTTAGAAGGAGTCAGACCTAACAGTTTGGTTTTGTGCAAAGGGGATTCGGAGAGTTCTTGATGATTTCTACCACGGGTGGAGGTATACATTTTCTACTGGCCTGAGGAGCATGGGATGCATAGTGATTTTCTCCTAGATGGGATCAAATGGAAAAGTTCTTGGCTGGTTGAGTACATAGTTACTTGTATCTCGGAGTGGATTATGAAGTTCTCATATTTATCATAGGATGGTATGGTACATGCGGTATGTTGTGTGGGGTTGAGATTTGCATGTGTAAGGTTACAGTTCAGTTTTGAAAGGAAGGCCATAAATTCTTAGGCAACATGGACAGTTTCAGATGACTAGATAAATGAGATCACTGATTGGTGTGGCTTGATGAGGGTATACATTTAAGAAAGGGCGATGTGTTTGAGTTGAGGATACTTTATTAGTATTACGTCACTCTCTTGTTGGATCGACTGCTGATATTCGAGCTTGCTTGGTGGCACGGAAGAATTATAGGAGTAACTCTCGTGGGATGATTGGGTATTAGAGGTGTGTTGTATATTCGGACGATGGAGTTGGGATCGGATATGGTTATTCGCGTGCTGTACGGATTTGGAGACTGGGAGTTCTCATAAACAGGTTAGGTCGTGGTTGTGGGCTGCGTATATCGGTCTTCTGTGGTAACCATTGGAGGTTTGGAGACCCGAGTGGATCCTTGTTGCTTAGTATGCTAGATTTTGGTGTGATATTGGGTATAGACTGGTTGTCTCTATGTCGTGTTATTCTGGATTGTGGCGCCAAGACGGTAACGTTGGCTATGCTGGGGATGCCACGATTGAGTGGCGAGGTTCGACAGATTATGTTCCCAGTAGGGTGATTTTATTTTTTAAGACCCAGCGGATGGTTGGAAAGGGTTGTCGTCTTATTTAGCCTTCGTGAGGGATTTTTTGGATGTGTTCCTGCGGCCGGGCATGCCAGCCGGATAGGGTTGTTGATTTCGGTATTGATTTGGTGCCGGGCACCGTGTCCTATGGCACCGACGGAGTCAAAGCAGTTGGAGGAGCGGCTTCAGGAACTCCTTGACAAGGGGTTCATTGGTAGGTCAATGTGGACGTGTGTTTTGCATCGAGTCGGCTTTGTTGCCTCCGAGTTGCTAGTGTTGAGGATATATTGGTTCGATTGTTATTGAGCTTATTAGTGTTCTGGGGTGATCTATGAGTTACTTTTTCTTGTTGCGAAGTGTTATGAGTTGTTGGTTATAGGCACGTATGGTGCGGTTCTATTGGGGTCTCATAGTGGAATTCGAGCGGGAAGAGTACTGGGTATTGCTCGGTGGATGGCGTATCGGTTGTGTCCTTTCGGGTTTGTGTGGTGTTATTTCATTGCTTCGCCGTAGTTATGATGATTTGCTCTTGGTACTATACATCTGATTGCGCGTGGTTGTGGATTTTGAGCATAGTGACTTGAGATGTTTCATGTGGACCAGTGTTCGGATAGGGTCGCGCATTGCAGCGAAATTATGTGGAGATATGAACCTTCGGATTAGATTCGTGTGTTCTATCTATACGATGTGTGGTTCTCAGCATTGCGTGTGGTGGTACTGGTGAGCTTGCAGTACAACACTCTCATTTGAATCATTTTTCACGATTTGAGTACGTTCAGATTGTTGCTTATTGGTGCGCGGATTGCAAGACTTGTGGCTTTAGATTGTATTGATGTGTCATGTCACCAGAGTATTTGTGTTGTATTAGATGAGATTGTTGGGATCTAGAATGAATACAAACAGATTCAGTTTCAGCATATTGGAAGGATAATATCGGGTTTCGGCTTAGAAATTTACTATGGTCCTTGCCGGAGGAGAGGGAATCCATAACTGGTTGATCTGAGGAATGGTTATGATTTCTATGTGTTTCATTTATCATTGGCAGTACACAAAAGTGTTGGAAATTTGATAAGGGGTTTATTATCGGTATTCGGTTGTTTTGGGCAATTTCCGTGATTAGAAGTTATCGCTACGAGTGTCTGAGTTATGTGGTATATCATGTAATTGCATCTTGGGTACGGATATGGTTGATACAGCTTATTCGGACTTATTCAGAGTATAGATGTGAGGTTCTGACCTTATAGATGATTTCGGAAGTGGAAATTTGGTTCTAAGGTTTATAGGCTAGGTGGATTGTGAAATTTCAGTTACATTGTGTATCAGACCTATATGAGATAGGGTGACGTGGGATCACCTCCGGGTATGTGCATGGTAAGGTTACACAACGATTTGATGGTTTTCGGAACAACTTTGGGCACGTTCGAGTACGAACGTATGTTTAAGTGGGGGACGATGTAACGACCTGACCGGTCATTTTGAGCTTGCACTTCGCTCGCCAATTCTCGAGCATGACTAGCCCCATGTGATGTATTATGACTTATGTAAATCGTCGGTTTTTGTTTTCAGGGTAATCGGAATGGATTTGGAAGAACAGTTCTCAGTTTGAAGCTTAAAAATTTGAAGGGGTTGACCAAGTTTTGACTTTTTAGTATTCGATCTCGGATTTGGATTTTTATGATTTGATTATCTCCGTTAGGTGATTTTGGACTTGGGAGCGCGTTCGGATGTATTTGGAGGTCCGTGGTAGATTTAGGCTTGAATTGGTGAAATTGGAATTTTGGCATTTTACGGTTGGTAGCGGAGATTTTGATACATGGGTCGGAATGGAATTCCGGAAATTGGAGTATGTCCGTTGTGTCATTTGTGATGTGTGTGCAAAAATTCAGGTCATTCGGACGAGATTTGATAGAATTTTTTATCAAAAGTAGAATTCGGAAGTTTTTGGAAGCATTAGGCTTGAATCCGATGTTATCTTGTTGATTTGACATTGTTTTAGGTGTTTCGAAGTTTGGTATAAGTTTGGATAGTGGTATATGACTTTTCTGTACTTTTGGTTGAGGTCCCGGGGGCCTCGGGGTGATTTCGGGTGGTTGACGGGAAGTTTGGAGTTGGAAATTTGCAGCTGAAGCTGCTGAAGTTCCTGTCATAACCGCACCTGCGGCTTGGGGACCGCAGGTGCGGGCCCACAGAAGCGCAATGAGGGTCGCATATGCGGCCAAGGGTGAGGAAGAATGGAACTGCAGATGCGGAGGTTCGAGCGCACCTGCGATAGCGCAGGTGCGGGGTTTTGATCGCAGGTGCGGTACTTGAGCGGATAAGTGACGTCCGCAGATGCGCACCTGGGACCGCAAGTGCGGGTCGACAAGTGCGAGATTTTGACCGCATAAGCGGTTTAGCTGGGGCAAAACATATAAATTATGGGCTTCGTAATTTTTAGCTTTTCTTCACCATTTGAAGACGGTTTAGGAGCTTTGGGGGAGATTTTGAAGAGGGAATTCAAGGGGACTTCGTTGAGGTAAGATTGTTGAACCTAAAACTCGTTTCTATGGTGTTATTTCACTCATTAGGCTTGAAATTTATGGAAATTTGAGGTTAAAAATTGAAGAGCTAGGGCTTGAAATTGGAGACCTTTAATTAGGGATTTGAGGGGTCATTTGTGGTTGGATTTTGGTATATTTGGTATAGGATTCGAATCGGTTTATCGATAAATCGAATCGATTATTTGTTATCGGTTTATCGACTTATCGATTTCGATTTTGATTTCGATTTTGTCCTCTTCGGTTATCGGTTTATCGATAAACCGATAAGATATACCAAAAAGACAAATTTTAATTTTTTTTTTATTTTTTTACCCTTATTCTATAATACCCTTTCCTTTACCATATGTCGTAACCCTATTATTTCCTATACCATATTTAAGGAATGATCACATTTAAAGCTCAAGGGAATGAAGTTCAAATTAATGGAAAACTAAATTAGCCGTGATGATGTATTTTTTTTATTTTTTTTAATACCGTTGGAGTGTTGGTGGCATACATTTGATCCCTTACTTTAGTTTCGTTGCATGTGCTTGTTGACACAATTTTTATGTTATAAACGGTGTTCGTCTTATTTTAGCTTCTTTTTGTCTATATTAGTTAGGCGTGTTTATAGCGATATACTTTCCGTGGAATCCCGCAAATTTTCTTATTGGTGTAATCGATAACCGAATCGATGAGCCCCAAAAATTAATAAATCGAAATCGAAAAAATCGAAACCTTATTGAAACAATAACGATAAGCATATGTACAAATCGATAATCGATAAGTAATTATCGATAAGGGTCAAAATCGAATCGATAAATCGAATGCATACCCTAATTTGGTATGTATGAACTCGTGAGAGTGTAAGGATTCCAGTTTTGTGAATTTTATCGGAATCCGAGACGTGGGCCCGGGGGTCGGGTTTGGTCAATTTCGGGATTTTGGAGTAAATTAGTTATTTTCGAGTGAGCTTTGTTCCCTTAGCATATTTTTTTGATGTTATGAATCTGTTTTGGTTAGATTTGGAGCATTCGGAGGCCGATTCGTGAGGCAAGGGCATAGCGGGCTAGAATTTGGACCGGATTGAGGTAAGTAATGTTTGTAAATGTTGTCCTGAGGGTATGAAACCCCGAATTTCACGTCGTTGTGCTACTTTGAGGTGACACACGCTAGATGCCGAGCGTGGGGTCATGCACCATTGGGGATTGTGACTCAGTCCGTTCTGTATGACTGTTAAGTCGCGTATTTGATTGAAAACTGTTTGATATCATTGTGTTTTGGAAATTATTATCATGTTTTGGGCTGAATGCCATATTGGGCCTCGTGCCAACTGCTTTGGACCCTTATTGGATTTCTACTACTATTCCTCATTGTTTTGACTTCATCTTTGTACTCAGTCTTGTTGTATTCTACTGTTTTCATAACTCAGCCATATTTACTCCGTTTGATATTTTAAATGATATTTTGGGCTGAGCATCATGTTTTACTGTTGCCTGAATGTCTTGAGAGATTTCTAATTGAGTGAGGCCGAGGGCCTGTGTTGTGAGGATATTATGGAATTAGGCTGCGCACCGCAACAGTGTTGTACTGATTCATGATTATGAGGTTGAGGGCCTGATTTGTTACGCCACGAGGTCGCTTGTTATGAGGCCGATGGCATGTTTGATTATGCCACGAGATGGCTTGTTATAGCGCTTGAGCTGTAGGAGCCCCTCCAGGAGTCTGCACACCCCCAGTGAGCGTGGGTACCCAGTGTGAGATGTGATAGTGCCCGAGGGGCTGTTGTTGTTTCATGTTATTGCCCGATGGGCTGATACGAGTGATTGTGAGGTAGCCCGAGGGGCTGGTTCTGTTGATATTTTGCCCGATGGGCAGTTGTGGTATATGTTTTGCCCGATGGGCTATTTACCTTTCTATTCTTTTCTCACTGTTTTCATCACTCGCTTGAAACTATTGAAAGTTGTTTTAAAAAAAGGTTTTACTAAACTGAGATGTTTTTACGAGTATTATTGCTTTACTGCATTGTTTTGGACTCATATTGTTTTGCTGTAGCGTTATGCTATGGTTCACGTATTTTCTTACTGCTCAGCTGTCTTTACCTTTATTACTTACTGAGTTGGTGTACTCACGTTACTTCCTGCACCTTGTGTGCAGATTCAGGTATTTCTAAACCCGGTAGCGGGTGTTGATTGTTTAGTGGCAGAGTCATCAGAGTTAGCAAGGTAGTTGCCCGACGTTCGCAGCCCAGTGCTTCTCCTTCTATATTTGTTCAGTTTTGTATTAGCTTTGTTTCAGACTATGTTGTCTTTTCATATTCCTAGACGAGTTGTAGATGCTCATGACTAGTGACACCCCGATGTCGGGTCATGTTTTGTTTCCGCACTATTCTATTCTATCTTACGTTTTGGGATTTTGGCTTATAAATGACTTATTATAATTGTTGGTTGGTATTGGGGGTTTGTGTCGGCTGTCCTAGTTTCACGATAGGCGCCATCACGACCGGGTCCATTTTAGGTTCGTGATATATTTATACAAAAATATAATGTATTTGAGTGAATTTGTATAGAATATAATGTATTTGTATCATTGTATGTGACTAAAATAGCAAGTAAGAGAAGAAAGTTCACCGGAGATGGCGTTTTGCGGCCAAGCAAACTACTACATACATTTTATTAAAGCTAAAAATGGAGACGAACAAAAATTCGACCCTCAAATCTTCTTAGCGTAGCCATGGCCAGATCTGTTCGCCTAAGAGGATGAGCCAATAGTGGATGATGGCGTTAACGATTCTGACACATAGTTATGTAGAAAATGATGATCATCGTTTCAAAAACTTCTGCCCTATTATTCATCCAACGTTCATATTGGTGTACACATTGTAGATTGACTAAAACTGTAGAAGTATTTTCAACTGCAGTAACCCTAGAGGATTCGAAGCAGGTATTTTGCTCGAATTCACGATTACAGAGAATTCACGATTAGAAGCAGGTATTATGCTTGAAGAGAGAGAGAGAGAAAGAAGAAAAATTTTGCTGAGATTTTGAGAGTGAATCGTGTGTTAATTGAAAGAAAGAGAGAGAAAATATAATTAGCATATTTCACGCCTTAATGGTAGTGTATACTATAAATATCTATTTTGCTATAAAATATAAAAGATAGCTATAGAAAATAAGATTTTGAAATGGTTTTGGTTTATAATAAATAGGGTGTATACCTTTACTATAAGAGATAAAATTTTCTTTTTATTTTTTAGTTTGATTTTTCTAAACTGGAACAATTCTTTTTAAGTCATTTGGTAACAAAACCCAATTACTCATATTAGTAATCTATCTATACTATATTAAAAGTACGAAGGCCCTTAGTGTAACGATCATGTCGTTCGTTCTGAGAGTTATAGCCCCATTTCCTCCATCTATGCTTATTTATGTGTTGTTCAGCTGTGTTGAGTTGTATCGAGTTGGTAGGTTTAGGTTTGGAGTAGTTTTGGAGTGAAATGAACACTTAGTCTCTTAGTTAGAAAGCTAAGTTAGAAAAGTCAACCGGAAGTTGACTTATGAGTAAACGAATTCGAATTTGGATTTTTATGATTCGATTAGCTTCGTTGGGTGATTTTAGACTTAGGAGTGTGTCCAGAATGTAATTTGGAGGTCCGTGGTAGAATTAGGCTTGAATTGGCGAAAGTTAAAAGTTTAGAAGTTCCTAGGATTGAATTCGAGGTTGATTTGGTGTTTTGGTGTTGTTTTGGGTGTTTCGGAGGTTCGACTAAGTTTAGGTAGTGATATATGACTTGTTGGAATTATTGGTTGAGGTCCCAAGGGCCTTGGGTGAGTTTCGGTTATGTTTGGGTTATGTTGTGCTCGTTTTTCTTATGTTTCGATGTCATTTCTTCAAGTATAAATGATATCATATTGAACAAATGAGCTCCGTTTCTTTTCTGATTGAAGCATTAGATCTGTATCGTAATTACGGACCCGTAGCAAAAAGAATCGTCGAATTTGGACCTCGTATGAGGATTTTAGGGTCATTTTACTAAGAATTAGGTTGCCAGATTTTTCAGATTAATTACGAAATTGCCACTGACGGCGTATTTAAAAATCTGCATTATTTGCAAATATTGAGACCAACATATCTCATTCATTATAAGGTCAAATTGAGTGATTCAAAATCCTAACTTGACTAGAATTTCACAAGGAATCCATTAGAGGCATAACAAGCGAGTTTTGGGATCGCTTGGCATTAGAAACAAGGAAGAATAGCTGGTAGAAAAATATATAAAACAAGGGTTTGTTCATCCGGTCATATTTTGAGTTGGAGAGCTTGGATTTGGGAGATTTTGGAGGCGATTTTCACCATAGGGATTGGGGTAAGTGTTCTCTACTCGGTTTTGGTTATATTTCATGAATTCCATATTCGTTTTTGGGATTCGATTGAGGGAGTTAGGGCTTGAGTTTTGGAGAGTTTAGGTAGGGATTTGAGGGACCAAACGGAGTCTGATTTTGATAAATTTTATATGGTTAGACTCGGGAGAGGACGAGGTTTATTATTCTGCCATCTTTAACTGGTTTCCGAGAGTTCCAGGTTCTATTCGCGGGAATTGGTACCTCCCGCCTCCTGTTTCTCTGTCTACTGTGTTATTTACCTTGTTGCCGTAGTATTTCGTACTTGTCTAGTCATTCTAGTGGGCTTGTAGTTACTATTTGCTCCCTTTGTTGTTCTGTGTGGTGTTTTTTCTCCTTTTCATTTTTAGACCTTAGTAGGTATAGAGATTGTGGTTTGTAATGGCAGAGTAGGATCATGTCCTCGGGGATGTCGGGGAGCTCGGGGAGGTCGGGTGGTGGGAAGGGGGTAGGGCAAGGGCCAGGGGGTGGGACGGGGACCAAATGGGGTAAAGGGAACAAGGTAGCCTGTAGGTTGAGAATTAGATCGTGGAATATAGGGACGTTGACGGGTAAGTCTATAGAGCTGGCGAAGATTCTCCAGAAGAGAAGGGTCAATATAGTATGCGTGCAGGAGACTAGGTGGGTAGGATCGAGGCGAGTAATGTAGACGGGTATAAATTGTGGTTCTCCGGAGTCGTGAAGGGCAAGAACGGAGTGGGCATTTTGGTGGATAGGGAGCTTAGAGAGTCGGTGGTAGAGGTTAGACGAGTGAATGACAGATTGATGGCGATTAGGATAGTAGTTGGAGGGAGCACTCTGAATGTCATTAGCGCTTACGCGCCACAAACAGACTTAGATGAGGAGGTTAAGAGGCGCTTCTGGGAGGCGCTAGATGAGGTGGTGCAGGGTATTCCGCCTACAGAGAAGCTATTCATATGAGGGGATTTCAATGGTCATATTGGGTCGTTTACTGGTAGCTATGGTGAGGTCCACGGTGGCTTCGGCTTTGGTGATAGGAACGGGGGTGGTACCTAACTGTTGGATTTCGCTAGAGCTTTTGAGTTGGTGATAGTGAACTCTATGTTCCCGAAGAGGGAGGAACATTTGATTACTTTACGGAGTATGGTGGCTAAGACTCAGATTGACTATCTCCTCCTCAGGAGGGGTGACAGGGGGTTGTGCGAGGATTGCAAAGTGATCCCGAGTGAGAACCTCACAACTCAACATAGGCTCCTGGTGATGGACGTCGGTATCTTGTTGAAGAGGAAGAAGAGGTTTGTACGGGGTCAGTTGAGGATCAGGTGGGGAGCTTTGTCTAAGGATAATGCACATGAGTTGGAGGGGCGGCTAATGAATATAGGTGCCTGGAAGAGTGGTGAGGACGCTAGCACTATGTGGACGGCGACGGCGAACTGTATAAGGGAGGCAGCAAGAGAGGTGTTGGGAGTTTCGAAAGGTTACTCTGGAGGGCACCGAGGCGACTGGTGGTGGAATGACATGGTCCAAGGTAAAGAGGAAGCCAAGAAAACGGCTTACATTAAGTTAGTAGAGAGCATTGACGAGGATCAGAGGAGAGCAAACAAAGAAAGATATAAAGAGGCTAGGAAGGAGGCGAAATTAGCGGTCACGGAGGCTAAGACTGCTGCTTTTGGTCGGTTTTATGAGGAACTTGGGGGAAAAGGTGGGGACAAGAAGTTATTTCGATTGGCCAAAGCGAGGGAGAAGAAGGCTCGCGACCTGGATCAAGTGAGGTGCATCAAAGACGAAGACGGTCAAATATTGATGGAAGAGGCCCAAATTAGGCAAATATGGCAATCGTACTTTCATAAACTTCTAAACGAAGACGGGAATGGAAACATCGTGTTAGGGCATTTGGGGCACTCCGAGAGTCACCGCGACTTTAGGTATTGTAGGCGCATTAAGGTTGAGGAGGTTGTGGGTGCGATGGGTAAGATGAGTTGGGGCAAAGCGACCAGACCAGATGAGATTCCAGTAGAGTTTTGGAGATATGCGGGTAGAGCAGGTTTGGAGTGGTTGACTGGGTTGTTTAATGTTATCTTCAGGACAAAGAGGATGCTTGATGAGTGGCGGTGGAGTACAATGGTTCCGGTGTACAAGAACAAAGGGGATATCCAGAATTGTAACAACTATAGGGGTATCAAGATACTAAGTCATACTATGAAAGTTTGGGAGATGGTGGTGGAAGGGAGGATAAGAAGGGCGATGTCTATATCGAAAAACCAGTTCGGGTTCATGCCGGGTCGTTCTGCCACGGAAGCTATCCACCTTATCAGGAGGTTGGTGGAACTATACAAGAATAGGAAGAGGGATTTGCATATGGTGTTTATTGACCTAGAGAAGGCGTATGACAAGGTCCCTAGAGACGTCCTTTGGAGGTGTCTGGAGGTGAAAGGTGTGACGGTGGCTTACATTAGGGTGATAAAGGATATGTATGATGGAGTTATGACTCGGGTTATGACTGTAGGAGGTGACTCAGAGCCTTTCCCGGTTGTTATAAGGTTACACCAAGGATCAGCGCTCAGCTCGTTCTTATTTGCTCTGGCGATGGACGCACTGACACACCATATCCAAGGAGAGGTGCCATGGTGTATGTTGTCCGCTGATGATATAGTTCTGATTGATGAGATGCGACGTGGCGTTAATGGGAGACTGGATCTATGGAGGTAGGCCCTGGAGTCTAAAGGTTTCAAGTTAAGTATGACTAAGACAGAATATGTGGAATGTAAGTTCAGCGACGTGACGGGGGAAGCGGATGTGGAAGTCAGGCTTGACTCACAGGCCATCCTCAAGAGAGAAAGTTTTAAGTACTTAGGGACAATTATCTAGGGAATGGGGAGATCGACGGGGATGTTACGCACCGTATTGGGGTGGGGTGGATGAAATGGAGGTTAGCGTCTGGAGTCCTGTGTGACAAGAATGTGCCACCGAAACTCAAAGGTAAATTCTATAGAGCGGTGGTTAGACCAGCCATGTTGTATGGAACTGAGTGTTGGCCAGTCAAGAAGTCACATATCCAGAAGATGAAAGTAGCAAAAATGAGGATGTTGAGATGGATGTGTGGTCACACTAGGCTGGATAAGATTAGGAATGAAGATATTCGGGAGAGGGTGGGAGTGGCTCCCGTGGACGACAAGATGCGGAAAATGCGGCTTAGATGGTTCGACACGTGCGGAGGAGAAGCCTCGATGCACCGGTTAGGAGGTGTGAGCGGTTGACTTTGGCGGGTACGAGAAGAGGCAGAGGGCGGCCAAAGAAATATTGGGGCGAGGTGATCAGGCAGGACATGGCGCGACTTTAGATTTTCGAGGACATGGCTCTTGATAGGAACATGTGGAGGCCGAGCATTAGAGTGGTGGGCTAGGGGTAGTCGAGAGTTCTTCCCTCTTTGTACCGGGTAGACCGATAGAGTTTTGTTTAGGTTTGTTAGTGGTCTATTCTGTGTTCACATGCTTGGTTGTATAGTTTTGTGTTATTATCCTTTCCCTTATTTGTTGTTGTTATTTTCTTTCTGGCATCTTTTGTTGTTACCTGCCTTTTCTTTTGTTTCTTTTCTAATATTATTGTCTCTCTTGTTGAGCCGAGAGTCTCCTGAAAATAGCCTCTCTACCCTTTTCGGGGTAGGGGTAAGGTCTGCATACACTCTACTCTTCCCAGACCCCACTAGTGGGATTTTACTTGGTATGTTGTTATTGTTGTTGTTGTTGTTGTTTTGACTGGTGTCGCGCCCCCTTTTTCCCTTTTGACGGGGAAGTCTGGGTTTCGACATTCGTGGGGGAAATAACTCGTTTTCCTTTTGGGATTTTGGTATTTGAAGAGTCGCCACCTAACGGATTACGGTGCGTTAGGGCACCTAGAGCGATTAACTCTTGGACTAATTTGCATTACCAGAGATTTAGGGTAAGGGCTCGAAATAACCTTGAAGGGAAGGTGTTAGGCACCCCTCGCGGTCCACAACGGTGGGTTCCGACCGAACTTAAACTATGTGAATTAGTCATTTTAACAAATAAACAGTTTTAACACGTACTTGCAAGCAAAGGCATGTTTTGACATTCTAAGCACATGTATGATTCAAGTAATGAAACAAGGGAAAAGGTTTGAACAAGTTGCACATATATAAAGAAAAGTAAATTCATTTAAACAACGGGAATTGGGAAAGAGGGGTCCTAGGTCGGTTAGCATACAGGATCATACCCACACAATGCTCGGTAATCACTCCTCAATGAGGGGCTACACGTGACATTAGCGCGTAGTCATCATATCCTTACTACCCAATTCCTCCCTTTGGTCATAGCCTAAAGCGTTCTAGCAACCTTGAAAGATATCCTATGCGTGCACTACCCGTCCCTTCCTTGTGGCCTTGGAGGTATTTAGGACCTCTAATTTAGGTAGTTCTAGACCATCTTAAAGTACTTAAAGGAGAAAATCTAGGCGTTAATCAAAACAGTTAGTACTGCATTAAAGAGACAATTAAAGGCTCACATTTACCTCCACAAACATAACAAGTAAGTGCACGTCTCAAACAACAGTTTCAAGTATTTAAGAGAAAACCTTAGAACATGATATCTAGGTGAGCAAAGATTATACAATGTTGAATTAGGACCAGAGTGTCAAAGACCTATTCAACTTGCCTACTGATTTTAGACCTGTTTGAATATGAGCAGTCCCAGATAACAGAACATAGTTTTACAGTTGCAGGATTTTTACACGCCCTATAGGCTTGCCTAGGCGTATAATAGTGATGTCCTATGAGCATGGTATCTATTATTGATTAGGAATGCAGTAAATTAGTAAACAATTTTAAATGGGTAATTTGGATCCTATAGGCATGCTTTTTAGTGGTATTGATTAACACGAAAAGAGTAGGTTATTTACTTAAACTGATTCAGAACTTTCTAGTATCAGCTTAGAGTTGAACTGATTTTAGGTCTAACTACACTGGTTTTAGATCCTATAGGCATGATTTCTATTTGAACATAAGGTGAAGCAAGCAGGATTTATTTGATCAAAGCAAAATCCCTATAAGCATGATTTCTATTAAAACTGATTCTAATCCTATATACATGATTTCTAAGGAGACGAATTTGAATACATACTGTAATGGAAACGGAACTTCAATTACTTTACACCCTATAGGGATGATATCTAATTACAGAGCTGATTTAGATCATATAGGCATGGCTTTTAATTGTAAAAGTAAAGCATGCAGAATTCATTTAAACCAAAGCAGATCCTATAGGCATATTATCTAACAAACACATTTGAATCGAAATAGACCCCATAGGCATATTATCTACCCGATTTTACCCACAATATGCAACTACCCACCCCTTTTCACTAATCACCCCAATGTTTGTTTACAATAATTATTACAGATCAAGACTGAATATAAATTACATAAATAAAATAGAAGCTAAGCTATAGGGAGCCTGAAGCAGGCCCAAAACAATCATGGTGTACCAAGCCCTTACTGGTCTAAAATACCCAAAGTTCCATAGCCCAATTCATGTCTAGGTGTGTCAAAGTTTCCTAAGGACCTCAAGGATTCCGGGCAGTGCTCACACCTAGACTTTACTCAAACAAAGACTGATTATGTGCAGTGTGGAAGTGCCAACCCTGATATGCCAGAGTTCAGAGAGATCTCAAGGGTCTCAAAGCAGTACACATATCATAGGGGCAGAACTTAGTAATCTAAGAGTAATGTGAGAGTGCATAATGATTTGAAAGAGTTTGGTAAGCAGTAGCAAAAGGGCCTTAGGAATGAAAAGGATTTTCTGAAATCAGTACATAGTTAGGGTGGAAAACAATTTGAGAAAACATGAAGAACATTTTTTATGGGACCAGAGAGCAAGTCACAGAATATACAATTTCAGAACAGACTTTACACAAGGAGAAAAAGGGTAGGGTACACTCAGAATGCACCTTAGTGATGGAAAACAAATACACAAATTCCTCAAGAAGTTATGGAATTGACAAGTTAGTTACAAAGTCATGTTGAGAACACACAGGTCTTAGATACAAATAGGATCTCATTAGTGGAGTAGAGCAAGTTAGACTTAGATGAACAAACTAGACAAACACTTCATGAAGCATTCAAGGTTTTAGAAATACTAATCATATACAGAACAAGCAGATTTTATACATGCTGGGTGAGACAGTAAACACCCAATGCAGCTTGGACATACTAGTGAGCAAATTATCTAAAGCAAGATTGGCATGCTAAACAGTATACTAGCTATAGCTTTTAACAAAATAAACTTAAACTTGTTGAGTGATACAGTAATCTAGGCATGCTGATTGCTCATTGAATAGAATAGCAAATAGAACTGGAGATCACAACTAATGAACTGCAGCAACAAAGAAAAATAAATAGTTTTGGAATGGGAATTGAATCAGGACATACCAGTTAAAAAAGAATACAGAGTATAGAGCAGAGATGGTGCAAGTAGCCAGCCTTGGCTTACAACTGGCTGGATTAGTGAGAATTACAAGTAACAGAAGAGAATAGAGAGCTTCTGAGAGTTGAGAGTGTAGATGAACTAATGTTTGTGTCCAGAAGTGAGGAGTAAAGGAGAGTATATATAGCAGTTAAGAGCAAGGAAAATAAGGTAAAGGGAATCAACCCTTCTGCAATTAAGGAAGCCACCGAATCAATTATACATCAATTAGTATAACTTTCCCCTCAATTAAGGGTAATTAACCAACGGTAAAGGTAGAATATATTTAAGGAAAAAAAATCAAACGAGCAATTAGGGGTAAACAGACAGAAGTTTAATTAAGAAAATGATCAGTAAAGAATCAGCGAATATCACGGTTAATTGAATAAGGTAAGAAAGCTAATCAAGATTGTAAATAAAGGGAATAATCAGGGATTAGCACACAGGTCTTAACAAAACAAACTGATAAATCAAGAATCCAAATCAATCACTGATTTTAAGGAGAAAAGTACAGGTTTACCATGAATAGGCAAAAAAATGAACATAGACATATAAAATCAGTAGAAAGTCGAACCAAGAACATCAATAGAGGCACATTAGGAGGAAGAATCACAAAAACCAAAGCATAGGGAAAAGTTAGTACACATGTAACCTAGACAAACTCAGAATCCAAACAATAATGTCGAAAAATTAGGGCTTTTAGCATAAACGAGTTAGGTTTAAAGCAACCTCATGAAATCGGTTAAAACACACAAGAAACAGGAGATTAAACACTCAAAATTATCGAACGTTTTGGAGAAAGAAAAATTCGGGAAACCCTAGTCATATAAGTCAAAAAACTGAAGTATTGTAGTATTTTAAATTAGTCAGTAGTAGAGGAATAAGAGAAACTTAAAGAAAAATCACAGAAACTTGAAAAACATTTCAAACATGCAGAGATTCATACAAAGAACCCAAAACATAGTGCTAAAATCGGTTAACAGTAAAGAAACAAGAGATCTTTACAGAAAAGTCATTGAGAAACTCAGAATCCTTCCAGATCTACAAAGATCGGGACGGATTCATGGCCAAAGATTAGGGTTTTGAGGAGAAAGGAGAGGGGTAAAGAGAATCTGGTTTTTGACCCAGAGATCTGAACCATGGAACTTCAATAGAAATTACTCGCAAACCATGGATGAACCCTTGAAGAGATTTGAACGAGATCCTGACTAGATCTCTTGGTTCTTCCACAAAAACCACATAATCGAACAACCAAGGGGATGAGAGACAAGTAGAGGCTTCGTACAGCCATAGGAAGCCATAGATCGGACAGGGGTTCAAAGGTTTATGGTTGTTTTGGGTGACGACGATTAGGGTTAGGGGTTGATTTTAGAGAGAACTCGAGAGAAGGGGATCCAAAGGCGGCTGTTGGTGAGAAATGGTTAGGGTTTAGGGGTCATTTGGAACTAAAAAAGGAAATGGTGGATTATGGTCGTTGATCTCTGTGATCAACAAGCGAGATTGAAAGGGTTTGGGGCCGGATCGGGTATTAGGTTTGGGCTAGGTATGTTTTGGGTTAAAATTGGGCTGAGTATTGGGTCCAATTTAGAATCAAAATTGAATAGAAAATGGGGCCAGATTTTAAATAGTCAATTTTAACAACTAAATAATTTATAAAAAATAATAAATGAGTACCAAAATGTCTTTGTGCACTAAAAATGATTTAAAATAGTTATTTAACATTTTAAAAATACAAAAGATCATTTTATGCATAAATAATATAGTTATACATTAGTATGGGCTATTTTTGTAAAATGTGCAATTTAGCTTAAAAAATATTAATATAATTAGAAAAATGCACTAAAAATATTTAAACACTATGTTGGCATAGATAATGAATTTAGGTGACTAAATCATTACAAAAGTAGTATGAAGGACAATTATTGGATATTTATATAATAAAAGAGGAGAAATAAATTGATTGGGAGCCTTTAAAACTATAGAAAAATTATAAAAAATGCTTATGCATGCTTATAACTGCATATGTACTATTTTAAAAGTGTGTATATATATATATTAAAAATATGTGAGGGCAAAAATTAGCTATCAACAGCTGGTTTCGAGACGTGGGCCCGGGGGCCGGATTTTGTTCGATTTCGGATTTTTGGCCTATTTATATACTCCTTCCGTTTCAACTTATATGAACTTGTTTGACTGGGCACAGAGTTTAAGAAAAAATGAAGAGTTTTGGAATTTTTGTTCCTAAACAAGGCAAAAAGGGGCCAAAGTATTTGTGTGGTTATAAAAGCTTCTCATTAAGAGTAGAATTGTAAGTTTAAGCTAAACTGATACCAAATTTAGAAAGGACTCATTCTTTTTGGAACGTACCAAAAAGGAAATAGGTTCACATAAACTGGAACAGAGGGAGTAGTTTTTATTGTGGAATTCGATTCTTTAGCCTATGTTAATAGTATTATTCTGATTATGGATAGATTCAGAGCTCTTGGAGACCGAGTCGAGGGACGAGGACATTCCGGAGTAGAATTTCACGATGTTAAGGTAAGTAATAATTTTAACTCTGGCTTTGAGGGTATAAACCCGGAGGATTTGATGTCACGTGACTGTTCGGAGGTGATACCCACGCTAGGTGACGGTCGTGTTGGTGTATACCTCGAGGGATTGAGACTTGGTCCGTCCCGTGAGGCCTAATAACCATTATTTGTGTTTATACAATTACTTATTGGTGCATTTGTCTGCCTTCACGTTAGAGATCATGTTTAGGCTTCATTTATGCTCACGTTATTTGTACTCAGTCATAGAAATTATTATACATGATTACCTCAGTCTCTATTATTTTGCTGATATGTTGTGATACTTGATGTGAGTTGTGTCCCTTATTGGTGGTGCATTGTGAGGCTGGAGAGGTACATGACTGAGTGAGGCCGAGGGCCTGGTTGTGAGGATATTAATACCATAGCGCGTGAGCTGTCCGCATTGCACGTGAGCTGACCGTGCGGGTCTATGTATTGATACCATAGCGCGTGAGCTGTCCACGTAGCACGTGAGCTGACCTGCGGATCTGGGTATTGATATTATGGCACGTGAGCTGTCCGTGCTTAGCACTTGGGCTTTGGGAGCCTCTCCGGAGTCTGTACACATCCCAGTGAGCGCAGAGTGTTGAGTGTTTTGAGTGTGTTGAGTGCTGAGTGCGAGTGATGAGTGATGGAGTGACACTGCTGTGATGCTGTATATATTTGTGCTGTTGCTGCATTTATCTATTAAATTTCTTTGTGGCATTTACTCAGTTATGGAATTTACCTGTTTATTTCTGTTTATTTTTTTAAATTGTGAAAATAAATAATTGGACTGTTTTACTTAGCTCAGCACTACTGCTCAGTTCCTTAGTTATTTTTGTTACTACTGAGTCGGTTGTACTCATACTACACCCTGCACTTTATGTGCAGATCCAGGTGAGTTAGAGCGCGGCGATCGCTGTGTTCAGGCCGACTATCTGTGGAGATTGCAAGGTAGCTGCTAGTGTGCGCATGACCTTGTTACTCCTCTTGTCATTTCTTCTTTTGGACAGTTAGACAGTTTATATATATCTTAGTTATAGTTTTAGACGCTCATGACTTAGTGACACCCCGATGTTTGGGGCTCGTTTCCGTATTTTTCTATATGATATTTAGAGTTGATTTAGTTTATGAAAAATTTAAATGTTGAAATATTTTATTAATTCCTTGTAATCGGATTAGTAGTAATATTTTGGGAAGTAAGCTTGCCTTGTAACACAATATGCGCTATCACGATCATGATTTTGGGTCGTGATACTTAGCAAAATGTCGTTCGTCTTTTTTACCCTTTAAATAAAGATTTCATATTGGACAAAACTGTAATTTAAAATATGTTCCTAATATTTAGTATTTTGAATCAACTAAAATTTAGGTTGTACAATAATTTCTTACTTGAACTAGGTAAAAAATCGTATTTATATTATATTAAAAGGAGAGTAGTTTGCAATGTGGTTAAGCCAAGTGGCAAGCTAAAATGAAGCCACTTGGCAATTTTAAGACAACATAAAAAATTTGGATTATAAATGAAAAAATATTTAATGGAAGTATAATTTAGTTATGGTAGGAATTTTTTTTAAGAAAGACTTAATTAAATAAATATTTTGTATCTTACATCTATATTATATTAAAGAAAATAGACTAAAAAAGTTCATAAAATAATCAAAGCCAAATATTTTAAAATTTAAACAAACAATGTTCTCTTTTGAGAAC
>NC_031992.1:1555028-1630617 GCF_001879085.1 Nicotiana attenuata
CCGGATTGAGGAAGTAAGTTTTGTAAATTGTTGTCTGAGGTTTGAAACCCCGGAATTTCACGGTCGTTGTGCTTTACTTTGAGGTGACAACACGCTAGATGCGAGCGTGGGGGTCATGGCACCATTGGGGATTGTGACTCAGTCCGTTCTGTATGACTGTTAAGTCGCGTATTTGATTGAAAAACTGTTTGATATCATTGTGTTTTGGAAATTATTATCATTTGGGCTGAATGCCATATGGTCCTGCGTGCCAACTGCTTTTGACCCTTATTGGATGTTCTACTACTATTCCTCTATTGTTTTGAACTTCATCTTTTTACTCAGTCTTGTTGTATTCTACTGTCGATAACTCAAAGCCATATTTACTCCGTTTGATATTTTAAATATAATTTTGGGCTGAGCATCATGTTTTACTTGTTGCCTGAAATGTCTTGAGAGATTTCTAATTGAGTGGAGGGCCGAGGGCCTGTGTTGTGAGGAGTATTATGGAATTAGGGCTGCGCCACCGCAACGTACTGATTCATGGATTATAGGTTGAGGCCTGATTTGTTACCCACGAGGTCGCTTTTTATGAGGCCGCATGGCATGTTTGATTATGCCACAGATGGCTTTAATATAGCGTTGAGCTGTAGGAGCCCCTCCAGGAGTCTGCGACACCCCAGTGAGCGTGGTACCAGTGATTGAGAGTTGGTGGATAGTGCCCGAGGGGCTTGTTGTTTCAGTTATTGCCGATGGCTGATCGAAGTGATTGTGAGGTAAGCCCGAGGGGCTGGTTTTGTTTGATTATTTGCCCGATGGGCAGTTGTGGGTATATGTTTTTGCCCGATGCGGCTATTTACCTTTCTTATTCTTTTCTCACTGTTTTCATCACTCTGAACTAATTTGAAAGTTTGTTTTAAAAAAGGTTTTACTAAACTGAGAATGTTTTTACGAGTATATTTGCTTTACTGCATTGTTTTGGACTCATATTGTTTTTGCTGAGCGTGATGCTATGGTTCACGATTTCTTTACGCTCAGCTTGTCTTTACCTTTATTACTTACTGAGTTTGGTGTATTCACGTTACTTCCTGCACCTTGTGTGCAGATTCAGGTTATTTCTAAACCCGGTAGGGGTTGATTGTTTCAGTGGCAGGATCATCAGAGTTAGCAAGGTAGTTGCCCGACGTTCGCAGCCCAGTGCTTCTCCTTCTATATTTTGTTCATTTTGTATTAGCTTTGTTTCAGGACTATGTTGTCTTTTCATATTCCTAGACGAGTTGTAGATGCTCATGACTAGTGACACCCGATGTCGGGTCTGTTTTTGTTTCCGCACTATTCTATCTATATCTTACGTTTTTGGGATTTTGGCTTATAAATGACTTTTATAATTGTTGGTTTGGTATGGGGTTTGTGGGCTGTCCTAAGTTTCACGATGAGGCGCCATCACGACCGGGTCCATTTGTAGGTTCGGAATATATTTATACAAAATATAATGTATTTGAGTGAATTTGTATAGAAATAATGTATTTGTATCATTTGTAGTGACTAAAAATAGCAAGTAAATGAGAAGAAAGTTCACCGGACGATGCGTTTTGCGGCCTAAGCAAAACTACTAGCATACATTTTTATTAAAGCTTAAAAATTGGAGACGGAACAAAATTCGACCCTCAAATCTTGCTTAGCGTAGCCATGCCAGATCTGTTCCCTAAGAGGATGAGCCAATAGTGGAGATGGCGTTAACGATTTCTAAACATATTATGTAGAAAATTGGATGATCATCGTTTCAAAAACTTTCTGCCCTATATATTCATCCAACGTTTTCATAGTTGGTGTACACATTGTAGATTGACAAAACTGGTAGAAGTATTTTCAACTGCAGTAACCCTTAGAGATTCGAAGCAGGTATTTGTCGGAATCACGATTACAGAGAATTCCGATTAAATCCAGGATATGCTTGAAGGAAGAGAGAGAGAAAGAAGAAAAATTTTGCTTGAGATTTGAGAGTGGAATCGTGGTTAATTGAAAGAAAATAGAGAGAAAAAATATAATTAGCAATTTTCACCCTTAATGGTAGGTTATACTATAAAATATCTATTTTGCTATAAATATATAAAAGATAGCTATAGAAAATAAATTCTTGAAATGTTGGTTTATAATAAATAGGGTGTATACCTTTACGTATATAGAGATAATTTTCTTTTATTTTTTAGTTTGATTTTCTAAACTGGAACATTCTTTTTTAAGTCATTTTGGTAACAAAACCCAATTATCATATTAGTAATCTATCAATATTACTATATTAAAAGTACGAAAGGCCCTTAGTGGTGAGACGATGCATGGGTCGTTCGTTCTTGAGAGTTATAGGCCCATTTCCTCCATTCCTATGCTTAGTTTATGTAGTTTGTTCGCGTTGTGTTGAGTTGTACGAGTTGTAGTTTAGTTTGGAGTAGTTTGGTAGTGAAATTAACCACTTAGTCTTCTTAGTTAGAAAGCTAAGTTAGAAAAGCAAACCGGAATGTTGACTTATGAGTAAACGAATTCGAATTGGATTTTTATGATTCGATTAGCTTCGTGGCGTGATTTTAGACTTAGGAGTGTGTCCAAATGTTAATTTTGGAGGTCCGTGGGTTTAGGAAATTAAAGGGGGTGAATGGCGAAAGTTAAAAGTTTAAGAAGTTCCTTAGGATTGAATTCGAGGTTGATGGTGTTTTTGGTTGTTGTTTTGGGTGTTTCGGAGGTTCGACTAAGTTTAGGTAAGTGAATATATGACTTGTTGAATTATTTGGTTGAGGTCCCGAAGGCCTTGGGTTGATTCGTTGTTTGGGTTATGTTGTGCTCGTTTTCTTAGTGTTTCGATGTCATTTCTTCAAGTATAATAAATGATATCATATTGAACAAATGAAGCTCCGTTTCTTTCTGATTGAAGCATTAGATCTGTATCGTAATAAACGGACCCGTAGCAAAAAGAATCGTCTGAATTTGACCTCGTATTGAGGATTTTAGGGTCATGTTTACTAAGAAATTAGGTTGCCAGATTTGTCAGATTATTACAAATTGCGCACTGACGCCGTATTTTAAAAATCTGCATTATTTTGCAAATATTTGAGACCAACATATCTTCATTCATTATAAGGTACAAATTGAGTGATTCAAAGAAATCCCTAACTTGACTAGAATTTCACAAGGAATCCATTAGAGGGCATAACAAGCGAGTTTTGGGATCGCCTTGGCATTAGAAACCAAGGGAAGAATAGCTGGTAAGAAAATATATAAAAACAAGGGTTTTGTTCATCCGGTCATATTTTGAGTGGAGAGCTTGATTTGGGAGATTTGGAGGCGGATTTTCACCATAGGGATTTGGGGTAAAGTGTCTCTACTCGGTTTTGTTATATTTCATGAATTCAGTATTCGTTTTTGGGATTCGATGAGGGATAGGCTTGGAGTTTTTGGAGAGTTTAGGTAGGATTTGAGACCAACGGAGTGCTTGATTTTGAAAATTTTATATGGTTAGACCGGAGAGGACGAGGTTTTATTATTCGTGCCAGTCTTTAACTGGTGTTCCGAGAGTTCCAGGTTCTATTCGCGGGAATTGGGTACCTGTCCGCCTCCTGTTCTCTGTTCTACTGGTGTGGTATTTTACCTTGTGCCGTAGTAGATTTCGTTATGCTATCATTCTAGTGGCTTTGTAAGTTACTATTTGCTCCCCTTTGTTGTTCTGTGTGGTTTTCCCTTTTCATTTTTAACCTTAGTAGGTATAGGAGATTTGGTTTGTAATGCAGAGTTAGGATCAGTTCCTCGGGGATGTCGGGAGCTCGGGAGGTCGGGTGGTGGGAAAGGGGTAATAGGGCAAGGGCCAGGGGTGGAACGGGGACCAAATGGGGTAAAGGAACAAGGGAGCTGTAGGTGAGAATTAGATACGTGGAATATAGGGACGTTGACGGTAAGTCTATAGAGCTGGCGAGATTTCCAGAGAGAGAAGGGGTCAATATGAGTATGCGTGCAGGAGACTAGGTGGGTGGATCGAGGCGAGTAATGTAGACGGGTATTAAAATTGGTGGTTTCTCCGGAGTCGTTGAAGGCAAGAAACGAGTGGCATTTTGGTGGATAGGGGAGCTTAGAGAGTCGGTGGTGAGGTTAGACGGACGGTGAATGACAGATTGATGGCCGATTTAGGATAGTAGTGGAGGGAGCACTCTGAAGTCATTAGCGCTTACGCGCCACAAACAGACCTTAGATTTGAGGAGGTTAAAGGCGTCTTCTGGGAGGCGCTTAGATGAGGGTTGGTGCAGGGTATTCCGCCCTACAGAGAAGCTATTCATAGTGAGGGGATTTCAATTGTCATATTGGGGTGTTTTCTGGTAGCTTTGGTGAGGGTCCACGGTGGCTTCGGCTTTGGTTGATAGGAACGGGGTTGGTAACCTAACTGTTTGATTTCGCTAGAGCTTTTGAGTTGGTTGTATGTGAACTCTATGTTCCAAGAGGGTAGGAACGATTGATTACTTTACGGAGTATTGCGTGGCTAAGACTCAGATTGGCTATCTCCTCCTCAAGGGGTGACAGGGGTTGTGCGAGGATTCCAAAGTGATCCGAGTTGAGGAACCTCACAACTCAACATAGGCTCCTGTGATGGCGTCGTATCTGTTTGAAGGGAAGAAGAGGGTTTGTAACGGGTAGTTTTGCGAGGATCAGTGGGGAGCTTTTCTAAGATAATGCACATGAGTTGGGAGGGGCGGCTAATGAATATAGTGGCCTGGAAGAGTGGTGAGGCCGTAGCACTATGTGACGGCGACGGCGAACTGTATAAGGGAGGCAGCAAGGAGGTGTTGGATTTCGAAAGGTTACTCTGGAGGCACCGAGTCGACTGGTGGTGAAAATGACATGGTTCCAAGGTAAAGAGGAAGCCAAGAAAACGGTACCATTAAGTTAGTAGAGAGCATTGACGAGGATCAGAGGAGAGCACAAAGAAAGATTATAAGAGGCTAGGAAGGAGGCGAAATTAGGCGGTTCACGGAGGCTAAGACTGCTGTTGCTTGGTCGTTTTATGAGGAACTTGGGGGAAAAGGTGGGGACAGAAGTTATTTCGATTGGCCAAAGCGAGGAGAAAGAAGGCTCGCGACCTGGGATCAAGTGAGGTGCATCAAAGACGAAGGACGGTTCAAATATTGATGGAAGGGCCCAAACTTAGGCAAATATTGGCAATTCGTACTTTCATAAACTTCTAAACGAGACTGGGAATGGAAACACGTGGTAAGGCATTTGGGGCACTCGAGAGTCACGCCGACTTAGGTATTGTAGGCCGCATTAAGGTTGAGAGGTTGTGGTGCGATGGGTAAGATTGAGTTGGGGCAAAGCGACCAGACCAGTATGAGATTCCAAGTAGATTTGAGATATGCGGGTAGAGCAGGTTGGAGTGGTTGACTGGTTGTTAATGTTATCTTCAGGACAAAAGAAGAGGATGCTTGAGGTGAAGTGGCGGTGGAGTTACAAAATGGTTCCGGTGACAAAAGAACAAAGGATCCGGATACACGTATCAAGAATGTGGAATAGTCAAGATACTAAAAGTCAGTACTATGAAAGTTTGGAGATTGGGATGGAACGGGGAGTAAAGAAGGGCGATATGTCTATATCGAAAAACCAGTTCGGTTCATGCCGGGGTTCGTTCTGCCACGGAAGCTATCCCACGTTATCGGAGTTTGGTGAACTATACAAGAATAGGAAGAGGGATTTGCAAATATGGTGTTTATTGACCTAGAGAAGCGTCATGACCAAGGTCCCTAGAGACGTCCTTTGGAGTGTGTCTGGAGGTGAAGAGTGTGACCGGTGGCTTACATTAGGTGATAAAGGATATGTATGAATGGAGTTATGACTCGGTTTATGACTGATTAGAGGTGACCTCAGAGCCCTTCCGGTTGTTATAAAGGTTTTACACCAAGGGATCAGCGCCAGCTCGTTCTTATTTGTCTGGCGGATGACGCACTGACACACCGATATCCAAGGAGAGGTGCATTGGTGTATGTTGTCCGCTGATTGATATATTCTGATTGATGAGATGCGACGTGGCGTTAATGTGGAGACTAGGATCTATGGAGGTAGGCCCTGGAGTTAAAGGTTCAAGTTAAGTATGACTAGACAGAATATGTGGAATGTACAAGTTCAGCGATCGTTGACGGGGGGAAGCGGTGTGGAAGTCAGGCTTGACTCAACAGTGCCATCCTCATAGAGAGAAAGTTTTAAGTACTTTAGGACAATTATCTAGGGAATGGGGAATCGACGGGGATGTTACGCCACCGTATTGGGTGGGAGTGGATGAAAATGGAGGTTAGCGTTCTGGAGTCTGTTGACAAGAATGTGCACACGAACTCAAAGGTAAATTCTATAGAGCAGGTGTTAGACCAGCCATGTGTATGGAAACTGAGTTGTTGGCCAGAAATCAAGCATAGTCCATATCCAGAAGATGAAAGTAAGCAAAATGAGGATTGTTGAGATGATGTGTTGGTCACACTAGGCTGGATAAAGATTAGGAATGAAGATATTCGGAGAGGTGGAGTGGGTCCCGTGGACGACAAGATGCGGAATGCGGCTTAGATGTTCGACACGTGCGAGGAGAAGCCTCGATTGCAACCTGTTAGGAGGTGTGAGCGGTTGACTTTTGGCGGGTAACGAGAAGAGGCAGAGGCGGCAAAGAAATATATTGGGCGAAGGTGATCAGGCAGGACATGGCGCGACTTAGATTTTTCGAGGGACATGGCTTCTTGATAGGAACATTGAGAGGTCGAGCATTAGAGTGGTGGCTAGGGGTAGTCGAGTATCTTCCCTCTTTGTACCGGGTAGACCGATGATTTAGAGTTTTGTTTAGGTTTGTTAGTGGTTCTATTCTGTGTTCACATGCTTGTTGTATAGTTTTGGTTATTATTTCCTTTCCTTATTTGTTGTGTTATTTCTTTCTGGCATTTTTGTTGTTACCTGCCTTTTCTTTGTTTCTTTTCTAATATTATTGTCTCTCTGTGAGCCGAGAGTCTCCTGAAAATAGCCTCTCTACCCTTTATCGGGTAGTGGTAAGGTCTTGCATACACTCTACTCTTCACCAGACCCCACTAGTGGGGGATTTTACTTGATGTTTTATTGTTGTTGTTGTTGTTGTTTTGACTGGTGTCGCCCCCCTTTCTCCCTTTTGACGGGGAAGTCTGGTTTCGACATCGTGGGGAAATAACTCGTTTTCCTTTTGGGATTTTGGTATTATTAGAGTCGCCACCCTAACGGATTACGGTTGCGTTAGGGCACTAGAAGCGATTACTCTGACTAATTGCATTACCAGAGATTTTAGGTAGGGCTCGAAATAACCTTGAAGGGAAGGTGTAGGCACCCCTGCGCGGTCCACAACGTGGGTCCGAACCGAACTTAAACTATTGTGAATTAGTCATTTTAACAAATAAAAGAATTTTTAACACGTACTTGCAAGCAAAGGCATGTTTTGACATTCTAAGCACATGTATGATTCAAGTAATGAAACCAATGGGAAGAAGGTTTTTGAACAAAGTTTTGGCACCTTATATTTTAAAGGAAAAAAAAGTAAATTCATTTAAACAACGGGAATGGGAAGAGGTCGGTCCTAGGTCGGTTAGCATACAGATCATACCGCACACAATGCTCGGTTAATCACTCCTCAATGAAGGGGCTACCACGTTGACATTAGCGCGTATCATCAATCCTTACTAACCAATCCTCCCTTGGTCATAAGCCTAAAGCGTTCTAGCAAAACCTTGAAAGTATCCTTATGCGGTGCACTCCCGTCCCTTCCTTGTGGCCTTGGAGTTTTAGACCTCTTAATTTAGGTAGTTCTAGACCATTCTTAAAAGTAGCTTAAAGGAGAAAATCTATGGCGTTAATCAAACAGTTAGATACTGCTTAAAGAGAGACAATTAAAGGCTCAACATTTACCTCCAAAACATAAACCGAAGTAGCACGTCTCAAACAACAGTTCAATATTTAAGAGAAAACCTTAGAACATGATATCTAGGTGAGCAAATGATTTACAATGTTAATTAGGACCAGAGTGTCAAAGACTATTCAACTTGCCTACTGATTTAGACCTGTTTGAATATGAGCGAGTCCCAGATAACAAGAACATAGTTTTACAGTTGCAGGATTTTTACCACGCCCTATAGGCTTGGCCTAGCGATATAATCAGTGGATGTCCTATGAAGCATGGTATCTATTATGATTAGGAATTGGCAGTAAACTTAGAAACAATTTTTAAATGGGTAATTCTGGATCCTATAGCATCTTTTAAGTGGTATTGAATAACACGAAAAGAGTAGTTATTTACTTTAAAACTGATTCAGAACTTTTCTGTATCAGCTAGACGTTGGAACTGATTTTAGTCTAACTACACTGGTTTTAGATCCTATAGCATGGATTTCTATTTGAACATAAGGTGAACAAGCAGGATTTATTTGATCAAAGCAAATCCCTATAAGCATGATTTTATTAAAACGTGATTCTAATCCTATATACATGATTTCTAAGGAGCACGAATTTGAATAACATACTGTAATGGAAACGGAACTTCAAATTACTTTACACCCGTATAGGGATGATATCTAATTTACACGAGCTGATTTAAATCATATATAGGCATGGCTTTAAATTGTAAAACGATAAAGCATGCAGAATTCAATTTAAAACCAAAGCACGATCCTATAAGGCATATTATCTAACAAACACATTTGAAATCGAGGAAAAGGACCCATAGGCAATATTATCTACCCGATTTTACCCACCAATATGCAACTACCACCCCTTTTTCACTAATCACCCCAATGTTTGTTTAACAATAATTTATACAGATCAAGACTGAATATTTAAATTTACATAAATAAAATAGGAAGCTTAGCTATGAGGGCCTGAAGCAGGGCGCCCAAAAAATTCTGGTTGTACCAAGCCGCTTACTGGTCTAAAAATAACCCAAAGTTCCATAGCCCAATTCATGTCTAGGTGTGTCAAGTTTCCTAAGCGGACCTCACAGGATTCCGGCTGCATGCTCAACGCTCGGACTTTACTTCAAACAAAGACTGATTATGTGCAGTGTGGAAGTGGCCAACCCTGATATTGCCGAGTTCAGAGAAGTCTCAAGGGTCTCCAATAACTAGTAACTTATCATTAGGGCAGAACTTAGTAATCCTCAGAGAGTAATGTGAGAGTGCATAATGATTTTGAAAAGAGTTTGGTAAGCAGTAGCAAAAAGGGCCTTAGGAATTGAAAGGATCTGAAATCAGTACATAGTTAGGTGTGGAAAACAAATTTCGAGAAAAACATGTAAGAACATTTTTTTATGGGACCAGAAGAGCAATCACAGAAATACAATTTCAGGAACAGACTTACACAAGGGAAAAAGGGTAGGTACACTCAGAATGCACCTTAAGTGATGGGAAAACAAATTTACACAAATTCCCAAGAAAAGTTATGGAATTGACAGTTAGTTTACAAAGGTCATGTTGAGAACACACAGTCTTAGATACAAATAGGATCTCATTAGTGGAGTTAGGCAAGTTTAGACTTAGATGAACAAAACTAGACAAAACACTTCATGAAGCATTCAAGGTTTTTAGAAATACTATCATATACAGAACAAGCAGATTTTATACATGCTGGGGTGAGACATGTTAAAACACCCAATGCAGCTTGGACATTACTAGTGAGCAAATTATTCTAAAGCAAGATTGGCATGCTAAACAGTTACTAGTCGTATAAGCTTATAACAAAATGAAACAGCTTAAACTTGTGTGATGGTGATACCAGTAATTAGGGCTGCTTTGATTGCTCCACTTCAAGTAGAATAGCGAAAATCCAACTTGGAGATCACAACCTACATGAACTCGCCAGCAACAATAGAAAAAAATAGTCTCTTGGCATACTGGCGAATTGAATCAGGATCATACCAGGATATGAAAAAATAGACAGATGTACATATTACGAGATGAGTAGACAGAGCCAGCTGGCGTAGCCTCCTGGATTTACTCTGGCGGTAGTTATGAATTAAGTCTTACGACAAGAGAATAGAGGGCTTCTGATGAGTTGAGAGTGTAGCGATGAACTCAATGTTTGTGTCCAGAAGTGATGATAAAGGGAAGTTCTTTCATGCGTTCCAAGAAGCCAAGGAAAGTAATAAGTAACCCCTTCTGCAATTTAAAGGAAGCCACCGCACATCAATGTATACATCAATAGCTTACTAACTTCCGCCCTCAATCTAGGTATTACCACCGGTATAAAGGCTGATATATATAATTTATATAGGACAAAAAAAACATATCGAGCAATTAGGGAGTCTATACACAGACAGAAGTTTAATTTACTGAAAGGATTCAGTAAGAATCAGCGCAAATATCACGGTTAATTGATAGAGGTAATGGTACAAAATCTAATCAAGATTGTAAATAAAGGGAATGAATCAGGGATATAGCACACAGGTCTTAACAAAACACCATAACTGACATAAAATCAACGGTATCCCGAACATCAATCACTGTGTGTAGAGATGAAATAGTCACCAAGTGTTCTACAGAATCATTAGCAAGCGAAATATTGAAGAACCTATAGACCATATAAAAATCAGTTAGAAAGTACGAACCAAAGATCAATCCAATAGAGGCACATTAGGAGAGAATCACAAACAAAACCAAAAGCATAGGGAAAATAGTTAGACACATGTAGACCTAGACTAAGACTCAACGAAGTCCCAAAAGCACATAATGTCGATAAAGATTAGGCTTTATTCACCATAACGAGTAGTTTAAAAGCAACGCCTCATGACACGGTATAGATACACACCACAAGAAACTGAGAGAGGGGAGATTAAACACTCAAATATCGAACGTTTGATGAGAAAGAAAACATTTCGGGAGAACACCTATCATTATAAGTCAAAAAACTGAATATTGTAGTATTTAAATTAATGTCGAGTAATGGAGAGGAATAAGTAGAAGACTTCAAATGAAAAAATCTACAGTAATACTGAAAAAACATTTCAACACATGCAGAGATTCTATACACCACAGACCGCAAGAACTAGTCAGTGCTAATCGTTTTATAACAGTGAAAGAAACAATGAGATCTTTACTAGAAGAGTTCATTGAAGAAACTAGAATCTTCTTCTCTAGATCCACAAGATCCGGGACGGATTCTCTATGCGCAAAGACATTAGGGTTTTGAGGAGAACAGGAGAGGGGTTAAAAGAGATATCTGGTTTTTGTACCGAGATCTTGAACCATTGAACTTCATCATAGAAATTACTCCGCATAACCATTGGATGAAACCTCTGTGCGAAAGGATTTTGAACGATAGATCCTGCTAGATCTCTTGGTTCTTCCACAAAAACCACAATTAATCGAACAACCAAGGGCGGACTAGAGACGTGGCTTCGGTACAGCATAGGAACCATCAATCGGAACAAGTGGTGCAAAGGATTTAATGTTTATGTGTGGGTCTCAACGACGTTAGGGTTAGTGGTTGATTTATAGAGAAACTCGAGAGAAGGGATCCAAAGGCGGCTTGGTGAGAATGGTTAGGGTTAGGGGTCATTTGGAAAACTAAAAAAGGATGTGGTTTATGGCTCGTTGATCGTCGTCTGCAATCAACACAAGCAGAATTTCGAAAGGGTTTGGCATCGGATCGGTATCTAGGTTTTGGGGCTCAGTATGTTTGGGTTAAACAAATCCTGGCTGAGTATTTGGGTTCAATTTAGAATTCAAAATGGAATAGAAAATTGGGGCCAGATTTAAATAGTCAATTTTAACACAACTAAAATAATTTATAAAAAAATAAATGAAGATGTAATCGTACTAGTGTTTTGTACGACTTAAAATGATTATAAAATACTGTTATTAACATTTTAACACATCACAAATATGATTCTCTTATGCATATAAAAATATATATATACATTAGTGTGCGCTTTATTTATGTAAAAGTGTGCAATTTAGCTTAAAGAAAATATCAAACTAATAATTGGAAGTAAATGCATCTAAAATATTAAACGACTATCGTTGGATAAGATCAATGAATTAGGTGGACATAAATCATTACAAAAGTAGTATGATAGGAACAATGTGATTTGGTATATTATATAATAAAGAGAGCTGCAGACAATAATTGGGAGCCCTTTTAAAAACTATAGAAAAATTATAAAAAATGCTTATGCATGCTTATAACTGCTATGATTACTATTCTTAAAGTGTGTTATATATTATATTAAAAAAATATGTGAGGGCAAAAAAAATAGCTATCTAACAGCTGGTTTCGAGACGTGGGCCCGGGGGCCGGATTTTGTTCGATTTCGGATTTTTGGCCTATTTATATACTCCTTCCGTTTCACACTTATATTGGAACTTGTTTGACTGGGCACAGAGTTTAAGAAAAAAAATGAAAAGTTTTGGCAATTTTTGTTCCTAAACAAGGCAGAAAAGGGCCAAAGTATTTGTGTGTGGTTATAAAAGCTTCTCATTAAGAGTAGAATTGTAAGTTTAAGCTAAACTGATACCAAATTTAGAAAGGGACTCATTCTTTTTGGAACGTACAAAAAGGAAATAGGTTCACATTAAACTGGAACAGAGGGGTAGTTGTTTATTGTGGAATTCGATTCTTTTGCCTATGTTAATAGTATTATTCTGATTATGGATAGATTCAAAGCTCTGGAGACCGAGTCGAGGACTGAGGACATTCCGGAGTAGAATTTCACGATGTTAGGTAAGTAATAATTTTAACTCTGGCTTTGAGGGTATAAACCGGAGGATTTGATGTCACGTGACTGTTCGGTAGGTGATACCCACGCTAGGTGACGTCGTGTTGGTGTGTATACCTCGAGGGATGACTTGGTCCGTCCCGTGAGGCCTAATAACCAATTATTTTGTGTTTATACAATTACTTATTGGTGCATTTGTCTGCCTTCACGTTAGAGATCATGTTTAGGCTTCATTTATGCTCACGTTATTTGTACTCAGTCATAGAAATTATTATACATGATTACCTCAGTCTCATATTATTTTGCTGATATGTTGGTGATACTTATGTGATTGTGTCCCTTATTGGTGTGGCATTGTGAGGCTGGAGAGGTACATGACTGAGTGAGGCGAGGGCCTGGTTGTGAGGATATTAATACCATAGCGCGTGATCTGTGCACGTAGCTGACCGTGCGGGTCTATGTTATTGATACCATACCGTGAGCTGTCCACGTAGCACGTGAGCTGACCTGCGGATTCGGGCTATTGAGATTATTGGCACGTGAGCTGTCCGTGCTTTAGCACTTGGCTTTGGAGCCTCTCCGGAGTCTGTACACATTCCAGTGAGCGCCAGAAGTGTTGAGTGTTTTGAGTGTGTTGAGTGCTGAGTGCGAGTGAATGAGGTGATGGTGACACTGCTGTGATGCATGTAATAATTTGTTGCTGTGCTGTGCATTTATCTATTAATTCTTTGTGGCATTTTACTCAGTTATGGAATTTACCTTTTATTTCTTGTTTATTTTTTTAAACTTGTGAAAATAAATAATTGGACTGTTTTACTTAGCTCACACTACTGCTCAGTTCCTTAGTTATTTTTGTTACTACTGAGTCGGTTGTACTCATACTACACCCTCTGCACTTTATGTGCAGATCCAGGTGAGTTAGAGCGCGGCGATCGCGTGGTTCAGGCCGACTATCTGTGGAGATTGCAACGGTAGCTGCTAGTTGCGCATGACCTTGTTACTCCTCTTGTCATTTCTTCTTTGGACAGTTAGAACAGTTTATATTATATCTTAGTTATAGTTTAGACGCTCATGACTTAGTGACACCCCGATGTTTGGGGCTCGTTTCCGTATTTTCTATATGAATTTAAGAGTTGATTTAGTTTATTGAAAAATTTAAATGTTGAAATATTTTATTAATTCCTTGTAATCGGATTAGTAGTAATATTTTGGGAAGTAAGCTTGCCTGTAACACAATATGCGCTATCACGATCATGATTTTGTCGTGATACTTAGCAAAATGTCGTTCGTTCTTTTTTTACCTTTAAATTAAGATTTCATATTGGACAAAACTTTAATTTAAAATATGATTCCTAATATTTAGTATTTTGAATCAACTAAAAATTTTAGGTTGTACAATAAATTTTCTTACTTGAAACTAGTAAAAAATCGATTTATATTATATTAAAGGAGAGTAGTTTGCAATGTGGTTAAGACCAAGTGGCAAGCTAAAATGAAGCCATTGGCAATTTTAAGACAACATAAAAAAATTTGGATTATAAATTGAAAAAATATTTAATGAAAGTAGTAGTACTCCAAGATTTTCATATAGTATCTTTAATTAAATTTGTGTATAATTCAGTTATGGTAGGATATCCTTTTTTGAGCAAAAATCTTATACACTAATTTTGAGTTGAAATAATAATTCTTTACTTTGTACAAGTTTTGATTAACCTTATTGTTGAAGCAATATACATTATTATAGGTATCTTTGATTAAATCTTGTGTATAATATTCACTTATGGTAGGTATTCTTTTTTAATAAAATATATATTTAACATAAACATTTTTGTTCTTACAAAATCGATAGTTCATATCCAACGATGCCCTTACTATTGAAAAAATAATTTATTATAAATTTTACTTATGAGCTAAAAAATATTTTTTTAGAAACATGTGATGTATAAAACGAAGGGCATTCTTCGGTTGTTCATAATTGGATAATGTGTATGCGCTATATGTAATTAAGATTAATTATTGTATTGTAAATTTTTCAGTCAACTATTTATAATATCATCTATCATTTATTTTGACTACTATTTGATTTAACAGGCTTCCTAGTCTATGGTTACAGAACATGAAAATACTACTAGAATATCACAAAAAAAGAAGTAATAGCTACAACTGTCAAATTTTAGAGAACCCGTTCTTTGTATGGTAATTATCTCAATTGATTGGATCCATTTGATGCATTGTTCTTTAAAATAGAGCATTAAGGACCAAAAACAGCTTCTTTGTAATATGAGATGGTATCGATTATCTCCGGAGTTATTTTCTCATTAGTGTATGCATTGAAAGAACATGATTTGAAATGGTATATATGTCTAGAAATGATGCCGAATTGAATTGTACTTCGTCTTTACTATGACTTAATTCTCATTTGCTTATTTTCAAACCTTTTTATGCACTTTCTTTTTGCTTTTGCAAATAATAGAAGATGTTATTTGTATGGTATGCCAGAATACAATTATTCAGATTTTTTTTTACTACTTTTCTTTATTTAAATAGTAGTGATTTAACTACAAAATTATTGAACATTTAGAAAAATAAGGCCAAATTACTTTTAAACAAAAATTATTTTGTGTTCTGTCATAGCTAAACTTAATTTTATTCTTCTTTTTATCATTTTTTTGCCTTCTCAACCGATTAAATTTTACTGAGTCAATGAATTCCTAGCTATAAAATAAGAGTGTGAAAACAAATTAAATTTAGAGTTAGACTAAGTATTGCATAATGCAACAACGAACTAACATGGTTTAAAAGGTTGACAGAATAATACTTATTTTAGTTTGAGATGAGGAATTATTTTTGATTTGTGAAGAGCAACGATATACAATAAATAATGTTACATATCTGATTCTCATTAAGTAAAGTCAATAATAAAAATATGTAATAATAAAAGTCTTCTGAGCAACATAGTGAAATGTTAAAAATAGAAAGAAATTTCTCATGTAGAAAGTTTTCAATAATTAAAATAAAATAGAAAAAAATATAGTTAATAGACGTAATAAAAAATAAATAAATATGAAAACATTAGATAAAAATGTAAATGAGGAAAACTAATCAAAACATCATAGTACAAAAAATATACAAAATAGGGCACAAAAATTTTAAAAATAAAATAAAGTAGGAAATACAAAATTATTATTTATATATTAAATATTCGAAAAACTGTGAACAATATAAGAAACAAAAAAAATTAAAAAATTAGGAGAAATAAAAATGTATATCGACATATAAAATGGAGTAATGGACAAGGATACTAACTAGGGGTGTCAATGGATATTTGAAAACCGACCGAACTGTACCGTACAAAACCGATTTTTAGGTTTCTTTTAAAGAAACGGTAGGTTTTTATATAAATATATAACCGTACCGATAATTAGGGTAGGTTTTTTATTTTATAAAAATAAACCGAAAAAAAATACCGAACCGTATCGAATAAATTTTATATGTGGAAAAGATATTTATATAGTAAGTTTAAAACTAATAAAGCATTAAATTTTTCATTGGGTCTTGGAATTTTGAAAATTGTTATAAGACAACAAGTAATTAAACTCAAAGTAGTAATTCCTAAAACCTATTATGCTACTTATAGTTAAACTAAGTTATTTCAAGCATCTTTATTAGCAGGACACAAAGTGTTCTAGCGATTATGAGTAGCAAACTACAATATATTGAATATGTTTCCTTTCATACAATTTTGATTTATCTTTTTGAATATTTAATATAAACTTTATTCTTGAGTCCCGGCTTGGTTAATATCTTTCCACTCATGTGATTTATATTTTCTTTGCTTTTAATTGGTTTCTTTTACGTTGCTGTCGAATAGTTGATGGATCTATACTCTAGCCATCTTTCATATTTTTTTAATTCATCACCTTTAAACAGTAAAAATGTTTAGAGTTTTGCTAAGTCATGTAAAAGAACATATGTTATTGCATTCTACTTCTACTGGTGAATTTTACATGATATTTAAAAAAATATCGAAAATTAACTGAACCGTACTAATACCGAAGTGAAACCGACATGATTGGGACGGTTTCGAAAAGTCTAATTTTGGTTATACATAATAGAATAACCGAAAAATTGATATGGTACAAATTTTATAAAATAACCGTCCGAACCGAACCATTGACACCCCTAATACTAACCCATTAATAAAAGCTTTTATATCTATGTAGTAATACGAAATAGTCGATAATGTAATAAATTAAAGTAATAAATAGAAAAGTTAATTAAAGCTATATAATTAGTTTCCTTTAATTTTATTTATTTTTGGTTACACTGCATTAAAGATACAAAATAACAGTTGATAATTTTATTAAAATAATATGATTAATATTTTTTTTAATGTTATTCGCGCATCGCGCGGGTTCTAATACTAGTAATAGTTAAAGCAAAATCAATTAAAATTTTATTTTATGTGGATTCATTCCTTACTTGATCAATCTAACGTAACCATAATTTATTTCATGGTATACTTTTGCCCAATCCTAATATTTAGGAGCTTTTCACGTTTCCTTATTTGTTTTTCTTTAAAAAATGGACCTTAATACTAATTATGCTAAGGCAATAGAAATATTACTTAATTAAAATTTGAATGTATTTTGAATGAAACATAATTGAATTTATGTTAAGACCATATTGAAATATTTATGTTAAAACAAAATCAAACAAACAAAATATTTATCTTGAATTGTTTGAAAATGTAGTACTAAATTGTGCATAATGTCTCTTAATTTGCTGCAGCTGCAGCCTGCAAGGTCAATTTTGTACATAAATGTCGAATTAAAGATTTAATCGACGTGAACTACATCAACCTAGGTATAGGAATGACTTCCTTTTTTGTAATGATTTTCTTAAAAACGAAATTGCTAATATTAATTAAGAAAAAGAGGATAATATTAGAGAGATCAAATTGGTCAAACTGTAATTCTTTTTGCATTAGTGATAAATAATTTAAAATAAGGAATTTTTACCTCCTATAGCAAAAGTTAACACCTAATTTATTTTAAATAAATATCATTTAAAAAAATTATATTCTATAGATACCTTTTAAGGTTTATAGCAAAGTATTTAATTTTGGTTACCTCCTAGCCCTAAGCCACCAAATACGCTAATCAGTTACACTATTTTCTTTCTCTCTACTTTGGTACATCCCATTCTCTTCCCCCATCCCATTTAAATTAAAATCAGTTACACCAGCGTTCCCATCCTTCCGCCGCCGTTCTTGGTTAGTGGTGATCAATCCAGTATTGGTGCTTGGACCATTGCTTCAACCAACAGTGAATGCGAGTGTTCTTCACATCCTAAAGTACCTCACTGGCTCTCCTAAAACTTAGGCCAATTCAGTCCAGGCGTACGTGCATGTTAAGGATGTTGCTCTTGCCCACATACTTCTCTACGAGACTCCTTCTGCATCTGGCCACTATATTTGTGCTCAGAGTGTGCTTCATTCTTTTTTTTTTTCCATTGTAATTCAATGTATCTTGCTGTATTCTATGTATTTTATTATATTTTCTGTCTTTTTTTTCATTGTATTTCAATGTATCCCGTTGTATTCTATGTATTTCATCGTAGTCACTGTCTCGCTATATGCCATGAATGTATTCATAAGTTCTTTTTAATTAATATAATTTATGTAATCAGATGTATTATATAATTTCCCTGAAGATTGCTATGTTTTTGGGGTATTTTTTTGTTGAGAATCTTTTTTAACTGAAAATATAAATTTTGTGTGTTATAATTGAGTTTGTTGAGTTATATTAGGAGTCTATTATGTTAATCGATTCACTTTCCGTTTTAAAAACAGTGTAATCCCCTATTTCACGCCGTGAATACAGTCGAATACAGTCAAATACAATAATCTGTCCAGCTGTAATCCCATGTTTCACTCCATGAATACAGTCGAATACACTCGAATACAACAACTGATTAGCCGGACTTCCCTGATTCACGCCTATTTTTGCTACTGTATTCATGAATACAATAGCTTAAGTACATCAAATACATCTTATAACCATATAAAAGGTATCTATAATCCGTAATATAGCAAATGGTATCTATAGATGACTAATTACTACTAAAAAGATAATGCTTTATGAAAATTTTTCTTAAATAATTGTTATAAATTAATAAAACAAGATGGGAGGAAGCGTAATTGCAAACCATAAGAAAAGTTAGTGTTATGAAGCCAATTATGAAAAAAGGTCCACTTTATTTTGTAATATTGGTGATCCTCACATTGACGACATTGTTCATCTTCGTAGAACTATGTAGACTTACCATATTCAAGCGTAATTCCATACCAAACGTCCTAATAGCTTTTTTTTTGCTGTTTGGGCAAAAGTTTGAATCATTCATTGCTTAGATTAGAAAATGCATCTACATTATCCCCTCTATTAAAAGAACTATCTAGAAAGCGTTCACGCAATGATTAGGTCAAGAGTTCAAGTCGCTTTCTTTTGTGTAAATGTAAAATACGGGTGTGTGCAATACACATTTTAGATCCTTTCTCGGACCACACACATTTGACAGTTAAGTATGCTCTACTATTAAGACTTTCATCTTTAAAAAACCTCAAATTTACCAAAAAAAACAATTACAATCCAGCTTCATATTTGAAAGATTTGTATTTTTAACTCTATTTTTTTTTTTTATCAAAATGAGAAATGAAGATGGAAGAAATTCACGTGGATATAAATGCTCTAAAAAGAGCATATTTGACAGTTCTTAGAGCCATAAATAGTCATATATCACTTGTCAAATTAGGCATCTGTCCAAATCAATACCCTTCTTAATCTTGTACTCCATTTTAAAACCTACAAAAAAAAAAAAAAGGAAAAAAAGGCACTTATATTATATGTTGTTTCCAGTCCTAGGAAAATGAAAAAATACAAAAGATAGAGCGGATTTTTCACAATTACAAAAATGAAATGTTCTCATATTTGCTGCAAAAGTGAGTTGGTCCAGCAGATTTATCGACTTGATTTTGCCTTAATAGTTCACAAGTTTTCAGCAGGAAAACAACAACGACCCAATGAAATCCCACTAGTAGGGTCTGTGCAGGGTAGTGTGTACGCAGACCTTACCCCTACCCCGAAGGGATAGAGAGGCTGTTTCCGAAAAACCCTCGGCTCAAGAGGACAAAAAGACAAAAGGAGACATTATCAGTATCACCACAGAAATCATAAGAAAAATAGAAAGCAGCTTATTTTTCCTGCAATGCGAAGCAAATAGTCAATGCGGAGACACGTGCAATGAATTGACCCGCTTTCGTCAGAAAATTACACCGCATAAGCAAAAACATTTTTATACATAAACAAAATATACAAGAGAATACAGGTTGAAAACCAAGTGTGGCATTTTCGGATATTTTTGAATCCCCTTGTCAAAAATCCTGGCTCCACGACTGTACTATATACACAATCTCGACTGTTTGACTCACAAGAAATAAAAAAGAGGAAAACAAAAAGATTGAAATTTTACAAGGATATACATTTTTTGACTTTGCAATGTCAGTATGGAATCTGCTCAGTTTTAGTCATAAGCTGTAGTATTGATTTTGCTTTCCTTTGTCCACGGTCAGTTCCCTCTTTCCCTATCTCTACTAAATGCTCATACACTCCATATTGTAGAGCAGCAAGCATAAGATTTGAATTGTGTGTACTTAACTCAAGAAGCACAGCTGCTGAACATTCTTTGTTCTTTGGAGTACCATCTCTAATCAAATTTACAAGAGTTTCGATGAACGAAAGCTTTCCAATTTCCTGTCTACCTTCTGGATGTGTCGCGAGAACTAACAATATGGATAGAGTCTCATCAACCATGTCTAAATGCTTTTCCTCTAGTAGTTGAAGTAATGGTGCTACAATCCCGGCTTGGATCGCTATACTTTTGTTTGTGTGGTTGAAACATAGATTGAAGAGTGCAGTTATAGCATCCTTCTTCCCTCTAATTGTCCCATTTTTCAATAGATCAATCAATGGCGGGATACCATTTAACGAACCTATAGCTACTTTATTTTCATCAAGCATTGATAAACTAAACAATGCTGCTGCAGAGTTCTCTTTAGCACCAACGCTTCCATTTTGCAACACCTCAATTATTGCTGGAATGGCGTCTTCTTTGGATATAAGTTTCTTGTTTGATTCGTCGATTGACAAGTTTAAAAGAGCGGTCACAGCATGCTCCTGGATTTTGGAATCAGGATAGGACAGTAGATGCACGATTGGTGGAATTCCTCTGCTATTAGCAATGAAAGTTCTTTTCTCCGGATTTTCTTTTGAAAGCATCCGAATCTTTGTCACAGCCTTTCGCTGCACTTCTAAATGGCACGAGGATAAGTCTTCAATCAACGACAATAGTTTTTCATCACTTCCAGCAGAAGGACTTTCGGGGTTTGTAGAAGCCTGCTTTGTTGGAAGTTGAAAGTTGTTCTTCAAACACCATTCCTCTATTAAATTCTTTAGAGCAAAGTTTGGAGCCAATGACAAGTGTGTCAAAGTTTCCCCCGTTTTCGGACATGTACGATGATTAGTATCCAACCAATGCTGTATGCTCTCTCTTTCATACGTCTGCAACAGATAACAAGTTGGAAAGAAAAAAGTTATTAACACTTCACTAACTCAGCTACTATACATATATAACTTGAAGAATTTTCATGGATCAGTTCACTAGTTAAACATTCTTACACGAGTGTAGAAACCCTAACCTGACTCTGATACCAATTGTTGCGGAAGATTGTGGGTTAACTAGCACACAATCATACACGAATCCTCAGGGCAGTATACTACTAAGAATCTCCAACTACAACCCCTATACATCTCAAGTAGTCCTAAATCTATAAGAGAATGGTTTTCCCAATCCTACGGCAGACAATAGGTTTTCATTTCTCAAATTTATTAGAACTATGGGTTTTCCAAACCTATAGGCAAGGGAAAAATTCAAGAATAGCAGAGTGAAATGTTCTTACCTGTCCAGTTGAAACAATAACCGGGTCTGTCATAATCTGTAACGTGATCGGACAGAGGAATTCATTGGGGATCGCCAAAGAAGTGGATTTCTCAAGAGCTTTGGGAATAACAGGTTCGTCAAAAATACCAGTTTCTTCCATCCCTGCTAACCTTTTCAATTTGTTTAAAAGATCTATGATTTGTTGGGTGCTCTCAGCATTCTGTGCTCGTCTTTCTTTAATCACTTTTCTTATTGATATTGTTTCAGCCATTAGGTCCTCAACAGTATGCAATTCCAGCTTGTTCGCGAGCCTCTCTATGCTAGCACTATCTGCATTTCTGTCATTCTCTGTGGATAATGATACCATTAGATCCATTGCAAGTTCCATATCTTGAGTATCGATTCGTTTCCTAGCTCGTTTGAATTGAACGAGCATCAACTCCACCTGAATGTATCACATCATGAATATATTATTCACATTGTAAGCTGCAGTACTATCATATCAGCAAAATAGGTACAGACTGTTCTACTCAAGAATGTTAAGTAAACTAAACATTTGGACATTACGAGCAGGTAACTTTCAACAAAACGATAGCAGAAGGGAGCAATCTCAAAAAAGAGTTCCTAAACAATTGACTCCATCATAAGATCCCATCGTGTATCTAACAGCGCACCACACAAAATGCACCTTCAATTTATTAACCAGCTCAAGAGTGCACCCTTCTTACCCTTTTTGATATAGAATAAGATGAAGGACGAGTAGTCTATATCCTGTATCGATCATAAAATCACTCCATAAATAGGTCAATTCTTTGTGACCTCGTACAATTCACGATATAGACTTTGGTCTAGCTATATGCCCATTCAGCTATGCTTCCCTCGGCTCATCTATGAATAAATAAACAATGTTTAACAGCATTATATCAACTATTATGCCTCAGTCTCAAACTAGTCGGCTATGTAATCCTCAATTACCACTCTACTCTATTTGGCCCCTTTCATCTAATTCTTTAGAAGATAATATTGTGATTCATAAAATTGATCTTTAAAGGATCCGACCTGTTCCTTCTCTTCATCTGAAATTCCAAGTTCTTCATAAGGCATACCATCCAAAGCATGACTTAATTTTTCATACACAGAATGAAATCTCCGCATTACAGCCTCGCTTTCCAAAGCCTGCATAACAGTGTACAAAACGATAAATAAATCCCCGCAACATATATTCGAGACACATAATATAATTAAGAGTAGTCTTTCTAACAGATAAAGCTTTTAAATGAGGTGGACACACAAATTAGCATGGTACTAGAGCATGCTGGAGGTCTTTGGGTCCTCGCCACCCAAAATATTTTCACGTGTTTGGTCCATGAAAATGAATCAGACCCACACATGAAGGGACGCCTTGAGACATAATATAATTATTTAATAATAGTTAAAAGCATAGTCTCTCTAACAGCTTAATCTTTCTGAGGTGGTTACACAAATTGACATATATCACCTCCTACCAAAAGTAAAACATGATGATAATACGCATGAAAAAAGGGCAGCCCGGTGTACTAAGCTCCTGTTATGCGCGAGATCCTGGAATGCCCAGACCACAAGGGTCTATTGTACGCAGTCTTACCCTGCATTTCTGCATGACGCTATTTAGAATTAATAAAACAAAGAATTTGGCTAACCAGGTAAAGTTTGCTACCGCCATGACAAGATTTTAACAATTTCTTAGCAGAATGAAATGCCTTCTTCATCTTTACCAAACATTCAATACCCGATTCAGGAATTTGATCTTCAAAATCTCTAATTTCTTCCAAAAGAGGTAATAAAAGCTTCATCCTTCGAACAAGATTACGACTTTCTTTTCTTTGTGTCCTCCTATACTCAGCATAAGAACTTACAGTTTGAATTATACCCATTAATTCATAAACCAATTCTCTTTTATCTTGTGGACTTGTTTGACAACTTGATCCATTTTCTTCCTCCATTATAAAACCTTGATTTTCAATGTCCTTTTCCCCAGCAGTTACCATTTGTAAATTAAATTAAACCTCCAAATAAACAAGCCCTAGAATCCAGATCAAAAAGCTATGATTTTGGCTTCAATAAAGGTTGTTTTTTTGGAGGATATAATTGGGGAGAGAAAAAACAAAACCCTTAATTAATTTCGGTTGAATTTTCAGGCTTTGATTTTCTCTTTTTCAGTCAATGTTCTGTCTCTGGAAATTTTACCCACGTTACATGCGGGTATGGATTAGAGGAGAAGAAAATAGGAAATACTTTTTTGCGGTTTTAGAAATGCCAAGATTTTGAAATTCCGTTATCTTAGCGGTTACCCATAATCGCGCTTTAATTCCACGTACAATTAATATATTAATTATTTTTGTTTTGTACTTGTTTGACCAAAACGTATGAAACTCTTTGTTAAACTAATTAAGTAAAAGGATAAGCGATTAATCCTAGTCAAAGATAATATTACAGATCTAAAATCAGTTTATATGGATAATGTGGGACCACGTTGAAGTAGATTTAACGCAATACATAATAAAGGTAAATACTTATCAACACCAGGTGTTTACACCAAACTATATTAACTCACTATGGTTAATTAATTTAATTGGATGAGCATGCATGTAATTTACTATGGTTAAATGATTGAAGTCCATATGCAAGACACATGTCATATATCTATTGGTTTGGTGTAAACACCCGGTGCGGGTAAGTTTTTACCCATAATAAATGTTGCTGTTATTAATGTGATGAGAGCAAGTAATAAAGTAACAATAAATGGCACTAAATGTAAAATAGGGAGGAAGATTCACCCAATAATGAAAGAGGCGGATGATTCCTTCTTCTAACAATGATGAATGACAAGAATATGAGAGAATATTATACATTTTCTCGGATCTGGTGGAAATGGCAATGGATTGAATATAAGGATGGAATCTTTCTCGGAAAGTTGTTCTTTGTATTTATCTAGAGAGCTTACTTTTCAAAAGTGTTCTTATCAAATGGAATATTACATGCCCTTTGCCTTATCTCTTATACTATTTATATGGGATATTCCGGAAAAAACCCTAAAAGGTACAACAGAAGGAATATTCAACAGAATATTCCATTTGTAAGTTCCAAAGTTGTACTAACCGTTACTTCTGTCCCTTGCTGCTCGACCTCGGCCCTGATGAGCCACTCAACGGCTCGTTCTGTTCACCACTGATCGACCTCGGCCGAACTGCCCATGATAAGTTACAATTCTCACGATAATCACCTCCTCGTGCTGAATTCCCTCGGTCGGATTTTGACCCATACATTACTCATAAGGGAAAGTATATATAATACTAAGGGAAAAAGGAGACAAAGGTTCCAACTCATATCATGCAATATACACACACACACAACTCATATATATATATATATATATATATAAATAAAAGTGAAATTAGCTATGAACTTTGTCGCTAAATCTCTTGTAGCTAATATTATTTGATATTCTATCGCTAATCCACTGCTTAGTAAGATTAGCAAAGAATTTTAGTGTTTAATTGGCTACCGATTTTGCCCATCACCAATTCATGTTTGTTTTAGTAGTATAAGTATCTATTATCCCAAGAGTCTAGCTAGTTTCATGATCGATTACTATATTAAGTTATATAATGAGTCTCACATATCTAAAAGATCGACATGTCAGTATTTACAACTCAACTCGAAATTTATTATCTAAAGAGATTTCATGCAATTACAAAAATTAAAAATTAAGTTAAACTATGAGTTAACACGTATAAAGTCATAGGAACATATAGTTACTTATGCAAATTTTACCATCAATATCCATATCCATCACATGTACGGGAGCCTTGGAGTATCGGTAAAGTTATTTCCGTATAACCTATAGATCGCGGGTTTAAACCATGAAAGCAGCTACTAGTGTTTGCATTACAGTAGGCTAACTATATCACACCTCTATCGACCCTTCCCCGGACCGTGAATTAGGGTTAAACTGTCTACATCATACTCCTAGGAGTGCGGTCGTCCTTCCACTATCCTGTGTGAATACAGGGTACTTTGTGCACGGGCCGCCCCTTTTATTCATACACATGTTGTTCCCAGCTATTTTCCATGAGACTTTGACCTTCTTTTGGATTATTTCGTTCTATCACATTATTCACATCCAAAAAAAGAAAAGAAAAGAGAACCTTAATTTTTGCCATTTATTCATAAGTTCCTTTTTTTTTTTTTTTTTTTTTTTGGTGTGTGTGTAAACCTGCGGCATTTGTAAGCAAAAAAAAATACCATATTTAAGTATTGTTTGTTTAATGTCATTAGTATATATATACATTTAGAAATAAAGGAAGAAAGCGTTAATTTCTGATATTCTTAAAAATTAAACAAAGTTTTATTTAAGATCGCATTTGGTTCACATTTATCCTTTGACCATGAACCTAGCCATCCAAATATGCCACATAATATAAGTACTACTGGCAAATTGTTTCCGTGTGACCTATAAGTTCAAATGAATATCGCATAATTGTACTGATAAATGAAAATTTAATATAATGCAAGCTGACAAAAATATTTAGCATTGGAAGTTCTTGATCACAAAGATGAAAACCTGCAAACCACGAGATTAAAAATTAACTACTTGTTTTCCCTAAAAGAATTACTACATTATTAATATCTAAGGAGATAAACAATTATGATGAAGAAAAAAAGAAGCTAAACAATTATATTTTCTATTGTGATTTCTTCAAACATTTTAAGCCATTTTTCATTATAAATTTTGTCATATATAGCATTATCATTAATTCATTGAATCTATAATGTGACAAAAGCAATTATTCTCATTAATCCACCTGTTTATTTTTGAACTAGTTCCAAAATTTTTGTGATTAACAAACTGCGAGGTCTCTGCAAATATGCAGATTTTTGGCAGTTTGGTACGGCATTTTCTCGAATGTAATTTTGGCTTATTCCATTGGAGACCGTAACCAAAGTCATAATAATTCAAAAATATTATTTACAAACAAAATTCAGCTATTTAGAAATTAGTTTCGCTAGTAGCACTTTCTTTTTCTATATGATTCATTGGATTGCTCAATGAAATATTTAATAGCTAGTGGTCCAGGTTTTTGATCAGCACTGTCTAATGAATATAAATTAATTCCTTTTTTTTGGGTATATAAATATAAAATTACTTCCCTATAAAAGATAAACTTATTAATCCTCCTTTTGACTGAAACCTGACATCTGTTTTACCCATTTTGAAAGTTTATTTCAGATTTATATTCGGATAATGCATCCATAGAAGTAATCAAATCACAAACAATAATTATTATTTTGGGATATTATCACTTTTAGCCCGTGCCAGAAACTATTTATATTTGATAGCCGAAAAAATATGTAAAATCTATATAATTTTTGTATATAACATACAAAATGTGTGTGTGTATATATATATATATATATATATAACGTCATTTTCGACTATTATTTTAAGAGCGGCTATACAATGTCATTTTTTCTATTATTTTTGTGTGTGGAGGGTGGAGGAGGGATGAAAATAAGATAAAGTAACTAATATTTCCAACAGATTAGATTAGATTCGTTTAACATAGTCTAGCATACGAGGAATAAAAACTCATACGGCATTTTCTACTTTAATGTAGTGGAAATTTAAACTCGCAACCATCGTTACAAATGAACATTAATAAAGTTGCCGCTCACTCAGATTCCTTTCGATCACCTGAATAACGGTCATTCCATTAGACAAGAAATAGCTAAATTTTAAAGTAACTCAATAAACTTCCATAATATCAAATCTAATCATGATTTACTTAACAACTAATACCATTATAAAAAAAAATAAAAATTCATGTTCTTCAAAGGTTATATTAATTAATAGGAGAAAATAAAATTGTCCAAAAGGAGTAAAAAATACAATTGTAATCTAAAACATTATGACAAAAAAAAAAGTGGAAAAATAAAAGAGCAAAGATATGATGAGGAGAAAGAATTTGAAAGGAGAAAGCGCAAGGTAACCGTTAGGCCTCAGCTCGGAACTTCGCGACCTTTCATCCAACGGCCATAATTTACTAGCCGTTACTTTCAAAATATGAACAGACATATATCCGATGTTTACGACTTAATTCCGTATATCTATTTCCCATTTCACTCTTTAATGATTCTCAAAATCAACCCCAATAACAATCTTTAGAGAAAAGAAAGAAAAAAAAGATATATATATATATATAGAGAGAGATCTTTGACTCCATTGATTGATAAATTTTGATGGGGTTCTTCTAATTCATAGTCTCTCTCTTGTTTACTGAAATCGTTAAGGTTCTTTCCACTCAAAGATTTGATCTTTTTGTGATATAATCAGTGTAAGGAATTAGTCTATTTTTGTTCAATTTGCAGGTTGTTCATTGGGTTTTCATGTATGAAATTTCTGATCTAGCTGAATTCTTGGTTTTTTTTTTCTTGGTTTGATTATTCAATTGGGATTTGAGCAGTCAAAATGGTTGGATCAGACGAGAACTTTTCAGGTGTGATGAGGGCTTCAAATTTTCAAGGTGAGTTTTATTAATATTTGATTAATTTCTTTTGTTATGTTATGTGTTCTTGAATTTGTCTTTGTTTTGATTCTCTTGTGTTTGTGGATTTGACTGTTAGAGACCCTAACCTATGAATGGTGTTTTGTTATTAGGAGGATTAAGGCCTGTTGTTGGAGGAGGAAAATTGACTGCAGGAGTTGGACAAAATAGGAGGGCACTTAGTACAATCAATAGGAATGTAATTGGAGCTCCCCCTTTACCCTATGCTGTCAACAAGAGAAATGGCATTACTGAGTATAAACTTCTTAAACCCTTGAACTCCATTTCCATTTCTAATTTTTCTTGATTTTACAACCTGTTTTGATTTTCTTTTTGTATTTCTTTCTAGCAACAAAGTCAATGCTGCTAACAAAATCCCTCCTGTTCCGATTCATCGTCCAATCACAAGGTTTGACTCTATTTCGTGTCATAAACATTTGCTTACACCTGATCTCAAATTCCCTTTAATTGACTGTGGAGTTCTTGACATTTCAGGAAGTTAGCTGCACAAATCGCAAGCAAACAGCAGCAACCTGCAGTCGAGGTACATTTTTTAATGCGATCTTGGTCTAGTTTAATGACTGAGCTGCTGTTAATATTGTTGTATTTCCTTAGGTAACAAAGCCACCAGTCCCATTGGCACCAAATAGAAATGAATCAGAAGACTGCATTATTATCGATGCTGAAGAATACAAGGCTACTGGTGATTCTTCCGTGCCAATGTTTGTGCAACATACTGAAGCAATGATGGAGGAAATTGATAGGATGGTAAATTCTGACATGATCTATATATCTTGGTTCTGAATTTTTTCTTGTGTGGATTGCCATTGATGTTGGTCTATTTTATGATTTAGGACGAGGAGATAGAGATGGAAGATGTAGAAGACTGTCCAATTGTGGATATAGACAGCACTGATAAAAAGAACACGCTTGCAGTTGTGGAGTACATTGACGACATCTATGCTTACTACAAGAAGACTGAGGTAGAAATATTACTCCACTCTCCCTTCTATTATGTGTATAGGATAGGATATGGCCTGTAGTGTTTGTAAAACTCTCATATTTTTCAACTGTTTATTTAATTCTTATGGATATGGTCTCATTTTGTGAAAGAGTGGTACCAGTTCTCGGCTGATCCACCTTTCTGATCATTAAGCTTAATAGTTTGCCATGTTGTTCACAAAATTAAGGCATTTAATTTCAGTATGGACTTACATATCTTTAGCTAGTCCGATAATGCAGAGCATCGAATGTAGCTACTTTATGTTTCCATCTTTCTTTTCCCCCTATATGTAGAAGTGTATATTTCCCCCTTTTGTTTAATGGAATCGCTGCTATGTGTCATTTTCGATTGCAGGTTCTTAGCTGTGTCCCTCCAAACTATATGGAACAGCAAATTGATGTTAATGAAAGGATGAGAGCCATCCTAATTGACTGGCTGATTGAGGTATACAACCAGTCTGTTTATCATTTCTGAATTTTATGAAGTAGAATATAGTAATTTTGGATCTCATTAATTTCTTTTTCCAATAAATAAAGGTACACTACAAGTTTGAACTGATGGAGGAGACCCTGTATTTGACTGTGAATCTTATCGATAGATTCCTAGCAGTTCAGTCAGTGATTAGGAAAAAACTTCAACTTGTCGGAATAACAGCGTTGCTTCTTGCCTGCAAATATGAAGAGGTTTCTGTACCTGTAGTGGAAGATCTAATTTTGATTTCTGACAAGGCTTACACCAGAAATGAAGTGCTTGCGATGGTCAGTTTAAAGACCAAAATCTTATAGTAATGTTTAACAGGAAACATATTTCTATAGCTGTATGACTCTTAACTGATTTCTTGTCGACGCAGGAAAAGTTGATGGTTAATACCTTACAGTTTAAAGACCAAAATCTTATAGTAATGTTTAACAGGAAACATATTTCTATAGCTGTATGACTCTTAACTGATTTCTTGTCGACGCAGGAAAAGTTGATGGTTAATACCTTACAATTCAACATAACAGTGCCTACAGCATATGTGTTTATGAGGCGATTTCTTAAAGCCGCTCAGTCTGATAAAAAGGTTGGTTAGAGTTAGACTTCTTTACCAGAATATTGCATTGAAGAAGTAACAACATTCTGAATTCCAACTCATTTAACTTGTTGTTTAATGTTTAAATCAGGTGGAGCTCATGTCTTTCTTCTTGATAGAGCTATGTTTGGTTGAATATGAGATGCTTAAATTCCCACCATCAATGCTAGCAGCTGCTGCCATCTTTACTGCTCAATGCACTCTTGGTGTTTCTAAGGAGTGGAATAAAACCTGTGAGAAGCATAGCAGCTATGCTAAAGATCAGCTTTCGTATGTATACTTTTCTTTGTAAAGATGAATATATCATCTATTTATTGAATAGGCTCAGATGTTTGATTGTGTCCCTTGTTTTTCTACGACAGGGAATGCTCGAGATTGATGGTTTCTTTCCATCAGAAGGCAGCAAGTGGGAAGCTTACTGGCGTGCACCGAAAGTACAGCACTTCTAAATATGGCTATGCTGCTAGATGTGAACCAGCTTCTTTCCTGTTAGAAGCAGCATGGTTCTAGGATGTCAAGAAAGTAGTAATGTAGAGAGTGTGGTTAGTTGAACGCAATTGAGCAACATAAGTTGCCCCGAGTGAGGGGAGGGGGATGGTGTTTTGAGTTCTTACTGCTGCTGAGAACATGTTTTTTTTATTTGTTTGTTTGGTTTTTCATGTACATTGTTGACATTGCTTAGGTATTTTGTGAAATCTAGTTTTCAACACTTGTGTTCTTGAAGCTTGTTGGAATCATATGCATTCATTTCTGGCCCAGTGGTGGTGGCTCAGTTCTCAGTTTGTGTGTCCCCCACCCACACATACACCACCATAGGACTAATATAAGTAGAACAAATATATTCCTGCTAGCTTTTATAATGATCTGTGTGTGACTGACTATCTCCAACTATAGAAGTTTGAAAAAAGAGAGGAAAAATCTATTACCTCTTCTGTAGACACAATACTTCCCGAATAGGAACTAAAGATATGGCTCAAGAAACATTAATGTGTACAACAATTAGTAATTGCGTACGCAGAACTTTTCGTACGCGGTACATTTAAATAAATGAATACATAAATAAATTATTACAATATTGTATAAATAAAAAGCAAGGTTCATTATTACAAGGAAAGACAAAAAAAGTGAAAATATTTCAGAAAAAAAGGCTAAACAAAAAGCTATCTTTGTCTCAAATAAGTAAAGATGAACTTAGCACGATATGTTCATTTTCAGGCAAGGGCAGTATGCAGAGAGGGGTGAAAATACAACACAAGGTGCCCGTTTGGATTGGCTTATTTTAAGTGCTTTTAAGCCAAAGTAACTTTTAAGCCATTTTGTAGTGTTTGGATAGAGTAAAAAAATGCTTTTAAGCACTTATTTTTAAGCTAAAATGACAAAAACAAGCTAAAAGCCAAAAGCTAGAATTCCTAACTTATGGCTTAAAAGCTATTTTGGCTTAAAAAGCCACTTAAATTAAACCCATCCAAACGGGCTCAAGGTTCGAACCAGCGACCTTCTTGAATTAAGATTACAGTTTTTACCGCTGCGCTGAAGACTGCTTATGTCTCCAGTGGTGTCGCCTATATTATTTCATTGCATATAAATGTTCAGATATCATTTTGACACATATATTTAGTTAATTTTGTGAGCGTGATTGTGTTAAAATACAAATTCAGAAAAAACTGTTAGAAAAATAAAAGAAACTGGAAAAACAGAAGAGTTTAAAAAATATTCCGAGTCCACAATTTGCTTGTGTGTCCTTAAGGAATTTTAACCCCCTCACACGTTGCCAAGGTAATGGATTAAATCCTCCCAGGATAAAACGGAATAAACCTTCCTGCAACAGTGGCAATACAAACTGCAGGATACCAACGAACTTAAAGAACGGAGCAAAATCACACTTACGAATTTGAGAGAGAGAGACTGCGAATTAGAATGCAGTATATTCAGAAAGAAAGAAGTTCTGGAGTGTTTTCGTGTGTAGAAAATGGAGCCTTGCCTCAGAATTTATAGGCAATTATCAGAAGAGGTGTCTGGAAAATGTGCCTTTTCAGAAGAATACGCTGCCTGCCGCGGTTCTACCGCGGTCGCGGCAGAACCGCGGCCAGAGAGGCCCTCTGAACCTTCAGCGAAGCCGAAGCCGAAGCCGAGCCGAGCGAGCAACGATGACGGCGCGAGGGTTCATTCTCTTCAACTCCTTTTAAGAGCTTTAAGAAGTGATTCTATATATAAGCACACAAATGTGGTTGTCCCTCACCAATGAGGGACAAAGTGCAAGACAAAAGTTCACTTCTTCAAATTTTCAATTTCCCTCCATTTTCAATTCACACTTCTTCTACTTTAAAGCCCAATGACTTAAAGTCCAACACATTGGGCCTTCACATTGTTTAAGTTGCAAGCAAGGTGCACATGTTTGCTAAGCTGTGTTGCTATGGTCATACCAGGCAAGCAGGCCACCCTCTCATGATCCAGTCTACCAACTTCGTGCTATTATTTAATTTCTTTGTTAAACTGTTTTTTTTGGTTTAGCTATTCAGTAATCGAAAACATATTGATTTAACTAAATCGGAATCAAATCAGATAGTCTACCTAAAGCAAAGAGATCTCTGTTTCAAAATTCTTCTATCTAACTCAAAACTTTTGATTAAAGATAATCTGATCCCGATAATATTTCACTACATTCTTTAGTAGTGCAAAGAATATATAAACAACTTTCTTATGACATGTGAACCACCAAGTGATAAACCTTTGTTTTATCTCCAAGAGAAGAAATAAGTAATTTATTTTTCGTTATGAGGAAAAGGGAGGGAGTTATTTGCTTGGGGATGTGAGTGGTCATTGTCGGTCCACCACAGTTGCTTTTAAAGCGAAATATCAATCGCGCATGATTGTCTCATAACAACCTCTCCTCCACCACTTCGATCGCCTTATTTTTTTTTTTCTGATTTATTTTTTTAGGAATGATTCCGTATACGGTCGAAATCGGGCTTGCCTATTGGATGACAGATAGGGATTGAAACGTGAACGGTTGAAGATCGACTCCGGGTACCATCGAACTAGGGCTCGAGTTCAGAGTGCCCGTCTTCAAGAAAATCGAGTCCGTGACCTCGGAACCTGTCCTGACACCAAATGAGCTTGAGAAAACATTGTCAGACCGAATAATAGAAGGCCGAAGTCCGTAACCGGTCGAGTATCAGGACTGAAATCTCGGCACGTATCAATGAGAAACCGGCTAATTAGCAAATCATGGGGTTTTCTACCTTTTATAGAATTGTACCCAAAGTAGGACTCCCCTATTATATAAAGTGGGTCTGATTATTTTTAATGTACATTGTAACATCCACTCAGAAGCAATATACTATTATTTTCTCTTTAAATTCTATTTCAACTGTGTCTTGGTGGTGATCAAAGTACATCCTGTTCAAAAGGGGACCCTCCTCCCAAGGCTGTTACTGTCTAATTTGTGTGGTTTGAATTCATTTTATCCTACTTTATTTATAATTTTAATTTAACGTGTTACTTTGTGTCAATTTAATCCATGTATCCTTAAAACCGCTTATAAATTTAATTGTCATCCGATTTTGTGGATAAACAGTTTGGCGCTCACCATGGGGCTAATGATAATAGTAGTTATTTGATACAAATTTTTATAACACATACTTTTACACTTGTTTTTTGGAGTGTCTCTGATTTCAGGGTAAAAATGTCGAACTCCCAATCAGCACCCCTACACGTCGACAATGATTTCGGCCACCATGGCGAAAATGATAACGTAGCACCTGAGAACGACGTGCCCCCGATCGATCTCGACGGAGTCCCGTCTGCAGATCCAATCGACGTCAGCTCACATGTGGCCATCAATGCAAATTTGCCCACCGATCCTGAGGACAACGTCAGTAGGGATGTTCGATCGGCCGCTCAAAGCACACACGACGACGAAGATGGTAGAATCAACTCTCGGGGTATCTTCGCAATGTTATAGGCTTAACAGGCGGCGATAGCCCAACTCAAGAACCAGAGTCGCACGCCAAGTAGGATTGAGCCTGAGCCATACCAGGAAGCTGTTCATAGAGTTGAAGCGGCCTTAAGGAGATCGAATGAGAAGGAATCGAGGACCAAGCCGGTAATCATGAAGATGCTTGAGGAACTGACAAAACAAATCGAGTCGGGAGAGAAGAAGATCGAGGCAAACGACAAGAAGGTGAAAACCTTCAATTCCAGGGTCAATCAAATCCCAGGAGCGCCGCCGATATTGAAAGGCCTGGACTCTAAGAAGTTCGTGCAGAGACCCTGTCGAAAGGAGCTATGATATGGTATAATAATTTACCACCTAATCCTACTGACTCATTTGCTATGCTTACAGACTCTTTCATTAAGGCACACGCCGGGGCTATCAAGGTCGAGACCAGGAAGTCGGACCTTTTCAAAGTAAGGCAGAAGGACAATAAAATGCTTAGAGAGTTCGTGTCCCTGTTCCAAATAGAACGAATTGACCTACCACTGGTCGCTGATGCTTGGGCCGTTCAAGCCTTCACCCAAGGACTCAATGTTCGAAGCTCGATGGCTTCACAACAGTTGAAGCAGAATCTGATAGAGCACCTGATTGTTACTTGGGCCAATGTGCATAAACATTATCAATCAAAGATCAGGGTCGAAGATGATCATTCCATTTATCCTGTCAGGTCCGTCGATAGAATCAAGAGAGATATCGACCGTGAACCGAGGTCAAACAGACATTGGTACCAGCCATATAATGGAGATCAAAAAAGCAGTGGGCCCGGGCGAAGTTCTATGTGAAATGAAAGGAGAAGTGATCGAGGTCAGAGCACTCGAGGACTCATGAGAAAGAACGGCTTCGACAGGCCTGTCAGACCTAAAGAAGCACCACGATTATCGGAATATAACTTTAATGTTGATGCGGCTGCCATCGTATCAGCTATCGGACGCATCAAAGATACCAAATGGCCTCGACCTTTACAATTCGATCCAGCCCAAAGAGATACGAACCAGATATGCAAATATCATGGCACTCATGGCTACAGAACGGAGGATTCCCGATAGTTGAGAGAGGAAGTAGCCCGGTTACTCAACAACGGGCACCTTCGACAATTTCTAAGCGACTGAGCTAAGAATCATTTCAGAAACAGAGATTCTAAAAGCCAAACCGAACCGGAAGAACCTCAACACGTCATCAACATGATCATTGGTGGAGTCGATGTCCCTCAAGGGCCGATGTTGAAGCGCACCAAAATGTCCATCACAAGAGAAAAACGGACTCGAGATTACATACCAGAAGGAACCTTGTCTTTTAACGACGAGGACACGAAAGGGATCGTACAGACTCACAATGATGCACTAGTAATATCTGTACTCATAAATAAATCTTGAGTTAAGCGTGTGCTAATTGATCCAGGTAGCTCAGCCAACATCATTCGGTCGAGAGTCGTAGAACAGCTCGGTCTTCAAGATCAGATCGCACCTATAGTCCTAGTTCTAAATGGGTTCAACATGGCATGTGAAACCACTAAAGAGGAGATAATATTACCAGTCAATGCCACCGAGACCATCCAGGAGGCCAAGTTTTATGTGATCGAAGGAGACATGAGATACAACGCCCTGTTCGGGAGGCTATATATCCATAACATGAGGGCAGTGCCTTCAACTCTACACCAAGTGTTAAAATTCCCAACGCCAGGAGGGATTAAGACAATCTACGGTGAACAACCGGCTATAAAAGAGATATTTGCACTCGAAGAAGTGATTCCAGTATCAACAATCGCAACGTAAAAGTAACCAAGCTCGGGTGCAAAGCCAGAGGCCAAATAGCAATCACAGATACCGGCCACGACCCAACCGAATAAGCAGGGGACTGACGAAGACGATGATTATGGGGTCCCCCGATCTTTTATAGTCCCAGATGACTCCGACACCACTAAATCAACGGCCAAGGAGCTAGAACAGGTCATATTGATCGAGCACCTACCCGATCGGAAGGTATACCTGGGCAGGGGATTAACCCCCAGCTCAGAAAAAAACTCATTCAATTTCTTATAGCTAACATAGATTGTTCCGCTTGGTCCCACCTTGATATGACAGGGATCCCACTGGAGATAACCACTCACACGCTGAGCCTGGACCCGAAATTTCATCCGGTCAGGCAGAAGAGGAGGCCCCAGTACGAAGTCAAACATGCTTTGATCAAGGACGAGATATCTAAACTCCTTAAAATAGGGTTCATTCGGGAGGTTAAATACCCAGATTGGTTAGAAAATATAGTAGTAGTCCCTAAAAAGGGGAACAAATTAAGAATGTGTGTAGATTATAAGGATTTGAACAAAGTGTGTCCCAAGGACTCCTTCCCTCTGCCCAACATCGATTGTATGATCGATGCCATGGCCGGCCACGAGATCCTTAGTTTTCTCAATGCCTATTCCGGGTACAACCAAATACGGATGGACCTGGATGATCAGGAGAAAACCTCATTCATCACTAAGTATGGCACGTATTGCTATAACATGATGCCATTAAGATTAAAAAATGCCAGTGCCACTTATCAACGCCTTGTAAACCGGATGTTTGAGGAACAAATAAGAAAATCGATGGAGGTTTATATTGACGACATGTTGGTTAAGTCCCTGCGATCAGAGGACCATATAAAATATTTGCAGGAAACTTTCAGCACTTTGAAGAAGATACAATATGAAGCTGAACCCGGAGAAATTTGCATTCGGAGTCGGATCAGGAAAATTCCTCGGGTTCATATCCAATCGAGGAATCGAGATCAACTCCGAAAAAATCAAAGCCATCGAAGATATCACGGTCGTGGACAACGTGAAGGTCGTGCAAAAATTAACCGGACGCATTGCTGCCCTAGGACGATTCATCTCGAGGTCCTCGGATAAGAGTCACTGATTCTTCTCGCTACTCAAGAAGAAGAACAACTTTTCGTGGACCCCAGAGTGTCAACGGGCCCTGGAGGAACTTAAGAGGTATTTATCGAGCCAACCGCTGCTTCACACACCGAAAGCAGATGAACAACTATACCTATACTTGACAGTATCGGAAATAGCGATAAGTGGAGTCCTGGTCCGAGAAGAACAAGGTACGTAATCTCCAATTTACTACGTTAGCAAGACTCTAGGTGAGGCCGAGACTAGGTACCCTCACCTGAAAAAATTGGCGCTTGCTTTGCTAAGCGCCTCAAGGAAACTAAAATCGTATTTTCAGTGCCACCCCATATGTGTTGTGACAACTTACCCGTTGTGAAATATTATGCATAAACCTGAACTCTCGGACGATTGGCCAAATGGGTCGTGGATATTTGTTACACCCCATACTTTTGTACGTGAAAGTACGCCATAGGTAAATAAATGAAAGCTCGAAAACTAGATATTACATCCCGCATTTTTGTACGTTAAAGTTTCGTTGTAAGTTAATCAACGTAAGTTCGGGAATGAGATTATTTTGAGATTATAAGCATTATGCTATTTCAAACAAGTGATGAATAAATTCGTGAAGGTGAGAGGGTAGGCAAGTCAAAGAAAATGATTTTTGTCGAAGTCTGACATGTTGGGATAAAATACGGCCCGAGCTATAATACCCGGTATTTATGGACTAGTACCATACAAGGTACCACATGGCCATGATAGTAAGGTGTATAAGGTATGTAGTATTTTAAGTAATTTGAGATAGTCCTTAATTATATGGATAATTGATTAATGATGGAGATAATTATGGTATTAAGTGGATAAGAGTCTTTTTGAGATTGCCACATGGCATAAGCTTAACCAAGGTGGCAAAATATTACAAAATGAGTCACTTAACAAAGCTATAACTTGTTTACACGTAAAGATGGCTATGTATATTTATTGGAAATGTATAAGACTTTGCAAAGTTAACACAAACAACATTTTCTATACCATTAAAAAGAGACAACAATGATCCAACGTGAAAATGTCTCTGAAACCTTACAAGATCAACGTGAAATTTCAGAGAGAAATGCTACAAGATCCAACGTGTTATACTAATTCAGAAAAAAAAGTCCGGTACAATCTTTCTCAAGAATATCATGCGGATTTTTTCCTACTTCGATCCGCCGTTACGTGTTTTCGCAAAAAGAGTCAGTTCAGGTATGTTAAGGCTATCCCTTCTTTCCTTTTGGCATGATCCGTATGATACAAATGAAACGAGAAAATACACAACTTCCATAAATGACTCTTTTCATAGAAGTATTAGAAGTGCCTATATTCTTGAATTTCCATGTGTCCTATTATTTTATCACCTGTTCATGGGACTCAGAAAAATACGTAAGTTAAAAAGTTTACTTCATGATATTAATCAGAGGCATAATAATCTTACAACGTACCGAAAGATTTTATTAACGTATTTCATATGCATTTCATGCATTTATACATGTACATTGATCCATGACCAGATGGCGTTATATACGCGTATTTATATGTATATATAAGTATATGTATATGGGATATGGAAAAAAAGTTACGGCGTTATATACGCACCACCATCTGATCAGCTGGTATACATTGATGATTTTGCCCACAGTGATCGAGATGATATGATGGGATGCCCTCAGAGGCTTGATGATTTTATGAACACATGTACCTATGCACGACACATTCATACGCATATGCATGCCGCTATATTATTTCATGAGTTACAGAGTTATTCAGACATACAGGGTGAGTCAATACTCTATACTTTTTCCATGTTTGTTATGTACTTATTTATGTGCCTTATATACTCGGTACATTATTCGTACTGACGTCCCTTTTGCCTGGGGACGCAGCGTTTCATGCCCGCAGATCCCGATAGACAGGTCGAGAGCTCTCCAAGTAGGCTATCAGCTCAGCTGAAGATGTCGGTGTGATCCATTTGCTTCGGAGTTGCTTGTTTGGTTAGTATGATTTAGACGTGTATTGTTTGGTATGGCGGGACTCTGTCCCGATTTTTATGAAAATTATGTCTTCTTAGAGGCTTGTAGACAGATGTCATGTACGTAAAAGATTGTATGGCCTTATCGGCCTATGTTCAGTGTACGAGTGGTTATTTTGGTCTTATAGGTCCGTATGTCTTATGTATAAGTTGGTATCACATGTTGTATTCTACGTATCTCACGGCAGCCTTCCGGCTCAGTTATCTATGATAATATGAAATGAAAAGATACGTTACGTTGGTACTCGATTGAGAAAGGTACCGGTAGCCCGTCGCGGCCCATCGATTTAGGTCGTGACAAAAAGTGGTATCAGAGCAGTTCTGTCCTAGGGAGTCTACAAGCCGTGTCTAGTAGAGTCTTGTTTATGGGTGTGTCGTACACCACACTTATAAGCAGGAGGCTACAAGGCATTTAGGACTATCACTCTTTCTTCTTACTCTAGATCATGTGGTAGAGCTCAGTTGTAAGAACTCACTTTCCTAAACACTATCTTATTCATAATACGATGATGCCTATATCCTGAAAGACGGCTGGTAAGAGATATAGTTGTGGAAATATTTAGTAAGAGGAACTCGAATTTTGTATGATGCTTATAATGAGTAAATGTAAGGTCTTCAGTAGATCACGTGTATACTAAGACATGTAAGCCTCTCGATAAGAAGCCTTGAGGAAAGAATATCCATCCACCTATGGTGAAAGGCAATGAGAGATTCAGAAGGTAGATACAAGCTCCAACAAGTAAAAGGAGCAAGATGAGAAGGGTACGGGGTACCCAGTTAATAAAGATTATCGATATTTTCAACCCAGGCATAAAAAAATATAAGCATTGTGAGTTACCTTCAACAGTAATAGAGGTATGTTTAATTGACCACACCCATCTCAGTTATGCCCCATTGGGGGCTAACAGGTGTAGTTTAAGAAAAGGACGGGATATTAGGATCCGGCTGGGGTTAGAGTAACCCAAAATGGAGAATGGACTGTTTATGTTAGTTGATATTTCCGAAGGATGTTACAAAGGTGCTAATAGACCTCCTTGTGAGACACCCAGATGGTGCACTCTGGAATATTACAATTAGATGTGAATACTAGCATGATCGAAAAAAAATTCAGAAGATAAGCACTGAAAGCCTGGAAGGAATAAATATTACCTTGATATGGTTCGTGTCCCTAGTACAGCGAGAACGTTAAGCAACCCGAAAAGCCACTGGATGAAGCAAAGGGGAGCTAAAAGCAAGAGAATGTCTTATTGAAGTTTTCATAATAATATGGTAGACATAATGTTAGCGGAAAATAAGAAGAAAGTTGATGAAGCAGTATGAGTAAGATATGATACATGGATGACAACGGTAGATCAAAAAGATGACAGTATTACAAAGTTTATAGTCAAGTGAAGGAAAAGGCGAGAGGTGACAGGCCCCGGGACAACAAAAGAATATAGGCCATAAAGTCATAACCTCATTTCGAGAAATAAGTTCGTGACTCCAACGTGATTACTAGAAGGAAAAGTTAGACCCCCAAGTAATATAAATCAGTATGGACTGATGAGCAAGATAAACTAAACATGAATTAGTGACTGAGTAATTTGATAATGGTCGGTATCATGAGAATTTTAGATTGCGTTCCGTCAATAATAGAATGGACAAGAGAAGAAGATTTGTAAGAAATTTGGAGAATGGTCACTCAGGAAGACGCTTCCCCTAAAGCAAGCAATGTGAGCAAAGTTAAGCTTAAGGGACTGTATGTACCATTTACACTAAGTGTCACCCTCATGAATAAGAAATTTCATTACCCTTGATATAGAAGGATTACCGCAAGGCGAGTAAGGGTCATCGATGATGTGAAAAGATACCATAATCTTAGTACTTCCCTAAAGGAGGGAATATGGAGTGATGTGCCATGAAGTTAGAATTAGGTGGTTCTAGTAATAATGAAATAGTAAAGGAAGAATGCGGTAAAATGAAAAAGGAATGAGATTACACTTATTCAGTTCCTACGTAAATGTTATGATTCCAGAACATTATGTAAGCACGATGTCAAGAAAAAGAAGTAAGGGTTCCTTCCCGGGATATTATTGGTAGATAAGGAGCCAGTACGTGAGGTAAGTTAAGACAAAGGAAATAACCCAAGCATGCTTACGCGGAATATGGATTTGAGAATGGGCCAACGAGTAGTTAGTAGCTGATTCCGAAAGAGCCTATTCATGACTAGACAAGAGGTTACTGGCAGATCAGCAAATCATGCAAGATAAATATAGTAAACCCCATAATGGAGAATTCAGTCTCGCAGTAATGTCATTATTATACTTAAGATATATTCAAATAAGAGTCGGGGTAGTTAAAGGTACCATATGAGTGTTACGGAAATGGAAGAGAATGCCACTGGGAAGACAGTCAAAATATCAGTTCAGAAGCAACCCTACAAGCCCAAGGGCGTGGAGGTAAGTAACTACGGATAAGTATAGGCAAGGAATGACATCAGAAGGTCCGTCGAGTATACAATGTAATAGGCTCACAGCTTTACAAGAGTCAGAGGGTCTTCCCTAGGTACTACAATGAAAGACTAGCTAAGGAAAATAAGGAAGAAGGCTTCAACCTAAACTCAGTGACCTAAAGAGGAAACAATCTTATAACAACAGTCTCAAAACAACATTATATGCACCCCACAAGAAAGTGGCACCTACCATGGCTAATGAACGGGAAGTAAAATTAAAAGTAGTATTCGAAATTATATAAGTTGCACGAAAACTCTGGCATGCTTGGGAACTAAGATATGCTAAGTATGAACGTAACAAGAGGGCAGAAAGACCAGGAAAAGTGATAGCTTGCCTTAAAGAAAGCTAAGAAGGAACGAAAGGAATTATTCGATCAATGATCCCGAGTAGTTACGTTATGAATGAACTTAAGAGTTTGGAGTATGAGCCATGCAGCATATATGTTGACAATCATACAGTCATAGAAGACTCCGGTATAAGTTAAAAGAAAAAAATTGAGTCCAGGTCATAGACAAAGGATTGAATTGTTAGGAGATTGTATCCTGAATATTCCCTAGCGTCCATGAAGGGCTAAAGTAATACCATGAGCCGCAGATCGAAAAATGGTTTAAGCCTATATAAAGGCTGATCAGAAGGAAGAGAAAACTAAAGAGTTACGTCAACCAAGTAAATCAGGAGTATGATTAGTGGCCCCCCAAAAAAAATTATAGACATCATGATCGAGAACATTGCAGAATCACTCTTAATTTCAGAGGTACAAGAGAGATATACAGTAGCCATATTTTATAATGGCTCTACAATAAAGCCTGTGAGAAGAGTACCAGCCTCATAAGAAGTCAGTATGAAGCTCCCAATCGATTGTGTATGCACCAGAGGTGCAAGTATTATAATAGAGCTTCAAGTTATGGACGTGAATTACACCTAGGTGGAAGGGAGGTCATGAAAGAGATAGAAGATACGATGCGAGATTTTAAGGTAAGTAAGGTAAAGGTGAACAACGTACGAGATACTCAAAGGCAGAAGATCATGAATAGTCCATACTTCGAAGAAAAGGCTAGAAGCGCGGGGATTCAGTATCCAGGAATGATAGCGGCATCGCCAGTAGCATATCTTCCAACCTATGGTCTAGGTATCGAAAAGCCTGACTAAGAGAGTAAAGAAGAGTCAGAGATGATGTGATGTCTCGCTTGATGTTCCAAAATAACATTAGGAAATCTATGATGCAAGCAAGTTGAAAGGTTGCAAGTAATATAAATAGATATGTGTAGGTTGCAAGCTATTGTATGGTGAAGCGACAAGGTTCTAGAAGACAGGAGTAAGGATAAGAACGGGCGAGTGAGAAGGTAACAAAAATGGATAAGTCCTCAGGATTAAGCCCATGAAAATAATAAGAGCAGATGGTTTCTCTAAGTTATACAAAGCTCACTATAGCCTGAAAGAACTCAAAGGAGTCTAAGACTAATAGAATTTAGAAGAGATGGAATGCTGCCCCGGTAATAGAATGAGGGTGTAATTGTGATAGATAAAGGATGACGCTTGAGCCTTCGACTGAGTAGTGATCTGACGAAGAAAAGAAAGGGATCTCATGAATTGGACAGGATTAAAATACCCACGCAAGGTGAATCACATTGGGATTCTATGAGATACGGTTATGAAAGCATGGTATCGCCCCGGGTGGATCAGTCTAATAATTTCAGATGTTGCTCGATGAAACGTGAGCCCTAGCGGCAGTGTTACATAAAAGGTTATGTTGTTAGGGGTAGATTATAGATCAATATTTAGGTGAATCAACAATGGATGGATAAAGGTTATAAAGTATGAGATGATATTAGGCCGTCATTTTTAAGGTGAACAGAAAATGTGGAAGCATTAAAGGACATAAATTTATACGTATTGGATAAGCAATGAAAGTAACCTGAAATTTGGTAGCAGACCTCGGTATCGAGAAATTGAGGTAAGACTTACGGTATAATATGACCTATCTTGATGCAGTAAAGTCATACGGATGGGTAAACGGATCTATGAAATAAGGTATAGCAATATTCGTTAGTTCGACAAAGTACTGAGCGAAGGACTTTAGTATACCTATAGATCCCCATAGGGACATCTTGTCAAGCTCTTCATATGTTAACAAAGTGAGGCCTAGAAATGGGCTAAAAGCTGAAGGAAAAAGGAGAGAAGAGTCGCATAGGCGCACTTACAAGGTCAGAGTTGTACAAGCTGCATGATAGAAGGTAGCAACAGTTACAAGATTGGAAGGATTCCGACCACAAATCGTGGTGTGAGAAAAAGGCCTAAAGGGGGAATGCCCTGGCCTTTGGGATTCATTCACATAACAGTTGCCTAGATGGCAAGAGGAGTACTACAGTATTCGCAAGAACTATGGGTTAAGAATGATAAGTGCATCAGTCAACATTCGAGGACGAATGTTCCAAAGGGGGGAATAATGTTACACCCCATACTTTTGTACGTGAAAGTACGCCATAAGTAAATAAATGAAAGCTCGGAAACGAGATATTACATCCCGCATTTTTGTATGTTAAAGTTTCGTTGTAAGTTAATCAACGTAAGTTCGGGAATGAGATTATTTTGAGATTATAAGCATTATGCTATTTCAAACAAGTGATGAGTAAATTCGTGATGGTGAGAGGTTAGGCAAATCAAAGAAAATGAATTTTGTCGAAATTTGACATGTTGGGATAAAATACGGTCCGAGCTACAATACCCTGTATTTATGGACGAGTACCATACAAGGTACCACATGGCTATGATAGTAAGGTGTATAATGTATGTTAAAAGTGGATAGTATTTTAAGTAATTTAAGATAGTCCTTAATTATGTGGATAATTGATTAATCATGGAGATAATTATGGTATTAAGTTGATAAGTCTTTTTGAGATTGCCACATGGCATAAGCTTAACCAAGGTGGCAAAATATTACAAAATGAGTCACTTAACAAAGATATAACTTGTTTACACGTAAAGATGGCTTGGTATCTTTATTGAAAATGTATAAGACTTTGCAAAGTTAAGACAAACAATATTTTCTATACCATTAAAAAGAGATAACAATGATCCAACGTGAAAATTTCTCTGAAACCTTACAAGTTCAACGTGAAATTTCAAAAAGAAATGCTACAAGATCCAACGTGTTATACTAATTAAGAAAAAAATCCCGGTACAATCTTTCTCAAGAATATCATGCGGATTTTTTCCTACTTTGATCCGCCGTTACGTGTTTCTGCAAAAGAGAATCGGTTCAGGTATGTTAAGGCTATCCCTTCTTTCCTTTTGGCATGATCCGTACGATACAAATGAAACGAGAAAATACACAACTTCCATAAATGACTCTATTCATAAAAGTATTAAAAGTGCCTATATTCTTGACTTCCCATGTGTCCTATTATTTTATCACCTGTTCATGGGTCTCAGAAAAATACGTAAGTTGAAAAAATTTACTTCATGATATTAATCAGAGGCATAATGATCTTATAATGTACCGAATGATTTCATTAACGTATTTCATATGCATTTCATGCATTTATACATGTACATTGACACATGACCAGATGGCGTTATATACGCGTATTTATATGTATATATAAATATATGTATATGGGATATGGAAAAAAGGTTACGGCGTTATATACACACCACCACCTGATCAGCTGGTATACGTTAATGATTTTGCTCACAGTGGCCGAGATGATATGATGAGATGCCCTCATAGGCTTGATGATATTGTGAACACATGTACCTATGCACGAGACATCCATACGTATATGCATGCCACTATAATTACTTCATGATTTACAGAGTTATTCAGACTTACAGGGTGAGTCATTTACTCTATACTTCTTTCATGTTTGTTATGTACTTATTTATGTGCCTTACATACTCGGTACATTATTCGTACTGACGTCCCTTTGCATGGGGACACTGCGTTTCATGCCCACAGGTCCCGACAAACAGGTCGAGAGCTCTCCAAGTAGGCTATCAGCTCAGCGGAAGATGTCGGTGTGCTCCATTTGCTTCGGAGTTGCTTGTTTGGTTAGTATGATTTAGACGTGTATTGTTTGGTATGGCGGGACTCTGTCCCGACTTTTATGAAAATTATGTCTTCTTAGAGGCTTGTAGACAGATGTCATGTACGTAAAAGATTGTATGACTTTGTCGGCGTATGTTCAGTGCACGAGTGGTTATTTTGGTCTTATAGGCCCGTATGCCTTATGTATAAGTTGGTATCACATGTTGTATTCTACGTATCTCACGGCAGCCTTCCGGCTCAGTTATCTATGATAGTATGAAATGAAAAGATACGTTACGTTGGTACTCGATTGAGTAAGGTACCGGGTGCCCGTCGCGGCCCGTCGGTTTGGGTCATGACAATATTAGTGGGTATGATATTGGGTGTCGACTCCGGACAACCATCAGGTCTCAAATTTTGGTAGATTTTGTGGCCGACTTTACGCCGACCCTAATACCCGAGGTCGAACGAGAGTTTTTGGTAAACTCGGGGACGTCCTCGGGGATCTGGACCCTCTTTACAGACGATGACTCCAATACAAAAGGGTCAGGACTTGGCATCGTGTTGAAACCCCCAACCGACAATGTAGTTAGACAATCTATTAGGACTGTGAAATTGACTAACAACAAGGCCGAATATGAGGCCATGATTGCAGGTCGCGAATTAGCCAAAAGCTTGGGGGCGGAGGTGATCGAAGCCTAGTGCGATTCCTTCCTCGTGGTAAAGCAAGTTATGGAACATTCAAGGTCAGAGAAGAACGAATGCAAAGATACCTGGATAAGTTGCAGGTAGCATTGCATCGGTTCAAGGAGTGGACTTTACAACACGTAGCCCGGATCAAACAAAGTGAGGCGAATGCCCTTGCTAACTTAGGGTCATCAGTCGAAGATGATGAGCTTGATTCGGGGGAAGCAGTTCAACTTATGAGATCAGTGGTGGAAGAAGGTCATGCCGAGATAAACTTTACAAGCCTGACTTGGAATTGGAGAAACAAATACATAGAATATCTGAAGACAGGAAAACTCCACTCCAATCCAAAAGAATCGAGGGCCCTGCGTACAAAGGCAGCCCGATTTTGTTTGTGCGAGATGGAACCTTGTTCAGAAGAATGTTCGATGGCCCACTGGCAATATGTCTTGGACCAGGAGATACCGAGTACGTTTTGAGGGAAATTCACGAGGGCACCTGTGGAAATCATTCGGGCGCCGAGTCATTGGTTCGAAAGGTGATCAGAGCAGGCTATTACTGGATCGATATGGAAAAGGATGCGAAGGAGTTCATACGAAAATGTGATGGATGCCAAGGACATGCCCCAATGATACACCAACCCGGGGAGCTGCTGCATTCGGTTTTGTCGCCATGGCCGTTCATGAAGCGGGGAATGGACATCGTCGGCCCCCTTCCATGGGCACCCGGTAAGGCCCAATTTATTTTGTTTATGACTGACTATTTTTCTAAGTGGGTAGAAGACCAAGTGTACGAGAAGATCAGGGAGAAGGAGGTCATCGGTTTCATTTGGGACCACATCATATGCCGGTTCGGAATGCCGGCCGAGATTGTGCGACAACGGAAAACAATTCGTCGGTAGCAAAGTAACCAAATTTCTTGAAGACGACAAGATCAAAAGGATCTTATCGACACCCTACCATCCTAGTAGGAACGGACAAGCCGAATCGACCAACAAAACCATACTCCAGAACCTTAGAAAGAGCTTAACCGAGGCCAAAGGAAAATGGAAGGAAATACTACCCGAAGTTCTATGGGCATATCGTACGACCTCGAAGTCTAGTACCGGGGCTACTCCGTTCTCATTGGTTTACGGCGCTCTAATACCGATTGAAGTCGGAGAACCAAATATCAGATTTTGATATGCAACAAAGGAATCAAATGACGAGGCCATGAGTACGAGCCTAGAGCTATTGGATGAAAGGTGTGAAGCCGCCCTTGTTTGGTTGGCTGCCCAAAAGCAACGGGTCGAGAGATATTACAACATAAAGGCAAAACCTTCGATACTTCAACATCGGGGACTTAGTATTAAGGAAAGTCATGCTGAACACACGAAACCCGAACGAGGGAAAGTTAGGGCCGAACTGGGAAGGGCCATATCATATCATCGAAATCACCGGAAAGGGGTCCTACAAACTCGGGACGATGAACGACGAACAACTACCGAGCAATTGGAATATAACTCACCTGAAATGATATTACTGCTAAGGTACGAGGTACGACCCCATTCGTTTTCTTTTACTTACATTTCGGACTAGCGCTTGCAGGTAATCGACGAGGAGCAATACAAAATTTTTAGGTCTGAAAGAACGCGTTGCACTCTTTTTCCCTTGAACCGGTTTTGTCCTAAATGGGTTTTTCGGCAAGGTTTTTAACGAGGCAACAATGGATCGTGCTAACTTAGAATCGAAGACGGGTCACGAACCGGTGTTGAAGATTACATTAACAGTATCCGAGGCTTCTCTACAATCAACCTCGAATACTGGGGGCATTACCCTTGGATATCGACTTTAGCAAGGGAAGAAACTTCATAACCGAAGGGTCTCAATCGATAGGGTTTATTGTAAGGTCCAAACAGTCAAATGCACTGTGCCCGCATAGATTGCTCGAGCCCTGACACAAAGCTTATACATATGTGTAATTATGATGCACAAGAATAAAAAAAAGTCCCTTCCTTGCGGATAAGCATCGTTGTCTTTTTAAGTTCTTTACATTTCTTAAGAAATCCCCTACTTCTGATCTCCTAAAGGTATCGAGCCCAAGGGCCACCTTAGTCCGTGTTCAAGCGATTACTCCCACCCAGGGACTGCTGTTCGAAGCCAAACTTGGATGGTCCGAGTTATCAGAGCTCGGGGGCATGAGTCCTATTAGGCTATGCCTGAATCTTAAAGGCTAAGGCCAGCCCCACTCGGGGACTGTCATCTTGGGCAAGCCCGAATAATTCGGAATAACGATATTAACATGGGGCAACACCCGAACTATAAAGGCTACGGCCATATAAACACGGCTCGGAGACGTCCGAGGCCCGTAACAAAAACAACAAGGCCTTAAAATTTCTAAACTGATTCTAAAGGCTACCCTTGGCAAACTATGACTTTATGAAAAAAGTCTAAGGGGAAAAAACTTTCAGTCACACCGAACCCCCACGATGCCTCACAATAAAATAAAGTTGAAGGCAAGGTTTCTTCGGGTCTATGAACAAAACCCAACTATTTCATGCTAAGGCATTTAGGTCTTTGTAAATAAACATAAATAAGGCAAGGAAAAAAATTGAAAGCTGTAGAAGGGTAAGAGCCTTATATTCATAATCAAAAATTCTTTTTACAAGGGCCAAACAGCCCAATGAAAATTTCTACAAAGGCCAAACGACCTCAACAAAAATGCAAAAAAGCTTAAGTGGCCTAGCCTTCATTGGGGGCAACATCATCACCTTCGGGATCTCCACCACCCTCGGACTCTCCCAAATCTTCGGACTCCTCGTTGTCTTTGGGATAGGCCAGTTTTTGGCCTCGGCTTCGAGTTCTTTGTCACTCTTGATCTCAGCTGATAAGTTAAAGCCCCAAGCATGAATTTCCTCAAGGGCCTCACTTCGAGATTGCCACTTAGCATGCTCAATGATGTCCTTTGCCTAATCTTGAGCCGCCTCGGCATTAGCCTTGTAAACAGCCACTATTTCCTCGGCATCGGCTTTAATTACTTGGGCCTCCGACTTGACCGTTTCGAGATCCTTATCCAGATTTTCCCGATCAGAGACGACCAAATTCAGCTGGGACTAGAGCTCCTCGATCTTCTTGGCCTACGCCAAGGACTTCTCTTTTAAAGCTCGGAGCTGAACCTCAGTCGAAGCTAGTTGTGTTCGGGCGGTCTCCTTTTTTGAGGCCAGGCAGTCCATGTTCTTTTACCATTCTTCTGCCTCGGCCTTTACCGCATCTACCTCTGCCCGAAGCTGTTCGATCTGGTCAAGCTTCTGTTGGACCTTTGGGTTCAGACCATTAGCCAGCGTATCTGACTCATCGTCACTATCTTCAAAAACTATTCTTACCAACTCGACCAGGTTAGCATGCTCCTTCCGGGCCGCCTTCAGCTCTACTTGGAGTTTCTTAACCTCCCCCTCACGTTGCTCACTGAGAAGCTTGTAAGCATCCCTCTTCTCGATTATCTCCCGGGTCTCGACCTCGTGGTGGTCTAATTCTTCTCGATATCAAAAAAAAGTCTCGTGATGGAGAACCGAGGCCTACAAACACAAAGGAAAGGGTTACGATCATTTACGACTTAATCAAAGTATATCATAAAAAGGGCGCCAGGAGGCATTCGAAGTTACCCGGTTTAACGCATGTTGGGTTTCGTTGAAAAGGCAGGACGCTTCCACTTTGTTCATCTTCACTTGATCCTCTTCGGTCACCAAGCACCGAAGATAACTTGCGACCCCACACAAGGGCTGAGAGGACCCAGGCATCCTCCGGAATGGACATAATAATTGTCCGTTTTGGCCAGGATCTGCACTCGGAGCTGGGAACTGGCTTATTAGTTTCGGACTCGAAGAAGGCGCGCTGGTTCCCAAAGACGGACTCTTCTTTGGTACCGGTAAGTCACCCAGCCTGGTGACATCCTCCGAGGCGAAAGAATCTAAACCCTCCAAGAAGTGGTCGAAAGGGTCTGCCACCCCTTGGGGCCCCTCAGTTGGGCGTCCTTTTAGCACTTAGGCATCGTGGATCATGGAGTTGGTAAAAAAAAGGCGACTCGGAGAGGTCTATCACCCCAAGTCCATCCTTCAGGGCATTACCTTCCGCCCGAGAAGCACCAGCTGCAGCCTTTGTGTCGGCCTCCCTAACTTGGGTCCAAACGGCTTCGCCCCTCTATGGTTCGAAGGCCTCCACTGCTGCCTCCTCAATAGCCCCCCTGGTATGAGGCAATATGATGTTTCCTCGCACACGGGCCACCAGTTTGGAATTTTTTTCTTCTTCTTCGGACTCATCCCTCAGCCGGTGGACTGAGTCCGATAGGAGCTCTCGAGAGCTGGTGTCTACCTTGGATTTGCGCACCAGCCTCCTCTTCGGTTTTTTCTTCTCCAAGTTCGAAGAACTCGGAGGCCTTCTCCTAGCCCTGCCTTGTAGCAGGGGACTCGGCGGGAGTGTCCTCGTTACCGATTAGAGGCCTCATTGCAATATCCTTCCCAAGGCGTATAAAGAAAAAGAAATGAGTAAGCACAGAATAAGCCCAAGCGTTGTCCACTCTAGAAAGGGATATCACTGTGAGAACGAGCCTCCCACCGGCCCTTCAAAATTTCACGCCATGCGCGCCCGGAGTATTGTTTCTTGGAGACAATACCCTCGACCCACTCCTTGAGTCGAGGAACTGCCTGTGATGACCCAAAGGGTCATCTTTTGTTTTAGAATCTGATTTTGTGTTCCGAGGCCTTAAAAACCTCATTTTATCTCTCCTCGATTTGCATGCGCAGTTCGGGAGCGTATCCGGAAAGCCCTTATGTGAAAAACTTAAGAAAAGATGATTTTTGGCTTAAAAAGATGATTTTAGTTGACTTCGGTCAATATTTTGGGTAAACGGATCCGGATGCGTGTTCCGACCGTCTCGGAGGGTTCGTAGTAAAATATGGGACCTGCGCGTATGCCCGGAATCGAATTCCGAGGTCCCTAGCCCGAGAAATGAATTTTTGAACAAAATTAATAAGACTGAAAATGCAATAATTTAAATGATTTGACCTTGTAGGTATTGGGCCCGTATTTTTGTTCCGAAGCCCGGTACAGGTCGGTTATAATATCTTAACCTTATATGTGAAATTCGGTGAAAAACGAAAGTGATTTGGCGTGATTCGGACCTTTGGTTGAGAAATAGAAAGTTTGAAACTATCTTGAAATTTCATGTGTTTTGGTGTTGAATTCATAGTTCTAGATGTTATTTTGGCGATTTGATCGCATGAGCAAGTTCGTATGATATTTTAAGACTTGTGGCATGTTTGATTTGGAGCCCCGGGGCTCGGGTGAGTTTTGGATAGGCTACAGAATGATTTTGGACTTAGGAAAATATTGCTGGTATGCTTCAGCTGTTGCAGGCCCCTGATCTGGCAATGCATCGCAATTACAAGCCCTGCAGGGTCCGCTTTTGCGATCCTTTCATCGCAAATGCGATTAGAAGGCTGGGCTAGCAGAGTTCGCAAATGCGAACATATCTTCGCAATTGCAAAGAGAGTCTGGGAAGGGGTGTGATCGCATGTAGAGGTCCCTGATCGCAATTGCGATCATTACCTTCGCAATTGCGAAGGCAGCAGAAGTGCGGGGAACTTCGCATTTGCGATGGTTCTTTGCATTTGCGAGCTTCGCATTTGCTCAGGTCACAAATACGACATCTGCAGCTTATCAAAACATAACTAGACGGGATTTTTCATTCATTCTCCCATTTTTCAAAACCTAAACTTCAAGAGGGAATTTTCCAAAGACTAGTTCTTCCCCAAATCATAGGTAAATGATTCTTAACTCATTTCTTTCAATCTATTTCATCTTTTTTACAAGATTTCATCCTAGAATCTAGGGTTTTTCATGGTGGAATTGGGTGTTTTTGGGTAGAACTTAGGAATTTCGAAATTTGGGGATTTGGACCTCAATTGAGGTCGGATACCAAAACCAATTGTATATCCGGGCTCGGGGGTGAATGGGTAATCGGGTTTTGGTCCGAATTTCGAGTTTTGACCAAGCGGGCCTGGGGTCGATTTTTGACTTTTTGGGGAAAATGTTGGGAAATCTATAATTATGCATTGGAAGTGGTTTCTTTAGCATTTATTGATGTTATTAAGTTAATTATGGCTAGATACGAGTGGATTGGTGGTGGAATCGAGAGGTAAAACGGTATTTGAGCTGTGAATTACCCGTTGGCTTGAGGTAAGTGTTTGGTCTATCCTTGAGTTGAGGGATTAGGGATCCCCGACTTGCTTACTATGGTGCGGTAACGAGCACCTATGTGTCGCCAAATTACCTGTTTAGCCTGTTCCCTTTCCCCGCTTCCCTATATATTGCTTTCCTGTCTTAATTGCCACCTGCTCATTGATGCTTCCATGTCTAATTGCTTCTTGTTAAATGTTGTTTCTCTATTGACGTTGTTAATTGTTCCATAGTTCCTTTATATTAAACTGTTGGTTTATTGGTGCTTCATGGTACACTTTGGTTGGTCTCGTTGTGTAGTATTAACTGATGAACTTTCATAATTGTAGTGATATTCCATTGTGTTAGTTTAAGGTATAAGTGTTGTGGAGGATTTGAGTTAACTTTTTAAACACTTGTCTTTATTATGTGATTGGTGCTGATATATTGGGATCGGGTTGCACGCCACAACAGGAGGAATAAGGGTGAATTGTGATTGTTTGGTGGGATAGGGTTGCGCGCCACAACAAGGAGTAATAAGGGTGGACAGGTGGGATCGGGTTGTACGCCACAACAGGAGGAATAAGGGTGATATATTGAGGAGTAATAAGGGTGGACTGTGGGATCGGGTTGCACGCTGCAACGAGGAGTAATAAGGTGAATGTTCATTCTGTTATTGATTATATGGTGGGATTGGGATACGCGCCGCATCAATTGTTATTCATGTATTCTTCTTCTACTGAGATTCATTATTTTGGTGTTGAAATTCTCTTAAGGATTGGTTATAGCTGAGTAATGGTAGAAAGACTGGGTTCCGTATTCATTTAATGCAAGTTACTGTTATATTTCATTCTGTATTACCTTTCTGTCTTGGTATAAACTGTTGCAGGATATATATTGTATGCCCCGCCGTAGCCTCGTCACTACTTCGTCGAGGTTAGGCACGACACTTACCAGTACATGGGGTTGGTTGTACTGATACTACACTCTGCACTTTCTTTGCAGATTTCGAAGCTGGTAGTGGCTGATCGAGAGGTCGGTTGCTGATATTGCATTCAGGAGACCCAAGGTAGTCCTGCAGGCGTCCGCAGGCCCTAGCGTCCCCTCTTATCTTTACTTCATTTCTGTTGTACTTTCTTCGAGACAAATGTATTTTCTTTCAAACCGTTACTTGTAGTATTCGTAGACTGTTCGTGAGTTGTGACACCACTTTCTGGGTGGTATTTATTTCGATTTTGGTTAATAGTATAATGGTAATCAGTTAAATTATGTTCCGCTTTTATTTCTGCTGATTTAGTTTTGTCACATTTTAATTATAAAAGGATAAAGGAAAAAGGTGAAACATTCTGTAACGTTGGCTTGCCTAGCGAGTACAATGTTAGGCACCATCACGGTCCCGAAGGCGGGAAATTCAGGAAATTCGGGTCGTGACACTGCCTTTGGAACCTGAGCAACAACTGCATCGCAACCAAACATCGGTAAGAAAGCGGAAAAGGAGAACAAAAGTATTAAATTTTGGGAAAAGATGAAGTTTACTTATGTTTTGTGTTCCACTCTTCGGGGAATGGCATATCCTCGGCCGGGATCAAGTCCGAAGTCCTCACTCGCACAAATCGGCTCAGCCAACCTAGGTCTCGATCCTCATCGATGCTCGAGAATGGTGCTTTGGTGTCCCGGCGCGCAAGTTTGATTAGTTCCCCCCGGAAGAACCAGGGACCGTACAGGTGCATTAGATGATCGACAGTGAAAGGGCATCCGTCAATCTGGCTCACGAAAAATCGGAGGAGAATGACTATCCTTTAGAACGAGGGGTGGATCTGACAAAGGCACACTTTGTACCTTTTACAGAACTAGATGATCACCGGGTCCAACGGGCCCAACGTAAAGGGATAAGTGCAAACACTTAAGTATCCCTTTACGTGGGTAGTGATGTCTTCTTCGGGCCCGGGAATCACCACGTCTTTTTCGGCCCAGTTGCAGTCCTTTATGACCGTATGGAGTATATCCTCGGTGATCGAGCAAATATCCTCGACACCTTTTCACCCCGGTCCGGAACGAGTGAAGGTTTCTCTACCTTGAAGTCGGCGGCGACCGAGCACCCGCCAGGAATAAACGCGTCAAGAGGAGATTCCACCGCTGGTTCCCCGCCGGCCGGTCGGGAAGAAGAAGCATTTTCTTTTTGAGGGACTGTCCTAGAAGTCTTCGCCATTTTTTGGATAAAGATGAAGAAGAAGGAATTAAAAGAGTACGCTTAATAGTTCAAAGGGGGAATCCTTACAAAGCTCTCAAGAAATCCGGGACAAGTACTAGGGAATCAAAAGATTTTTAAGAACAAGAGTAGGAAAAGATTGGATGTAAAGTTTGAATGGATGAAGGAGAGGGTATTTATAATCTTCAAATGACGGTTCAAAATCAAGAGTGGCCAACCAGCAACTAACGAGCAATTAATGCCATTAAGACATGACTGACGAGACATTTCGCTCATTTTGACGTTTCTAACACGGGATATTGAGGCGAGAATCAGGAACTCATATCGTTTCTCGTCGCTTACTCTCCGAAAAATGAGGGGACTATCTGTATACGGTCGAAATCAGGTTCGCCTATTGGATGATAGATAGGGATTGAAACGTGAACGGTTGAAGATTGATCTCAGATTCCATTGAACTAGGGCTCGAGGTCAGAGTGTCTGTCTTCAAGGAAATCGAGTCCGTGACCTCGAAACCAACCCTGACATCGAAAGAGCTTGAGGAAACATTGTCAGACCGAATAACAGAAGGCTGAAGTATCCGTAACCGGTCGAGTATCATGGCGGGAATTTCATCACGTATCAATGAGAAACTGGCTAATTAGCAAATCATGAGATTTTCTACCTTTTATAGAATTGTACCTAAAGTAGGACTCCCCTATTATAAAAAAGGGGTATGATTATTTGTAATGGACACTGTAACATCCACTCAGAAGCAATATACTATTATTTTCTCTTTAAATTCTATTTCAACTGTGTCTTGACGGTGATCAAAGTACATCCTGTGCAAAGGGGGACCCTCCTCCCAAGGCTGTTACTGTCTAATTGTGTGGTTTGAATTCATTTTATCCTGCTTTATTTACAATTTCAATTTAACTTGTTACTTTATGTCAATTTAATCCACGTATCCTTAAAATCACTTATAAATTTAACTGTTAACTGATTTTGAGGGTAAATAGATTCTAATTCTGTAGGACCTGAAATAACTCATTCGAACTAATCCTGAATTGATTATTAATACTAACTCGAGGTACTCAATTAACAACATAGCATTTGAAACTAAAATTGATAGTTACAGTAATTTTAACGATGATATTGCTAGTATTTGAGAATAAAATTGCGATAGATCCAAGAAGAGCACGTTAAGACAAAGAAATACATAAACATTAGTACTGAATTAAATACATCTTCCTTATCCTAGCTCTCAATTCATGGAGAATGCAGAGCGAGCAAAAGGGGCGGTAAGTAAATAAAAACCCTTTCTCATGAGCAGGGTAGTTGTTCTTTCTTTTTCTTTTTTCTTTTTTTTCTTTTTCAAAACTAATTAATAATTAATAAAGCAAGTTAGATTTTGGTAAGACTAGAGCCAAAGATGGAAAAGCAGGATCAAATAAGAAAAGGCAAATCTCGTAAAGGAAGTCACATCTTGTAACATAAGTTTTAGAAGTGAAATATATCAATGAGAAATTTTGATAAAGCACTATCTTTTAGTGGTAATTAGTTATCTATAGATACCATTTGCTATATTACGGATTGTAGATACGTTTTCTGTTGTTATAAGATGTATTAGATGTATTTAAGCAACTGTATTCATGAATACAGTAGCAAAAATAGGCGTGAATCAGGGAAGTCCAGCTAATCAGTTTTTGTATTCGAGTGTATTCGACTGTATTCATGGCGTGAAACATGGGATTACATCTGGACAGATTATTGTATTCGACTGTATTCACGGCGTGAAATAGGGGATTACACTATTTTTAAACGGAAAGTGAATCAATTAACATAATAGACTCCTAATATAACTCAACAAACTCAATAATAACACACAAATTTTGTATTTCCAGTTATAAAAAAGATTCTCAACTGAAAAATACCCCAAAAACATAGCAATCTTCAGAGAAATTATATAATACATCTGAATACATAAACTGTATTAATTAAAAAAAATATATGAATACATTCATGGCATATAACGAGACAGTGAATATAATAAAAACATAGAATATAGCGGGATACATTGAAATACAATGAGAAAAGACAGTGAATACAATGAAATACATGGAATACAACGAGATACATTGAATTATAATGAAAAAAAAGATAATGAATACAATGAAATACATGAAAATACAGCGTGATATGTTGAAAATACATTGAAATATATTAACAGAAATCTTCTTCTTCATCGCAATTAATTGAATACCAGGGCTTCTAATTTGATTGAAAAGTTACGGATGACGCCGTTAACACAGGGAAAGGTTTCAATGGATTCCCATCGATGACACCATTGAAGGGGTTACTGGGAATCTTTTTGATGCTTACTTGAAACCCTATTTCCTCGAAGCATATCGACCAGTGAGGAAGGGTGATCTATTTCTCGCAAAAGGAGGAATGCGAAGTGTAGAGTTCAAGGTTACTTCCATCAAACGATTCTCTAATTCCAGGAACACAACTAGGTCTTACCACCAAGGAAGAGCTAGTGTTTCTCGTTGGATTGAGATTATCGTATTTTCAGGGAATGGGGAAAGAGAATGGCATGTATCAAAGTAGGGAGAGAAAGAAAATAGTGTAACTGAATAACGTATTTAGTGGCTTAGGGATAGGAGGTAACCAAAATTAGATATTTTGCTATAAACATTAAAAGGTATTTATAGAATATAATTTTTTTAAATGGTATTTATTTAAATTAGATAAGGTGTTAACCTTTGCTATAGGAGGTAAAAATTCCTATATCAATCTTGCTTTTTCACATAACCATCAAGGTGCTGTTGGGCACATGCCCATGTTGTCCAGCCAAAGGCCCAATGGACTAATCCTATTCTCTTTTGGTTTCCATTCCTATTCGGAATTGGATTCGATGTTTATTCCTATTTTGAGTGGGTTTTGGCTTTAAGAGAAAGCACCACTCATGATCTATAAATAGGATAACCTTGGAGAATCATTCTATGCTCATTGGTACAAGTCTTTGAAAGACTTAAGAACATAAGAGTGGTTTTTTGAGAGAGCTTTCATCAAGAGAGAAGAGAGAAGAAAAGTATTTGTTTTTGCTGCAGTTTTTTATTCCGACCAGTTCAAATCCGGTTTACCGATTCGTTAACCGTTGGATCAAGCTAAAATTTTGGCTGAGTATTCGTAATATCATGATCTTTGATTCGAACGGTGGTGATCGGATTTGGAGGCCCGTAATATCTGATTTTGAGCCTCGAACAACAACTTCATTTTTGTGGATTCTCCTCTTTCTTTAATTGATTTATTGTTGCTATTGTTGCTCCGTGTTTGACACTTATTGTGTAGCCAATTTGGAGAACTTTTGTAACCCTCTTATTGTTATAGTGGAACTTGTTGGATCTTTGTGATCTCGTGGTTTTTACCTTCGATTTGAAGGGTTTTCCACGTTAAAATTTGGTATTCTTTATCTTCTTTATTTACGGGTTTGCCTCTTCCTCGACATGACAGTGGTATCAGAGCCTTGGTTATTTATCCAAATTGTACGGAATAGAGGCGAATATGAGCAAGATGGTATGTTTAAATGGGAGAAATTATAATATTTGGAGAAGCAAGATGAAAGACTTATTATTCGTGAAGAAGATACATCTACCCGTTTTTTCAGCTCATAAACCTGATAGTGTGTCTGATGAAGATTGGGATTTTGAGCACCAACAAGTATGTGGATATATACGACAACGGGTTGAAGATAGTGTTCGCAACCATATTGTGAACGAGCAACACTTGAGATCATTGTGGGAAAAGCTAGAGACTCTTTATGCTTCAAAAATTGGGAACAACAAGTTGTTCCTGCTAAAGCAATTGATTACCTATAAATACAAGGAAGAAATCCCTATCCTTGATCACATAAATGATTTTTAGGGCGTCCCTGATGAGCTGTTTGGAATGTGAGTTAATTTTGATGATGAGATACAAGGACTTTGGCTTCTTAATACTCGATCAGACTCTTGGAAAACTCTTCGTGTTTCTTTGACAAATTCAACTCCTGGAGGTATGGTGACCATAGAATATGCCAAGAGTGGTGTATTGAACGAGAAAGTAAGGAGAAAATCTCAGGGTTCGTCCTCACAAGCAGATATCTTGGTTACAGAAGACCGGGGGAGAGATAGAACAAGAGGCTCATGGAATAGAGGTAAAAGTAGAAGTAAGTCAAGGTCCAAATACCATAATATTACATGCAACCACTGTGGAAAGAAAGGACATATCAAAAGGTTTTGCCGCAAGTTGTTGCAAGACATTAGAGAAGGAAAGAAAGTTGAAAATAACGAGAACAATGTTGCTGCTATTGTTCGAGCTGACCTTCTTTTTGCTTATGATAGAAACGTCATCAATTTGGTATCCCATGAGACGAGCTGGATAGTCGATTCTGGAGCTACCTCACATGTCACACCAAGAAAAGATTTTTTCTCATCTTATACTCCTGTTGATTCTAGAGTGTTAAAGATGGGCAATGCCAGTGAAGTTAAGGTGTTTGGTGTTGGCACAGTTTGTTTGAAAACTAATAATGGTTCAACGTTAGTTCTACAAGATGTGAAGCATGCTCCAGACTTTCCTTTCAATTTGATCTCCGCAGGAAGATTATACAATGAAGGTTACCATAATGCCCTCTTTAATGGACAATGGAAGCTCACTAAGGGCTCGTTAGTAGTGGCTCGAGGAGCCAAGTCTGGTTATTTATATGTGACACAGGGCTCTATTCTTAATGACTCCATAAATCTGGTGGAAAGTGACACTTTATCAGAATTGTGGCATATAAGATTGAGTCATATGAGCGAGAGGGGGATTACGTGTTTGGCTAAGAAAAGTTTGCTTTCTGGAGTGAAACAATCAAAGCTGAAAAGGTATATCCATTGTTTAGCTGGCAAACAGAAAAGAATTTCCTTTCATAGCCATCCTCCCTCAAGAAAGCCCGATTTATTGGAGCTAATACACTCTGATTTGTGTGGTTCTTTTAAAGTAAAGTCAAAAAGTGGTGCACTTTACTTTGTGACCTTCATTGATGATCATTCTCGTAAGCTCTGGGTGTATCCTTTGAAATCTAATGATCAACCACTTGGCGTGTTTAAGAAATTTCAGGCCTTAGCTGAGAGACAGACGGGGAAGAAATTAAAATGTATTCGCACTGACAATGGTGGTGAATATTGTGGTCCTTTTGATAACTATTGCAAGGAACAAGGAATTCGTCATCAGAAAACTCCGCCCAAGACGCCTCAATTGAATGATTTGGCAGAGAGGATGAATAGAACTCTAGTTGAGAGAGTTAGATTCTTGCTTTCAGAAGCTAAACTTCCAAATACATTTTGGGCGGAAGCAGTTAACACTGTTGCCTATGTTATCAATTTGTCTCCTGCTGTTGCTTTGGATGGTGATGTTCCAGACAGAGCTTGGTTTGCCAAAGATGTTTCTTATAATCACATAAGAGTTTTTGGGTGTAAAGCTTATGTGCATGTTCCCAAAGATGAGAGAGCGAAACTGGATGTCAAAACTAAGCAGTGCATCTTTATCATGTATGGTCAAGATGAATTTGGGTATCGTTTTTATGATCCAGTTGAAAATAAACTTATTAGAAGTCGTGAGGCAATATTCTTTGAAGACCAGACCATTGAAGATATTGACAAAGCTGAGAAGATAGATTCTCAGAGTAATGAGAGCTTAGTTGATAGTGATCCAGTTTCTATTGCTAAGGCACCTATTGCACTTGAAGGAACCCAAGACAATGATGGAGATAGTGATCAAGATCAAAATGATCATCATGGTATAAATGTTATGGATGCTTCAGTTGATGAAGTTGTGGTTGATCAGTAACCAATTCCTGCTCAGGTAACTACTTCGAATGCTCCTGAAACCTCTCCTAGAAGATCTACAAGGGAGAAGCAAAAATCCATGCGTTATCCTCCTGATGAGTATGTACTTTTGACTGACATGGGGCAACCTGAGAGCTATTATGAATTCATGCAAGATACTCACAAATATCAGTGGATAGAAGCCATGAAAGATGAGATGAAGTCACTCCATGAGAATGACACATATGAGTTAGTGAAATTGCCGAAAGGTAAGAGAGCTTTATCTAACAAATGGATATTCAGAATAAAGCAAGATAGTCATACCTCTGCGCCTAGATACAAGGCGAGGTTAGTTGTTAAAGGTTTTGGCCAGAAGAAGGGAGTTGACTTTGATGAAATTTTCTCCCCTGTTTTGAAGATGTCTTCTATTCGTGTGGTTCTAGGCTTAGCCGCGAGTCTAGATTTAGAGGTTGAGCAGATGGATGACAAGACTGCTTTTCTTCATGGTGATTTAAATGATGAGATTTATATGGAGCAGCCTGAGGACTTCGTAATTAAGCTTGCAGATAAGCATGTGTATTGCAGAAAATTGGCAGGCATGAAGCCTGTCAATAGTTCCTCTACTTGAAGACATATTTGACCCCTTGGCTGGAGGGGGAGTTTGTTGGGCACATGCCCATGTTGTCCAGCCAAAGGCTCAATGGCCTAATCCTATTCTCTTTTGGTTTCCATTCCTATTCGGAATTGGATTCGGTGTTTATTCCTATTTTGAGTGAGTTTTGACTTTAAGAGAAAGCACCACTCATGATCTATAAATAGGACAACCTTGGAGAATTATTCTATGCTTATTGGTACAAGTTTTTGAAAGACTTAAGAACATAAGAGTGGTTTTTTGAGAGAGCTTTCATCAAGAGAGAAGAGAGAAGAAAAATATTTATTTTTGCTGCAGTTTTTTATTCCGACCAGCCAACTTCAAATCCGGTTTACCGACTCGTTAACCGTTGGATCGGGCTGAAATTTTGACTGAGTGTTTGTAATATCTTGGTCTTTGATTTGAATGGAGGAGATCAGATTTGGAGGTCCGTAACATCTGATTTCGAGCCTCGAACAGCAGCTTCATTTTTGTGGATTCTTCTCTTTCTTCAATTGATTTATTGTTGCTATTGTTGCTCCGTGTTTGGCACTTGTTGTATAGCCAATTTGGAGAACTTTTGTAACCCTCTTATTGTTATAGTAGAGCTTTTTGGATTTTTGTGATCTCGTGGTTTTTGCCTTCGATTTGAAGGATTTTTCACGTTAAAATTTGATGTTCTTTATCTTCTTTATTTTCGGGTTTGCCTCTTCCTCGACATAACATATGCCAACCCTAACAGCCACTTTCCCTGCCATATTATATTGAAAAATTCAAAGATTACTCACTCGTTGGGAGCTACCACCATTTGGAACAAATGTATCATTCAACAAAAGTAATGAGAGTAGCATCCATTACTGGGAGGAGACAAAAACTTGTGAGTAATTCGTGAACTGTAAATAAAAAGCTGAGGATAGGAATCATATTCGTTTGATATTGGCTGAAGATCCAATTCATTCATTATTTGGATTCAGTATCCATTTTTGTAGCACTTAACCCGAAAATATTAGATTTAGGAGACTTACGAATTTCTCCTGGCAGAAGCGAATCTACAGCAATCACGACTTGAGTTACCGGTCTGTATACCACAAAGTGAAAGAATTCCTTGGTTTCACTAGGAGCGGCACAGGCGGGTGGGGTCGGATATGGTTCAGATCGAAAACGGGTAATGAGAAAATGGATAAATTATCTGACCCGATTAGTATGGATAAAAAATGGGTTAACCGGCGGATAATATAGGTAACTATATTATCCATGACTTCTTGAATATGATTACTTTTGAGAGAATTCTTAGTCTCCCAAACTTGAGGAACCCCAATTTGAGACTTTACAAATGTAAAAGTTAAACTCGTTGGTTATCCATTGGTTACCCATTTTCTAAATGGATAAATATGATTCTTATCCATATTTGACCCGTTTCTAAAAAATTCATTATCCAACCTATTTTTTAGTTGATAATATAAATTGTTAACTGTTTTCTTTTAACCATTTTGACACCACTAGTTTCCACAATCTAGACGTAAAGAATTCGACCCTAGCCGTCGTTTTTTCCCATAAGAAACATTAGAAAAATCGCCTTTTTCTACCCCATAATGGTGTATTTGTAATGAGATAATGGGTTAATTTGTACCCCTCGGCCCTTATGGGTGGATTCAACCCAGTAACTTTTTCCAACACATTTTCTAGGTTATTATTTGGACACAAATGACGTATACGAATTTGTATAGGTGGATGTTGCCCCACTTGCTCGAGTCTTTGTTGCTGCCATGCATATACCCACATGCCCATTCTCGCTCAAATTTCAATATGGACATAACCATGTTAAGGAGAAAGAAGACAGAAGGGAAAAAGAAAAATCCATATAAGCATTAAATGGATGAACAAATAACAGTAGGATAGTTGATGTAACAAGTTCCATAAATTATTGGTTAGCCTACTAGCTTCAGAATCTCAAGATACTACTCGAAGACAGTTAATTAAGAAGGATACTCATGATGCTGAGTGTTAACTGACTCGATTAGTTTCATATGTTTGTTAGAGTATACTATATACATTATTTAATTTGTTGTTCCAACACATATAGATTAGTATAAGGAGGAAGACATAATGCTGATTCCAGCAGACAAATAGTTGTCGTATTAAACTATAGGATATACGGTTGTGCGCTGAGACAATTTCCTCACAAGTTCCATGATGTTGTATGGAAGTCGTGGCATTGCACGGAACAAGTACATTGCATTAGGTGACAGACAGAAATCTCATAGATTAGCTGTAGAAAAGATTAGATCTTTTTAATTTGATGACTTCGTTTTGCACAGAGCCAGCCAAGTTATGGGTTCAATACTTGCAATCACTCAATTACCCCATATGGCTTTCGGGTCGTCTGTGTGGACATTAAGCTTTCTAGCTTGAAATTGGGTGCCCAAAATATATTAGAGGGGCTCATCATCAGTCCAATTGTAGAACTACTCGCAGCCCAAATGAACCATTTATTAAAGAAACCCAGAAACAGCCGATGCTCCAAACTTTTTAAACACAAGGTGCACTTAGCTTGTTTTTTTTATACGGAATTTAAGCTACTTACTATGAATTAATAGCTTATTTTTACAACACTGATCCATGACCATGAATATAATTAGAACATCTGCACTCAGTTGACTTCCGATCTAAGTAATATATTAATTAGAGAAAAAAGATAAGAAAAGAACTCGTGCCGAATTTGCTATTAACATAAACTTCCCCAGTTAATGCACATACCGTTAGCTTACAAAAAAGATACGCATGAAAAGTTCACAAAACTAGCAATACACCACGTACAATGCTACAAGCATACAACCTAAGAGGATAGTGTATACACTAAATTAAACTACTTGGAACAAAGACCAGAACCCAGACAAAAAGACCCATTTTGGATTGTGTTCAAACGCTGATTTAAAATTGGTTCAGACTGGATGCAACGGCCATAGATGCTGCTACGCCTCCAGGAAGTGTAGCCAAGTCACGCCTAGTCCTTATTTCAGAACCCACCACTCCTTCTGCATCTTCCTTCTTCACTGCCTTGTCCCCTATAAGCCTGCTCGTTGCATCCTAAAGAATAGTAAAAAACAAGAATTAATTTCTATCCGCTGATTCTTTTACATTTTATAGCTAATAAGACGCAAAAGGGTCAAAAGTTCCCCTATACTATGCGTCATGGAACAATTTTGCCCTTTGTTAAAAAAACATCTCATTCGCATCCTTATCATAACCGAAGTGGCTCGATTTTGCCCTTACCTTGTAAGGGCAACAGTTAAAGACAAATTTAAAAAGTTCTCAAGGACAAATTCGACCCTCTATTAATGGAAGGCAAATTGCACTACTATGAAAAGACTTACTGTTAGAACATCACTGAGAGTGGTCTTATCATCCTCTGGCTTGGTTCGAGCATTTATTGCAGCTGCATGTTGAGCTTCTGCTCCTATACCTCCCGGCATCAATTCACCTACTCCTGTAGCTCTTACTTCTGCAGCCTGTATCGCTGCCGCGTCGCTCTGTTCAATTGGTTTGTCCCCTGCAGTCAGGGCCACTGCCTCCAGAGCTTCACCTATGGTAGTGGACTCCGACTGAACTCCTGTTGTAGGATATCCATCACCTGCTTCTGATGGATAAATATATTGTCCAACAACCTATAATTGATAAAATCCTTTAATGTATTTTTTTGCCTGGCTTTAATACATATCAACTCCACCTCCTCCTCCCTACCCCCCCCCCCCCCCCCCCCCCAAAGTGCAGTATTTTGTGCACCCCTATTTAGCTTTATGACACTGGCAGTATATATATTCATAATTCATAGAACAAATATCATGACGTTTTTTAAACCATGAACTCTAAAACTAGTTTTGGTATATGTCAAAAAGAAGTTTCTTTACTCCATGATCAAATATCTTGATATATAGTGGAGTAGTACCTCTCCAGCGACAGCTTCTGAAACAAGGCGAGTACCCCCAACTTCTGTTTGAGAGACGGTGACACCTTTATCTCTGGCGATATCCGTCATGTCATCACGACTTATGGCACCAAGACGCTCATTCTGAGCGGCGGCTGACTGCATAATTGACGCAGGACCACCTCTTGGAACATGACCCAGCGCTATACTCTCAGCTGACTGCATGATAGTTGCATCTTGTGGTGCTACGGGTTTTGAAGCAAGTTCGCTTGAGACCTCGAACACATCCCCATATTTGATAGGTTCACTACTACCATCCTGAGTTGGTTGTTCTTGACTCATTTTTCACTGAAAGAAAGTATGGCGATGTGAGCTAGAAAGACATCCTTTTTACGGTCATCTAATTATCTCAGAGCAAATTTAGATAGCGCCAAAAGGAAAGAGGAGAAGAAGTCCATACACGTAATGTTCGAATAACACGCGTCGCAGGGCTTAGTCGAACACTTCAATCTTCATTTTACAGGTGCTGGTTTGTTGGTTAAGCCTTCTTAAAAGACTAAAAGCTTCTTCGGAAAGGGTCCAAAACCTAAATGTTGCTTTTTGGACTCAAAAGATCGAAATAAGCGGAAAAACAAATTAGTGACCAATGTCACGTCCTTAGTCGTTAACTAAGTACACGTGCAACACTTGACAATTCGCTCACGATCTTTCACAATTTGCTCACGTTCTTGCTATGTCAAGTCAGCCTTACTACACTCAAGATCGCTAAGAGAATGGTAGAAAGAACACGAGAGTTCTTAAGGGAAACTTTGTATTAGAGAGAACTTGAATTGTTTGCTTGGTTAATTACAAATGAATCGCCCCTTTTATATACTAGTCTCCTAGGGGCTAGTATATAAATATTTATTGTTACACAAGTCCTTAATATTTACAAGATAAGAGCTTTCTCTAGAACTCTCTCCAAACCTAGAAGACTCCAAGGACTTTCCTAGCAAATCCATAGGGATCTAGGGCCTTCCAAAGGAAATGTCCATACTTCTCTAGAATCTCCTCACAAATGCTAGCTTTCCTCCTATGTAAGCTTCCACATGGCATTAATATATGCCAAATGGTGCCTATGTGGCATGATGACGTGGCGGGTCATCACACTCTCTCCCACCTAATATTGCGACGACCGCGGCGCAATCACTACAACAAATTTGATTATTGGTGATGAATTATTTCGTCACCCAAGGTTTATTTTTCGTCACCAAAGAACTTTTGTGAGGGAAGTTTTTTTGTCAATCTTTGGTCCTTAAAACACCATCACTAATAGTATACAAAGACAACTTTGTGTTTCGTTGCTAAATAAAATTATATTAACTACGAGTTTTTTTTTCGTCCCTAAATATATAGTATTTATGAAAAACTTGTTTGTCACAAAAAATACAAAACAAATCGTAGTTAATAGTGTAGCTTCGTCACTGAAAAGTGCATTAATGCCGACAAAACTACCTCGTCACTAACTATTTAGTTTAATTAGTGACGATGCAATTTTGTCACTAAAGACTATCTTTTATAGACAAAAAAGTATTTCCTCCCTAAATAGATAAATTAGTGACAACTTAGCTTCTTCTTTTTTAAATTATAATTTTGTAATGGAAAATTATTATTTTTTAGCAAAATATATTGCTTTCAATGATAAAATAAAATCATTACTATAATAATCATTATTAATGTCAATTACAATTGACATAAAATAAAGTAAATTCGTATAAGTCAATAAAAAGGTGAATCTCGAGTAAACTAATTGGAAATAATATAATAACACATACAAGGTAACAACAAAAGTTTGCACCCATGATCATAAAATTAAGAACTATACCAAATTACAATAATATCTTTTCCAAACTCCTAAAACTAGAACACATAAATAAAGTAAATTTTATGTAACGCGAATTCTAATCAAAATACATGAGTATTGATTATAAAAAAAATAAAGTATGTTGCTTCTCCAGTATGTTGCTTCTCCAAATGCTATTGTGTGTCTAATAATTTTCATCTTCATGTACCTGAGAATAGGAAAAAAAAAGTTATAATTTTAGTACATACTTAATGATCACATGATTTAGAAAACATATATTTTAAATGTTAATTATAATTCAAATATTAATTAATAAGAATAATAGAACGGGGAATAAGTACTGATAAAGATACTTACTTCAGTTCTTCTCTGGCTATAACCACATTCAGACTAAGAGATAAAATTTTGAGCCGTTAACCTCTCAAAAATTAGAGAACATTAGACAAAATTTCTTTCATACCCTTACAATAAAATTAAAATAAATAAAAACACACTAATACATACATGTCATATGCCATCTGGAGATACCCAAATTTATAATGCTCTAAATACATATCGAAAGAAAGTAGAGTAGATTATATACCTTATCTTGAAATGCCCATCATCCCAGATTGGGTCTTCTATGCTATTAAATCAAGAAAATGTTTTGGAGAATAGACACACACATACAGAGATATTGAGAAAGAGAGAGAGAAGTAATATATTGATAGAGAAAATGATAACAGATTTTGCTTGGGCAAGAGTTTGATTGGGAGTTGAAGATCTCGTCCTTAGTTAGCCGACGCCTCTCTCTTCTCCTTTCTTTACAGAAGCGGATTCGAAAGCGCAAACAAAGCAGCAAGAAGAAAAGCCTAAAGGCACAATCAAGGGAAGGCTCGGACAGCTGCCAAAGGGATCTCATAAAGAGATATGAGGAAAATTAGGGAGAATTGAAAATAAAGGTGGTAGTCAACTAAAAGAGGGATTTGGGAAAAAGGGAGAGAAATTTGCCGCTACTTTTTTCGTTAACTTTGAAGAAAAATTTGAAACCAAAAAGAGTTGCAAGAAAATTAAGTATTTTATCAATGATAAAAAGAAAATCACTGTAATAACTATGAAAATATATTGTTGTCAATTTATCTACACTTTGAATATATTGTATTACCACAAAATACCATAAGATTAAAAAATTTCTTAGCAAGTAGCAATTCATGATTACTATCATATATACCAATAACTAAATTAAATTGCTGCCCCATTTATTAAAATTAGCAAAATATTACGGACGTTGTGGGGAAAAAAATTATTGTTGTCAACTCCTAAAAAAGGCTAAAGCTAATAAGTGGCAATGTAAAGTCTAAAAATAATCAATATTGAGTTAATATTTTATGATAAATAACTTAATATAAGTTGTCATTTGTTGGACAAATGCAAAGGAAGAAAAACTAATTAATGATGACTCATTTAGAATATATTTTGTCTTCTATTGTTTTATCCGTATTACTTTAAGTCTGTATTTTTACCAATTCGTTTCTTAATACTATATTGGAATTAATGTTACTAATTAAATGAATATTCATAAATATTAGAGCAATAATTAAATGATTATTTTATCTATTGTGAACTTTATTTTTGAAGGATAAAAAGGCGAACGACATTTCGCTTAGGGTTTTCTTGCTTTTAATATAGGAATTTTTACATTCCTATGCCATATAGGAAACTATATTACCCTCAATGTTTAAGGTTTAATATAATTACATCTAGTATACCTAATTACCAATTCTATACCATAAGGTGTTTTAACTGTACATTAATTGTACATTATATCACTCCTAAATTTATAGTACCGTATATTCCTCCAAATCCCCGTCCTCCCACGTTTCTCTCTCCCAACCCCACTACCTCAACCACGTATCACCACACATCCAAAAATCAGAAAAACCAGAAAAGCAATTGAAACCCTCTGCTAAATCCAGAAAAACAACTGAAACCTTCTACCATTAACGTCCAAAATCAAGGTTCTTTCTTCTACAACCAGTCAAAATTGAAGTCAAATCTTCAAAGTTTCATACACAACAATAACTTTTGATGGTTATGATTTCGGGTTCCTTCAGTAATATAAGAGGAAAGGAAAAGAGAGCAGCAATTCCACCATTGACAGCCATTAAAAAGCTTTGAAGCTTTGAATTCAAATTTGGGTTTTCAAAAATCATTATTTGTTTGGATTGTGTGTTGTTGTAATTAATTGGAAATATGATTTGGAGTTTATATCTCAACTTTGAGGGGTTTTGGTGAAGATTAGACTTGGTTTTGGCTGAATTTCAGATTGAAATTCGAAGAAGAAGAAGACATATATTGCAGAAATTATAGAAAAATTGTAGATAAATTGTAGACTGTTGTTTATTTATTTTTGAGCTTTGTGTTTTTGTGTTAAAATTTTTGATGGGAGCTTGTTATTCCACTTCGTCTGTTTTGGAGCTAACTTGTGCAGAAGAGAAGATGTTTTTTAAGTTATATATATTGCTAAACTTTAAATTCAAGAAAGTATGGTTGTATTGTATTTAAAGAGGCGTGAATTTGTAAAATAGGTTGAATGTGAGGAATGAGTCAAATAAGACTCACAATGGCTTATTTTCTACATTTAATCTACAACAAAACTACATATCATTTGAAAAATTAATATGAAAATACAGAATTTCAATGTTTCTACAAATAATCTACAAAATTTCTTAAGAAGATTGTCACGACCCCAGTTCGCCCCCCGTGAACATGTCGTGATGGCACCTAGCCCCTACGACTAGGTAAGCCTAATATGCGGAAATACTATAACTTCGGAACAATAAATTAAACTAAGGAAAAAAAATAGAAGTAGAACTGTATATAGGTGCCACCTGGCATATACAACTCAAACGCGAAAGTCTACTATGTCACCCTAAAAACCGGAAACTCACGGGAAACACAGGCTAAAAGAAATGTAATACACTGCTCTAACTCCAGAATTTGTCTAAACAAAAGTACGAAAGAAGTCTAAACGCTACAAGATAGAGTAAGAAGGAGACTCTTCGGTGTGCGGACGCTGCAGATGTACCTCAAAGTCTCTGTAGCTCTCCCTGCCTCAAGGATAGTGCGCCTGAGTGGAGGTACCTGGATCTGCACATGAAAAACATGCGCAGAAAGGGCATGAGTACACCACAGCGGTACTCAGTAAGTGCCAAGCCTAACATCGGTTGGGTTGTGACGAGGAAGGTCAGGGCCCTACTGAGGTTAAACAATATAATATGAATCAACAGTATGAAAACAGGCAGTAATAATGAGTACAACAATGGAATAAGACATGCTAAACAAAGCAATAACAATTACACAAGGAACGGAGTAAACACGAAATATGTACAGCTCAATACCAATGGTAACAATGAGGATCTCCTAGGATACCGTCCTGTAGTCCTTTTCTCAACTGTCCAGTGGATCTCCCGGGATACCGTCCCGTAGTCCATCATATGTATATATCCGAAGGATCTCTCGGGATACCGTCCCGTAGTCCAACTATTAATGTGCAAGGGGATCTATCGGGAATCTAACCCGCAGTAAATATGCAGGGGGATCTATCGGGAATCAAACCCGCAGTCCCAAAGTAAATAGGCAGGGGGATCTATCGGGAATCTAACCCGCAGTCCCAAAGTAAACAAACAATGGGGAGCTACTGGAATCCCACATCCATAGTCCCAATGTAAAATGCGCAAGCACAACCAGAAGATATTCAGAGATGAAGTACAATAATACAAACAACGGGTAATACTAGCCTAACATGCTCCACGTAGTACAGTTAAGGCAACTTAAGCAAATAGGCAATTTAAATCAACCAACACACTTTTCTAATCTAACACATGTTTTAATTGCAAGTAGGATAAGGCAATTCGGAAGAAACTCAGTCCCAATATCTTATGTAAAAACCGGGGTTTCAACAATTAGCTCAAGTACGCGCTCGTCACCTCACGTACAAGGCATTCAATTACCAAATGTCATATCCTAAGGGGAAAAGGTCTCCAACACAAGGTTAGACAAGCCACTTACCTCAAACCGGCTCCAAATTCAACTTGAAACCACACTTTTGCCACGAGTATCCGACTCCAAATGGCCCAAATCTATTCATTTCAATTACATCTCGTAAATAACATCTCAAGCAACTAATTCTACTACTTAATTTACAGCTAAGATGCAAATTTAGATAAAATGACCAAAACGCCCCTCAGGCCAACGTGGTCAAAACCCGAGGTTCGACCCAAAATCTGGTTACCCATTCCACCACGAACCCAAATATATGATTTGTTTTGAAATCGGACCTCAAATTGAGGTCCAAATCCCCAATTTTAGAAAAACCTAAGTTCTACCCAAAACCCTCAATTTCACCCATGAAAAATCATTCATTTCAAGTGGAAAACATGTTAAATGATGTAAATGATTGAAATAATTAAGTAAAAATCGACTTACAAGTGATTTGGAAGAAGTTTTGTCCTTGAAAAATCGCCTATGGGGTTTGGGTCTTGAAAGAATAGTGAAAAATGGTCAAAATTCGACTAAGTATAAAATTTGCTGAGCCTCAGATGTGGGAATTGCGAACTGGGGTTCGCAATTGCGAACCCCGACCAAATGTGGGAATTGCGAACAATAGTTCGCATTTGCGAACCATGAGCATAACTGGGGACTTCGCATTTGCGAACAGAAGGGTCGCATTTACGAAAGTCCAGCTGTCGCATTTGCGATGCAGTGATCGCATTTGCGATCCCTGAACAAAGTGAGTACCTTTGCATTTGCGAATATTTCTTCGCATTTGCAAGCTCGCATTAATGCGAAGCCTGCAGGTCAGATCATACCAGCAATTTTCCAAGTTCAAAAATGCACTCCGTGGCCTATCCAAAACTCACCCGAGCCCTCGGGGCTCCAAACCAAATATGCACACAACCTCAAAAACATCCTACGGACTTATCCATGCGATCAAATCGCTAAAATAACATCATATACATCGAATCAAGCCTCAAAACTCATGATTTCTTCCAAATTTTCATAAAACATCAAATTTCCATTATAAGTCTGAAACACGTCAAACGACGTACGTTTTCAACCAAACTTTACAGAAAGTGCTTAAATCATATATAAGACTTGTACCGGGCACTGGAACCAAAATACGGGCCCGATACCATAGTCTTCTGATCACATTTCATTTCCAATTTCCTAGTTATTTCCAAAAAACAAATTCACACAAAAATTCATTTCTCGGACTTGGGACCTCGGAATTCGATTCCGGGCATACGCCCAAGTCTTATATTTTCCTACGGACCCTCCGGGACCGTCAAATCACGGGTCCGGGTCCGTTTATCCAAAATGTTGACCGAAGTCAAATTTATTCAATTTAATATCAAAATTTAGCATTTTTCTCACAGAATTCATATTTAAGCTTTCCGGCTACGCGTCCGGACTGCGCATGCAAATCGAGGCAACCCTAGATGAGGTTTTCAAGGCTTCGGAAGTACAGGATGGTAAGAAAACAAGTGATGGCCCCTTTGGGTCGTTACATCCTCCACCACTAAAACAACCGTTCAACCTCGAACGGACAAAAGAAAGAAGTACCTGAGTCGGGAAAAAGGTGAGGATAATGGCTCCGCATATCAGACTCGGACTCCCAGGTCGATGCCTCAGGAGGCTGACCTCTCCATTGGACACGAACAGAAGGAAATCTCTTGGATTTCAACTGACGAACCTGCCGGTCTAGAATAGCTACCGGCTCCTCCTCATAGGACAAGTCCTTGTCCAACTGGACAGTGCTGAAATCTAACACATGGGCTGGATCGCCGTGATACCTCCAAAGCATGGATACATGAAAAACTGGATGCACGACTGGTAGGCTAGGCGGCAATGCGAGTCTATAAGCTACCTCTCCCACTCGATCAAGAATCTCCAACGGACCAATGTACCTAGGGCTAAGCTTGCCCTTCTTCCCAAATCTCATCACGCCCTTCATAGGCGATACTCGGAGCAATTCCCGCTCACCAACCATAAATGCTACATCTCGAACCTTGCGATCTGCATAACTCTTCTGCCTAGAGTGAGCTGAACGAAGCCTATCCTGAATGATCTTGACCTTGTCCAAGGCCTCCTGAACCAAATCCGTACCTAACAACCGAGCCTCCCCCGGCTCAAACCATCCAACCGGAGATTGACACCGTCTACCATATAAAGCCTCATAAGGAGCCATCTGGATGCTCGACTGGTAGCTGTTGTTGTAGGCAAACTCCGCTAATGGCAAGAACTGATCCCAAGACCCTCCAAACTCAATTACACACGCACGGAGCATATCCTCAAGAATCTGAATAGTGCGCTCGGACTGTCCGTCTGTCTGGGGGTGGAATGCTGTGCTCAACTCCACCCGAGTACCTAACTCCTGCTGCACGGCTCTCCAGAACTGCGATGTAAACTGAGTACCTCTGTCTGAAATAATAGAAACTGGAATACCATGCAGACGGATGATCTCCCGGATATAAATCTCTGCCAACCGCTCCGATGAATAAGTGGTACACACAGGAATGAAATGAGCAGACTTGGTCAGCCGATCCACAATGACCCAAATGGCATCAAACTTCTTCAAGGTCCGTGGGAGTCCAGATACGAAGTCCATAGTGATGCGCTCCCATTTCCACTCGGGAATCTCTATTTGCTGAAGAAACCCACCCGGCCGCTGGTGCTCATATTTCACCTGCTGGCAGTTGAGGCATCTAGACACATACCCAATTATGTCTTTCTTCATCCGCCTCCACCAATAGTGCTGCCTCAAGTTTTGATACATCTTCGCGGCACCCGGATGGATGGAATACCGCGAACTGTGGGCCTCTGCTAAAATCAACTCTCGAAGCTCATCAACATTGGGCACACAAATTCGGCCCTGCATCCTCAATACCCCATCATCTCCGATGGTCAGATCTCTGGCATCACCGCGCTGGACCTTGTCCTTAAGGACAAACAAATGAAGGTCATCATACTGCCGCTCCCTGATACGATCAAATAGGGAAGACTGGGAAACCACACAAGCTAGAACCCGACTGGGCTCCGAAAGATCCAATCTCACAAACTGGCTGGCTAAGGCCTGAACATCCATCGCCATAGGCCTCTATGAAGCTGGTAAATATGCCAAACTCCCCAAACTCTCCGCCCGGCGACTCAAGGCATCCGTCACCACATTGGCCTTGCCCGGGTGATACAGAATAGTAATGTCATAGTCCTTTAGCAACTCCAACCATCTCCTCTGGCGCAAATTTAGATCCTTCTGCTTGAACAAGTGCTGCAAACTCCGGTGGTCAGTATAGATCTCACAAGGGACACCGTACAAATAATGACGCCAGATCTTCAAGGCATGAACAATAGCAGCTAACTCAAGGTCGTGGACAGGGTAGTTCTTCTCATGTATCTTCAACTGTCGGGACGCGTAGGCAATCACCCTACCATCCTGCATCAACACCGCTCCAAGGCCAACTCTCGAGGCATCACAATAGACAGTGTAAGACCCCGAACCGGTAGGCAATATCAAAATTGGGGCTGTAGTCAAAGCTGTCTTGAGCTTCTGAAAGCTCGCCTCACACTTCTCTGTCCACTGAAATGGGGCACCCTTCTGGGTCAATCTAGTCATAGGGGCCGCAATCGATGAAAACCCCTCCATGAAACGACGCTAGTGGCCCGCCAAACCAAGGAACTGCGAATCTCTGTAGCTGAGGACGGCCTGGGACAACTCTGCACGGCCTCTATCTTCCTCGGATCTACCTGAATGCCCTCGCTCGAAATCACGTGGCCTAAGAATGCCACCGAACTCAACCAAAACTAACATTTTGAGAACTTTGCATATAGCTTCTTCTCTCTCAGGATCTGAAGCACGGTCCTCAGGTGCTGCTCATGATCTTCCCGACTCTGGGAATACACCAGAATATCATCAATAAAAACAATAATGAACGAGTCCAGATATGGCCTGAACACACTGTGCATCAAATGCATGAAAGCTGCTGGGGCATTGGTCAGCCCAAATGACATAACAAGTAACTCGTAATGACCATACCGAGTCCTGAAGGCAGTCTTCGGGATATCTGGCTCCCGAATCTTCAATTGATGGTAACCTGAGCGCAAGTCAATCTTAGAGAACACCTGTGCGCCTTGAAGCTGGTCAAACAGATCATCAATACGAGGCAAAGGATAGCAGTTCTTCACTGTAACCTTGTTAAACTGGCGATAATCAATACACATATGCATAGAACCATCCTTCTTCTTCACAAACAAGACAGGAGCACCCCACGGTGAAACACTGGGTCGAATAAAACCCTTATCAAGCAATTCCTGCAACTGATCCTTCAACTCCTTCAACTCAGGAGGAGCCATGCGATACAGAGGAATGGAAATGGGCTGAGTGCCCGGCAACAGATCAATGCCAAAATCAATGTC
>NC_031992.1:1632629-1807039 GCF_001879085.1 Nicotiana attenuata
CCTATCGGGGTTTGGGCTTAGAAAGAGTAGGTGAAAAATGGTAAAAATTCGACTAAGTATAAAATTGCTGAGCCTCAGATGTGGGAATTGCAAACTGGGGTCGCAATTGCGAAACCCCGACCAAATGTGGGAACTGAGAACAATAGTTCGCATTTGGGAACCATGAGCATAACTGGGGACTTCGCATTTGCGAACAGAAGGGTCGTATTTGCGAAAGTCCAGCTCTCGCATTTGCGATGCAGTGATCGCATTTGCGATCCCTGAACAAAGTGAGTATCTTCGCATTTGCGAATATTTCTTCGCATTTGCAAGCTCGCATTTGCAAGCCATGCGAAGCCTGCAGGTCAGATCATACCAGCAATTTTCCAAGTTCAAAAATGCACTCTGTGGCCTATCCAAAACTCACCCGAGCCCTCGGGGCTCCAAATTAAATATGCACACAACCTCAAAAACATCCTACGGACTTATCCGTGCGATCAAATCGCCAAAATAACATCATATACATCGAATCAAGCCTCAAAACTCATGATTTCTTCCAAATTTTCATAAAACATCAAATTTCCATTTTAAGTCCGAAACACGTCAAACGACGTCCGTTTTCAACCAAACTTCACAGAAAGTGCTTAAATCATATATAAGACTTGTACCGGGCGCGGAACCAAAATACGGGCCCGATACCATAGTCTTCTGATCACATTTCATTTTCAATTTCCTTAGTTATTTCCAGAAAACAATTTCACACAAAAATTTATTTCTCAGACTTGGGACCTCGGAATTCGATTCCGGGCATAAGCCCAAGTCCCATATTTTCCTACGGACCCTCCGGGACCGCCAAATCACGGGTCCGGGTCCGTTTATCCAAAATGTTGACCGAAGTCAAATTTATTCAATTTAATATCAAAATTTAGCACTTTTCTCACAGAATTCATATTTAAGCTTTCCGACTACACGCTCGGACTGGGTACATTGAATTTTAATATCCCAATTCCTATTCAATTGTAGCATAATTGGGATTTTTGACATAATTGCGTTTTTTCAGAAGATTTGTAGAAGTTTTAGTCATTTTTTTATTTGTGAAAACAGAAAATAAAGCATCTACAATCAGAATACAAATAATCTACAATTTATCTACAAAATATCTACAAACTGGGTACATATTTGGACTCGACATGCTTCCCCTGAAATGTATGTTTCACATTTTTGATGTATATTTTTGTCCATAACAGTACTAAATCATCCACTTAAATACAATTTTTATACAATGTTATTCAACTTTCATACAATAAGTAAATGAATAAAAGAAAAATAAATAAACAACAGTCTACAATTTTTCTTCAATTTATCTATAATTTTTCTACAATTTCTGCAATTTACGTCTTCTTCTTCTTCTTCTTCTTCTTCTTCTTCTTCTTCTTCGAGTTTCAATCTGAAATTCAGTCAAAACCAAGTCTAATCGTCACAAAACCCCTTAAAATTGAGATATAAACTCCAAACCATATTCCTAGTTATTTTCAACAACGCCCAATCCAAACAAATAATGATTTTTGAAAACCCAAATTTGAATTCAAAGCTTTCAAGCTTTTTAATGGCTGTCAATGGTGGAATTGCTGCTCTCTTTTCCTTTGCTTTGTATTACTGAAATTTGGACATAATTGCGTTTGATGTAGAAGAACTGTAGAAGATTTAGTCGTTTTTGGTTTGTGAATTGTAGAAGAATAATTAATTCGTTTTTGAATTGTAGAACAATAATCAATTCGTTTTTGAATTGTAGAAGAATAATTGTGTTTGATGTAGAGACACTAAATTTGAAACGAAACTGACGAAGAAGATTAATGTGCGTGATTTGCGTTTGGAAGATCTGGAAGAATATTTAATCCCCCAATTGTCACGACCCGGATTTTCCACCCTCGGGAGTCGTGATGGCGCCTACTAATGAGAGCTAGGCAAGCCAAATTTAATTACTTTTTCATTAATAACATAATTCCTTTTAACAATTATCGGCAATAATACAAAGCAGTAAAATTAAATAATAAGTGGAAGTCTCAATATTATAGAAAACTGAATAAATATGCAGAAAAAACTCAACAAAAGCCTCTACCCAAGACTGGTGTCACAGTTTCACAAACGGTCTAAGGATACTACACATAAAGGTCTGAAAGAAATAAACTCGACACTATCTCCAGAAATACATGAAAGAAACAGGAATATAGATGAAAGGAGACGCCAGGGCCTACGAACGCCTACAAGGCTACCTCGGGTCTCGCTGGGCTGAAAGCCTGCTCCCACTCTACTGCTGCTGCTGTCTGAAGCTTGGATCTGTGCAAAATAGCACAGAGTGTAGTATCAGCACAACCGACCCCATGTGCTGGTAAATGCCTAGCCTAACCCCGGCAACAAATAAACCTGTGCAGATATATATAAGTACAACAGAAAAATAGCAAGAAAATAACAATTTAAGCTAGGGAAGGGAGCATGCTTCAGGGGTGACAGGTAGACACAAACTATCAGGAATAATGGTACGTACATCTACAGTTTAACTTCTAACAATAATGAAAAGATAAGACAACTTTCATATTCAACTCATCTTGTTGCAGGCGTGCAACCCGATCCCATTTCTCAATATCTCGTGGTAGGCGTACCACCCGCTCCCATTTCAATATCACTCATGGTAGGCGTACCACCCGCTCCCATTTCAATATCACTTGTGGTAGGCGTACCACCCGCTCCCATTTCAATATATCAACAGTTCCTCCAAAAGAAAATTTACTCTAACAAACGCAACCATTAATACGAGTTCATAAGACAACAAGTACACAAAATTTATGATTCACTAAGGAAAACAAATAATAACAAATAGCAATTAATTATGGATTATAAGGGGGCAATCAGGCAATTTAGTAATTAATATGTTGAATGTCACGTAGCAATTAAGTCACATAATCATGAAGCAATTAAGGCATAAATTCAAGACATAACGTTGTGCAAGGACACCTTGGTTTAATAATAACAAGTGACACGATAAAGGGAAATGTCAACGTAAAGAATCACAGAAATAATGGAATAAGACAAGTAATGCACTTGAACTGATACCAACAAGAAATCATAGCAAACTGCAATAAGTGCACGACATCACCCTTCGTGCTTTTACTCTCATCCTCACCAAGCAATGATATAAAATGTGCACGGCATCACCCTTCGTGCTTTAACACTCTTCCTCACCCAATCAACAATCACAAACAAGGGAAAGGGAATAAATAAACAATAATGAAAATCCCGACAAGGGAACACAAACAAACAATTAAAACCCAGCAAGGGTACAACATCAATAATCTCAACGTCCCGGCAAGGGAAAATATCAATGACTCTTTCTCTTTCTTTCACTTTCATCTCATAGTTCACATTATCACTCGAGCCAATGCTCCAAAGATTTACTTATCTCATATACCTTCACAATTTGTATTTCAACTCGAGCCAACGCTCCACGAAGTTCAAAGACTACAATTTCTTTCACAAGATCTTTACATCATATAGAAGTCATCAATTAAACATGGAGGATATAACCAAAATCCCAACTATTTGCAACATAAGGACTCACGGTCACGCTAGACACCAATGTATAGATACTCGTCACCATGCCTATACATCGTACCCGACAATTAGCAAGTAGCAAATAAGACTCAACTCCTATTCCCTCAAGCTAGGGTTAAACCAACCACTTACCTCGATGCTTTGAATTCAACTCAAGTCTCAATTATGGCTTTATCCCTCGATTCTGCCACCAATTCGCTCGTATCTAATCACAAATTGTTTAACTACATTAATAAACACTAGATGAATCAATTTGAATGCATAAAAATGAATTTCCCCAAAGTTTTGCCCAAAATTCCAAAATCGCCCCCGTGCCCACGTGGTCAGAACCCGAGGTTCGAACCAAAACCCGGTTACCCATTCCCCCACGAACTCAAATATGTAATTTGTTTTGAAATCGGACCTTAAATTGAGGTCCAAATCCCCAATTTTTGAAAAACCTAGGTTCTACCCAAAACCCCCAATTTCACCCATGAAAATCATTGATTTTAAGTTGAAAACATGTTAAATGATGTTAAAGATTGAAAGAAATGAGTAAAAATCAACTTACAAATGATTTGGAAGAAGTCTTGATCTTGGAAAATCGCCCAAAGAGGTTTGTGTTTTGAAAGAATGTTAAAATGACTCAAAAATTCGGCTAAGTGTGAAATATGCAGGCCTCAGATGTGGGAAATGCGAAGGTGGGTTCGCATTTGCGAACCCTGTAGGCTTGGGAAATGCGAAGGTGAGTTCGCATTTGCGAACTCTGAAGGATCTGGGAACTTTCGCATTTGCGAGCTAATATGTCGCATTTGCGACAGGCCCGACTTCGCATTTGCGGACCAAGAGGTCGCATTTGCGATCCCAGTTGGCTAGACCCCTTTTCGCATTTGCGATGGCAAACTCGCATTTGCGAGCTCGCATTTGCGAGCCCTGCTTCGCAAATGCGAAGGTTGCAGGACTGAGAATATCAGATTTTCCCAAGGTTCAAAATGCACTCCGACACCTATCCAAAACTCATCCGAGCCCTCGGGGCTCCAAACCATATATGCACACAACCTCAAAAACATCCTACGGACTTATCCGTGCGATCAAATCGCCAAAACAACATCATATACATCGAATCAAGCCTCAAAACTCATGATTTCTTCCACATTTTCATAAAACATCAATTTTCCATTTTAAGTCCGAAACACGTCAAACGACGTCTGTTTTCAACCAAACTTTACAAAAAGCGCTTACACCATATATAAGACTTGTACCGGGCACCGGAACCAAAACACGAGCCCGATACCATAGTCTTTTAATCAAATTTTATTTTCATTTTCCTTAATCATTTCCAGAAAACAATTTCACTCAAAAATTCATTTCTCGGGCTTGGGACCTCGGAATTCGATTCCGGGCATACGCCCAAATCCCATATTTTCCTACGGACCCTCCGGGACCGTCAAATCACAGGTCCGGGTCCGTTTACCCAAAATTTTGACCGAAGTCAAACTTATTCGATTTAATATCAAAATTTAGCATTTTTCTCACAGAAGTCATATTTAAGCCTTCAGGCTACGCGCTCGGACTGTGCACACAAATCGAGGCAACCCCAAAATAAGGTTTTCAAGGCCTTAGAAGCAGAGAATAAGTAAGAAAACAGGTGATTACCCTTTGGGTCGTCACACCAATTTTAGCGCCTAAATAAGGAAGCCTACAGCTACAATGATTCCTTATTTAATGCATGTTCTATATTTTGTAGAAATACTATTAGCATGAAGGGTAATATGCAAACTATGAACATATTTGGTACTATAGTTTCCTATATGGTATAGGAACGAATATTTCCCTTTAATATATTATAGATAATACAGTTAGAGCCCATTTGAATTAGCTGATTGTAAATAACTAATAAGCTTGAAGTGCTGAAAAGCTTTCCTAAGTGCTGGAACTGATTTTTAAAAAGTATTTACGTGTTTGGATAGTAGTGCTGAAACTGATAATAAGCAGTTGATGTGTTTGATAAAAAGTGCTAATGTAACGACCCGACCGGTCGTTTTTTTGAAATTTACGCCCCGATCCCCTATTAACTACTTTCCCCAAGTTTATTTCTGCTATTTTGATTCGCCGGGATGTTCGATTTTGAGTTTCGGAGAGTTTTGGGACACTTAGTCCCTAAATGAGAGCTTAAGTGTTGGAAAGTTGACCGTAGTCGGAATAGTGTGAAGACAGCCTCGAAATGGAAATGTGATGGTTCCGTTAGCTCCGTTAGATGATTTCGGGTTTAGGGGCGTGGTCGGATTGTATTTTGGAGGTCTGTAGCTAATTTAGGCTTGAAATGCCGAAAGTTGAATTTTTAAAGTTTCCAGCTTGATAGTGAGATTTTGATCTGAGGGTCGGAATGGAATTTCGAGAGTTGCAGTAGTTCCGTTATGTCATTTGTGATGTGTGTGCAAAATTTTAGGTCATTCAGAGGTGATTTGGTTGGGTTTTTGATCGAAAGCGTATTTTGAGAAAATTTGGAGTTCCTAGGCTTGAATCCATGGTTAAATAGGTGTTTTGATGTTGTTTTGAGCGTTCCGAAGGTTGGGACAAGTTTGAATGATGTGTTAGGATTGATTGGCAGGTTTGGTTGAGGTCCCGAGGGCCTCGGGTGTGTTTCGGATGCTCAACGGACCATTTTTGGACTTGGAGAGATTGCAGAAATTCTGCTGTTGTGTTGCAGAGAAAACCTTCATCGCGTTCACGAGAGGGTCTCGCGTTCGCGTCGAGCATCTGGGTGGAGCAGGTGAAATGTGCTTCACGTTTGCGATGGTGTCCCGCGTTCGCGAAGGTAAGGACCCATTGTTCTTCGCGTTTGAGACATGGTCCCCGCGTTCGCGTAGGATCTGCCCGTGTAAGCTACGCGTTCGCGAGTGGACCTCGCGTTCGCGATAGAGGAATTTGGCTAGCAGGACTTTTGTGCATCGCGTTCGCGATATTAGCCTCGCGTTTGCGAAAAAGAACGCGTTTGGGTAGATATAAGATTTCAAAATCGAGGGTTTAGCCATTTTTTATCAAAACTTAAGCTTGGGAGCTCAGACTTATGCGAGATTTTGAGGGATTTTCAGAGATATCGATTGGATTTGGGCCATTTGGAGTCGGATACTCGTGGCAAAGGCGCGGTTTCGGGTTGATTTGAGCTTTATTCGAGGTAAGTGGCTTGTCTAACCTTGTGTGGGGGAGTTTTCCCCTTAGGATTGATATAGTGGTAATTGAAATGCCTCGTACGTGAGGTGACGAGCGCGTACTTGTGCTAATTGTTGGAAATCCGGTTTTCTTTAAGAATAGCTTTGAATTGTGTTCGTCCTTTCCTTGCTTACACTGTTTGGACATTAAACCTGCTGTAGTTTAGAGAAACATGTCTACTTAACTAAATTGCTCTATCTGTCTTAACTGCCTTAATTGTACTACGTGAATCATGCTAGGTTAGGATTACCTGCTTCACTTTGATATGAAATTGAGTGGATTGAATTCTTGTTGTTGTTGTGTATATACTTTGGGACTACGGAACGGTATTCCGGGAGATCCCCCTGCACTTTATTTTGGGACTACGGGACGGTATCCCGGGAGCTCCCCTATATATTTACTTTGGGACTACGAAATTGCATTCTGGGAGATCCCCCTACGTATTTATGAGTCGGACTACGGGACTGCACCCGGGAGATCCACTGGATATGATATTTATATTTGGGTACTACAGGACGGTATCTTGGGAGATCCCCGGTTGTTATTCTCGGAGCTGAGTTATGTTCTTTTACTGTGTTTTACTTGCCTTTGTAATAATTGTTGCTGTCCTTTATATCTTGTGTTACTTAATTACTCTATTATTTCACCCTGTTAAACCTTATATCTTAATTAACCTCAGTAGGGTCCTGACCTTCCTCGTCACTACCCAACCGAGGTTAGGCTCGGCACTTACTGAGTACCGCTGTGGTGTACTCATGCCCTTCTTGCGCATGTTTTTCATGTGCAGATCCAGGTACTTCGACTCAGTCCTACCACCCTTGAGGCGAGGCGACTACTATAGCAACTTCGAGGTATATCTGCCACGTCCGCAGACCGAGGAGTCTCTTTCTATTCCTGCTGTTTAGTATTAGCCCTTCGTATTTCAGTTCTTGTTAGACATTCTGGAGTTAGAACTATGTAGTACTTCTTAGCTTGTGATTCATGGGTTTCCGGGTCTTGGATTTATGTAATGGTTTTTGAGAATTTATTATGGTGTATGCCGAGCGGCACATTTACTCACTGTTTATTTTCCTTATTTCTGTTTTAAGTTGATTACTTCCGCAAATTTTGGTTTCTTTTCCGCAATTTAGGCTTACCTAGTCGTAGAGACTAGGTGCCGTCACGATGGTTCACGGAGGGCGAATCGGGTCGTGACAAGATGGTATCAGAGCTCTAGGTTCATAGGAGTCATGGATCACAAGCCGGTTTATTAGAGTCTCGCTGATTGGTACGGAGACGTCTGTACTTATCTACGAGAGGCTATGTAACTGTTAGAAAAATTTCACTTCATATGAGTTCCTTGTCGTGCGAGATTTTGATATCACAATTCTAAACTTTTGCCTTTCTATTCTCTCACAGATGGTGAGGACACGTGCCACACGAGATGACCAGGCACCCGTGCCCCCTACTGGAGCCGTCAGAGGCCGGGGCCGGGGTAGAGGCCGAGGAAGCGCTCATGGTGCAATCAGAGCACCCGCGCGAGCTGCCGCCGAGGTACCACCAGCAGTACCAGCTGGAGTCTAGACACCTGATACGTCTACCACTGCTACTCCAGCACTCCAGGAGACTTTGGCACAGTTTATGAGCATGTACACCACTTTGGCTCAGGCAGGGTTGCCCTTGCTGCAGCCACATCCCAGGCCAGGGAAGGAGTACAAACTCCTGCCGCCCGTACTCCTGAGCAGCGGGTGCAGGTTGAGCAGGTCCTAGAGGTTATTCCTGCACCGCCTGCAGTACCAGTTCAGCCCGAGGACAGGGCAGCAGCTTTAGAGGATTAGCAGCGGAGACTTGAGAGGTTCAAGAAATATGATCCTGCTGTATTCAGTGGGTTAGCATCAGAGGATGCCATGGGATTTCTGGAGGAGTGCTACTGTATTCTCCGTACTATGGGCATATCAGGATCGAGCGGGGTTTCCTTCACTACTTTCCAGCTTCGAGGAGTCGCCTATCAGTGGTGGCATGCGTATGAGTTAGACAGTCCGGATGAGGCAGCTTCCCTGACTTAGACTCAGTTTTCAGATATGTTCACGAGGGAGTATGTCCCCCAGAGTCTTAGGGATGCCTGGCGCGCGGAGTTTGAGCATTTGCACCAGGGTACTATGACTGTCTCGGAGTATGGTGTCCGTTACATTGACTTGGCTAGGCATGCACCAGCTTTGGTTTCTACGGTTCGCGAGAAGGTTCGCCGGTTCATTGAGGGGCTTATTCCCAGCATCAGATCTAGCATGGCTCGTGAGTTAGAGATGGATATATCTTATCAGCAGGTGGTGAGCATTGCTAGGAGGATTGAGGGTATGCATGCTAGGGACAGAGAGGAGAGGGAGGCCAAGAGGTCTCGAGAGTCGGGCCATTATTCTGGTGCCCGTGCCCAGCTGCAGGTCGACATGGTAGGGGTCATATGGGTCGCCTCGTTCATTCAGCTCTTCCAGCAGCTAGTGGTATTCCAGCTCCACCTAGGCCTCAGGAGCCTTATTACGCACCTCCAGTCTCTAGTGTGCCTCCTGCACGGGGTGCTTCCAGTGGTCAGTCCAGCAGACCTGGCCCGAGCCAGTCATAGCCGCCACGTCCTCCCAGAGCTTGTTTTGAGTGTGGTGACACACGCCATATGGTGAGGTATTGCCCCAAACTCAGGAGGGGTGTACCTCCGCAGACTCCTCATCCACAGCAAGCCCCGCAGAGCTCTCAGGCTATGGTTCCAGCACCAGTTGATACTCCACCGGCCCAGCCAGTCGGAGGGGGAGGTCGGGGAGGTAGAGGTCGCCCTCGAGGGGGAGGACAGGCCAGATATTATGCTCTTCCAGGCCGTACTGAGGCCACCGCCTCCAATTCTGTCATCACAGGTACTATCTTGGTCTGTCACAGAGATGCATCGGTTCTATTCGATCCAGGCTCCACTTATTCATATGTGTCTTCTTATTTTGCTCCGCATTTGGGTGTACCTCAGGATTCTTTGAGTTCCCCAGTTTATGTTTCTACTCCTGTGGGAGATTCTCTTGTTGTGGACAATGTTTACCGGTCATGTTTGGTTATTCTTGGTGGTTTTGAGACCAGAGCCGACTTATTATTGCTCAGCATGGTTGATTTTGATATTATCTTGGGCATGGACTGGTTGTCGCCCCATTATGCTATTCTCGATTGTCATGCCAAAACCGTGACACTGGCCATGCCAGGTATACCGCGTATTGAGTGGAGGGGTGCCTTAGGTCACACTCCCAGTAGAGTTATTTCTTTCCTTAAGGCTCAGCGTATGGTTGAGAAGGGGTGTGATGCGTACTTAGCTTATGTGAGAGATGCCAGAATGGATACTCCTTCTGTTGATTCGGTCCCAGTAGTACGGGATTTCCCTGATGTGTTTACAGCTGATCTTCCGGGCATGCCACCCGATAGAGACATTGATTTTGGCATTGATCTGTTGCCGGGCACTCAGCCCATTTCTATCCCTCCATACCGTATGGCTCCTCCTGAGTTGAAGGAGTTGAAGGAGCAATTGTAGGAATTACTTGATAAGGGTTTCATTCGGCCCAATGTATCGCCTTGGGGTGCTCCTGTGTTATTTGTGAAGAAGAAGGATGGTTCAATGTGCATGTGTATTGATTACTGCCAGTTGAATAAGGTGACAGTGAAGAACCGCTATCCTTTGCCTCGTATTGATGACTTGTTCGACCAGTTGCAGGGTGCCTTTGTGTTTTCAAAGATTGACTTCCGTTCAGGCTATCATCAGTTGAAGATTCGGGAGCCAGATATCCCGAAGACTGCCTTCATACTACTAAAAAAATCAGGTTTTAGCGATGGACAAATTTTGTAGCTAAATAGGAAAATCCGTCGCTAATCTCATTTAGCAACGAATTAGCAACGAATTATCAAGAAATTATGTTAGCTACGAGTGTTTTAGCAACAGATTAGCGACGACGTTCGTAGCTAATTCCAGTTTTTTTTGTAGTGACTCGGTATGGTCATTACGAGTTCCTTGTTATATCTTTTGGGCTGACTAATGCCCCAGCAGCCTTCATGCATCTGATGCACAGTGTTTTCCGGCCATATCTTGATTCGTTTGTGATCGTTTTTATTGATGACATTCTGGTGTATTCCCGGAGTCGGGGAGAGCATGAGCAGCACCTGAGGACAATGCTCCAAGCCTTGAGAGAGAAGAAGCTGTATGCTAAGTTCTCAAAATGTGAGTTTTGGTTGGATTCCGTGGCGTTCTTGGGTCATGTGGTCTCGAGAGAGGGTATTCAGGTGGATCCGAAGAAAGTGGAGGCCATGCAGAGTTGGCCCAGACCATCCTCAGCTACTAAGATCCGTAGTTTTCTTGGCTTGGCGGGTTATTACCGTCGATTTGTTTAGGGGTTTTCATCTATTGCAGCACCTATGACCAGACTGACCCAGAAGGGTGCTCCGTTCCAGTGGACGGAAGAGTGCGAGGAGAGCTTTCAGAAGCTCAAGACAGCCCTAGCTACAGCCCCAGTTTTGATATTGCCTACCGGTTCGGGGTCTTATACTGTATATTGTGATGCTTCGGGAGTTGGCCTTGGAGCGGTATTGATGCAGGACGATAGGGTGATTGCCTACGCGTCCAGACAGCTGAAGATACATGAGAAGAATTATCCTGTCCATGATCTTGAGTTAGCTGCCATTGTTCATGCCTTGAAGATCTGGCGTCATTAATTGTACGGTGTGCCTTGTGATATATATACTGATCAACGGAGTTTGCAGCATCTGTTCAAGCAGAAGGACCTTAGGAGATGGCTAGAGCTGCTGAAGGATTATGACATCACTATCTTGTATCATCCGGGCAAGGCCAATGTGGTGGCCGATGCTTTGAGCCGCCGGGCAGAGAGTTTGGGGAGTTTGGCTAATTTACCAGCAGCAGAGAGGCCTATGGCGATGGATGTTCAGGCCCTGGCCAGCCAGTTTGTGAGATTGGATCTTTCGGAGCCCAGCCGGGTTCTAGATTGTGTGGTTTCTCGGTCTTCCTTATTTGATCGTATCAGGGAGCGGCAGTATGATGACCCTCATTTGCTTGTCCTCAAGGACAAGGTTTAGCATGGTGATGCTAGAGATGTGACCATTGGCGAGGATGGAGTATTGAGGATGCAGGGTTGGGTATGTGTACCCAATGTTGATGGGCTTCGAGAATTGATTCTAGAGGAGGCCCATAGTTCGCGGTATTCCATTCATTCGGGTGCCGCAAAGATGTACCAGCATTTGAGGCAGCACTACTGGTGGAGGCGAATGAAGAAGGATATAGTTGAGTTTGTAGCTCGGTGCCTTAATTGTCAGCAGGTTAAGTATGAGCACCAGAGACCGGGTGGATTGCTTCAGCAGATATAGATTCCGGAGTGGAAGTGGGAGCGGATCACCATGGACTTCGTATCTGGACTCCCACGGACTTTGAGAAAGTTCGATGTCATTTGGGTTATTGTGGATCGGCTGACCAAGTCCGCGCATTTCATTCCGGTGTGTACTACCTATTCCTCGGAGCGGTTGGCGGAGATTTATATCCGAGAGATTGTCCGTCTGCATGGTATTCCAGTTTCCATCATTTCAGACAGAGGTACTCAGTTCACATCGTGATTCTGGAGAGCCGTACAGCAGGAGTTGGGTACTCGGGTGGAGTTGAGCACAATATTTCACCCTCAGACGGACGGACAGTCCGAGCATACTATTCAGATTCTTGAGGATATGCTCCATGCGTGTGTGATTGAGTTTGGAGGTACTTGGAATCAGTTCTTGCCATTGGCGGAGTTTGCCTACAACAATAACTATCAGTCCAGCATTCAGATGGCACCATACGAGGCCTTATTTGGTAGGTGGTGTAGATCTTCGGTGGGTTGGTTCGAGCTGGGTGAGGCCAGATTATTGGGCACAGATTTGGTTCAGGATGCCTTGGAGAGAGTCAAGGTGATTCAGGATAGACTCCGTATAGCCCAGTCCAGACAGAAGAGTTACGCGGACCGAAAGGTTCGTGATGTTTCCTATATGGTTGGAGAGCAGGTTCTGCTTCGGGTTTTGCCTATGAGAGGCGTTATGAGATTTGGGAAGAAGGGGAAGTTGAGTCCGAGGTTTATTGGCCCTTTTGAGATATTGAGGCATGTTGTAGAGGTTGCTTACGAGCTTGCCTTACCTCCCAGCTTGGCAGGAGTTCATTCGGTGTTTCATGTTTCTATGCTCCGGAGGTATCACGGTGATCAGTCGCACGTGTTTGATTTCAGCTCAGTCCAGTTGGAGAAGGATCTATCATATGTTGAGGAGCCAGTGGCAATACTGGACAGGCAGGTCAGGAAGCTGAGGTCAAAGAACATTGCATCCGTGAAGGTTCAGTGGCGGGGTCAGCCGGTCGAGGAGGCGACCTGGGAGACCGAGCAGGATATGCGCAACCAGTACCCTCATCTTTTCACTACTTCGGGTATGTCTTTGTGCTCGTTCGAGGACGAACGAATGTTTAAGTGTGGGAGGATGTAACGACCCGGCCGGTCATGTTTTTGAAATTTACGACCCGATCCCCTATTAACTGCTTTCCCCAAGTTTATTTCTGCTATTTTGATTCGCCGGGATGTTCGATTTTGAGTTTCGGAGAGTTTTGGGACACTTAGTCCCTAAATGAGAGCTTAAGTGTTGGAAAGTTGACCATAGTCGAAACAGTGTGAAGACGGCCTCGGAATGGAAATCCGATGGTTCCGTTAGCTCCGTTAGGTGATTTCGGGTTTAGGGGCGTGGTCGGATTGTGTTTTGGAGGTCCGTAGCTAATTTAGGGTTGAAATGCCGAAAGTTGAATTTTTGATGTTTCCGATTTGATAGTGAGATTTTGATCCGAGGGTCGGAATGGAATTCCGAGAGTTGCAGTAGTTCTATTATGTCATTTCTGATGTGTGTGCAAAATTTTAGGTCATTCGGAGGTGATTTGGTTGGGTTTTTGATCGAAAGCGTGTTTTGAGAAAATTTGGAGTTCTTAGGCTTGAATCCATGGTTAAATAGGTGTTTTGATGTTGTTTTGAGCGTTCCGAAGGTTGGAACAAGTTTGAATGATGTTTTAGGAATGGTTGGCAGGTTTAGTTGAGGTCCCGGGGGCCTCGGGTGTGTTTCGGATGCTCAATAGACCATTTTTGGACTTGGAGAGATTGGAGAAATTCTGCTGTTGTGTTGCAGAGAAAACCTTCATCGCGTTCGCGAGAGGGTCTCGCGTTCGCGTAGAGCATCTAGGTGGAGCAGCTGAAATGTGCTTCGCGTTCGCGATGATGTCCCGCGTTCGCGCAGGTAAGGACCCATTGGTCTTTGCGTTCGCGACATGGTCCCCGCGTTCGCGTAGGGTCTGCCCGTGTAAGCTACGCGTTCACGAGTGGACCTCGCGTTCGCGAAAGAGGTATTTGGCCAGCAGGACTTTTTTGCATTGTGTTCGCGATACTAGCTTCGCGTTCACGAAGAAGAACGCGTCTGTGCAGATATAAGATTTCAAAATAGAGGGTTTAGCCATTTTTTTATCAAAACTTAAGCTTGGGAGATCGGATTTGAGCGAGATTTTGAGGGATTTTCAGAGATATCGATTGGATTTGGGCAATTTGGAATCGGATACTTGTGGCAAAGGCATGGTTTCGGGTTGATTTGAGCTTTATTCGAGGTAAGTGGCTTGTCTAACCTTGTGTGGGAGACTTTTCCCCTTAGGATTGATATTGTGGTAATTGAAATGCCTCGTACGTGAGGTGACGAGCGCGTACTTGTGCTAATTGTTGGAAATCCGGTTTTCTTTACAAATAGCCTTGAATTGTGTTCCTCCTTTCCTTGCTTACACTGTTTGGACATTAAACCTGCTGTAGTTTAGAGAAACATGTCTACTTGACTAAATTGCTCTATCTGTCTTAACTGCCTTAATTGTATTACGTGAATCATGCTAGGTTAGGATTACCTACTTTACTTTGATATGAAATTGAGTGGATTGAATTCTTGTTGTTGTTGTGTATTTACTTTGGATCTACGGAACGGTATTCTGGGAGATCCCCCTGCACCTTATTTTGGGACTACGGGATGGTATCCCGGGAGCTCCCCTGTATGTTTACTTTGGGACTACGGAATTGCATTTTGGGAGACCCCCCCTGCACATTTATGAGTCGGACTACGGGACTGCACCTGGGAGATCCACTGGATATGATATTTATATTTGGAAACTACAGGATGGTATCCTGGGAGATCCCCGATTGTTATTCTCGGAGCTGAGTTATGTTCTTTTACTGTGTTTTACTTGCCTTTGTAATAGTTATTGCTGTCCTTTATATCTTGTGTTATTTAATTACTCTGTTATTTCACCCTGTTAAACCTTATATCTTAATTAACCTCAGTAGGGCCCTGACCTTCCTCGTCACTACCCAACCGAGGTTAGGCTCGGCACTTACTGAGTACCGCTGTGGTGTACTCATGCCCTTCCTGCGCATGTTTTTCATGTGCAGATCCAGGTACTTCGACTCAGTCCTACCACCCTTGAGGCGAGGCGACTATTATAGCGACTTTGAGGTATATCTGCCGTGTCCGCAGACCGAGGAGTCTCTTTCTATTCCTGCTGTTTAGTATTAGCCCTTCTGTATTTCAGTTCTTGTTAGACATTCTGGAGTTAGAGCTATGTAGTACTTCTTAGCTTGTGATTCATGGGTTTCTGGGTCATGGATTTATGTAATGGTTTTTGAGAATTTATTATGGTGTATGCCGAGCGACACATTTACTCACTGTTTATTTTCCTTATTTTTGTTTTAAGTTGATTACTTCCGCAAATTTTGGTTTCTTTTGCGCAATTTAGGCTTAGCTAGTCGTAGAGACTAGGTGCCGTCACGATGGTTCACGGAGGGAGAACCGGGTCGTGACAGCTAATAAGTTATTCTTTTGTTAAAATGACTGAACACCCTTAAATTCTTTTTCAAAAGATTATAAATTAAAAAATTTCTTTGTAAAGAAAAGAATTAACAACGAATATGGAATGAAGAAAGTCGGAAAATTTATTTTGGGAAAAAGTATTTTGTGAATTAGAAAATATTATTAAGGATAAACTACTAAAAGTGTTGGTCAAACTAAAAGTGCTTATAAGCTGAAAAGCCATAAGTTGGGGGTGACCAACTTATGGCTTATGGCTGATTTTAGCTTATGAGCACTTAAGGTGTTCACCAAACGCGTAGATAAGCCAAATGTGCTTATAAGCCAGTTTGACCAGTTTATAAGCTTAGCCAAACACCCTCCTAGTCACCAAGCTTTTTCATCGCTAAAATATAACTAATTTTAGACAAATAATGATTTTCACTAGTTGCCTACAATATTAGAGATGAAACTAGTTTGTCACCAATAACTTTAAATATTGTGACTAATGTTACTAAATAACTAGCGACAATCCATCTTTTTGGTGGAAATCCTGAGTAGATAAAACTATCACTACGAAATTTTTGTTTCTTCACTAAATGTATGTGCGTGTGCATTGAAGTACGACTTTAATTTTTGTTCCAAAAGTCAATAATTAGTGATGAACTTTTTATGGTACCTAATAATTTTATAGGTAAAATACAGATGATACACTGACCGTCACTAATTTGCTTATGCTATTAGTGACAAAAACTAAGGTTGCAAAAAATATAAAACTTTTAGTGACGAAACTATTTCGTAGCGAAAATATAACTAATTTTAAGACGAACAATTATTTGTACCAATTGTCTTCAACATTAGTGACGAAACTGATTTGTCACCAATAATATTAATTTTGTGGCTAATATTAATCAATATTTGGCGCCAATTCATTTTTTGTGGGAAACTTTAGTAGACAAAAATTGTGCTACGAAATTTATGTTTTGTCACTAAAAGTATGTGCTTCATGTATTTAAGTACGAAATATAATTTTTGTCACAGAAAATGGATAATTAGTGACAAATTTTTTTTATTGTAGGTAATATTTTTGTGGTTAAAAATCACATTTGTTGTAGTGAATGCTGCTGCATAAACTCTCGGATCTTTTCTTTAAATTGCCACAAGTCTTCATATTGTTCCCACGTGGCCTCCTCCGGTGATTTCCCCTTCCAATGGATGAGGAACATAGCGGTGGCTTTCTGCCCTTGATTTTGCCTGGCCTGGTAATCCATGATAGCCTCAATCTCCCGATCATGCCAGGCGGTGATAGTAATAGGCGCTCGACTTAATTGGCCCCTACTAGGATCATCCTTATCTTCATGATATGGCTTAAGCATGTTGGCATGGAAGACATGGTAGATCTTAAGTTACGATGGCATGTCAAGCTTGCATGAGATCTTGCCTACCTTGGCGACAATCTTAAATGGCCCCTCATACTTGGGAATCAGATTCTGATGCATGCCCTGTAGTGCCTTGAATTATCTTGGGTTAAACTTCACCATGACCATGTCCCCAACTCTATAGTTCGTGGGATGGCAAACTTCTTCATCTTCTTAGCTGCCCTATCTAAGTAGGACTTAGCAGTGTCAAGCTGCTCCTCCCATCCTTTGACCATATGATAAGCCCCCAAGCTCTTTCCCTCGAATGCAGCTGGTAATGAATGTGGAGTTTGTGACTATTGGCCTGTGGCTAGTTCAAATGGTGTCCGCCCGGTGGACTCATTCCGCTGCAAGTTATAAGAGAATTGGGCGATGTCTAGGAACCTTGCCTAATATTTCTGATGCGCGTTTACATAATGCCTCAAGTAGAATTCTAGTAAGGCATTGACTCGTTCCGTTTATCCATCTGTCTGTGGGTGAAAACTAGTGGAAAAGTGCAGTTCCGTGCCAAGTATGTTGAATAACTCTCTCCAAAAGTTTCCAGTAAAACGGGGGTCTCGATCATTGATAATATGCCTTGGTAAGCCCCAATACTTTACCACGTTCACTATATGAAAAGTGCTAATTACATAGGAATTTTACCTGGGGATTTTAGTCGCAGATAATATCTTCGGATTTTCATGGGGAATATTAAAATTCCCAAATTTAAAATATTTTTCCCGCAAAAAATAATTTCCTAGGATAATCTGTAGGTAAACTTTGACACCATTATGCGCCAAAATACTATCTGGAAAATTACCTGGGGAAACTAATCGGCAAGTACATTTTCGTAAGTAAATTCGCAGGTAAAAAGATAAAGAAAATGGAAAAAAATTCTATGTCAATCTGTAGGAAAATCCCCAGGTAACTCTACATGCGAATTTAGTTGGGAATATTTTCTTGGGGATTTGCTTATTTGGGAAATTACCTGGAGATATTGTTGCTGCGAATTTTAGCTAGGGATATTTTCTTGGGAATTTACTTGGGGATTCTTTTAGCTATGGAATTACTTGGGGATGTTGTTGTTGTAGATTTAGTTAGGAATATTTTCTTGGGGATATACCTAGAAATTTTCTTACCTGGAAAATTAACTAGAGATTAGGTTGATATCAATTTAGTTAGAATTTTTTTTGGTGGGGATTTACTTATTTGGGAAAATTATATGGGGTTTTTATTATTGTAATTTTTGCTAGAAATTATTCTTGATAACATAGCTTGAGATTTACCTAGAAATTTTATTTCCTAAGAAATTAACTAGAGATTATTTGTGTGATTTTAGGCAGGAATTGTTTTTTGGAATTTACTTGAGTATTTGATAATACGATTTTTATTGAGGATTTGTTCTTAGGATTTAGATAGAAATTTTATTGTTGTTGTCTTAGTTGGATATATAATCTTGAGATTTTATCTGAAAATTTTATAGCAACATATTAAAGTTTGAAATTTTTAAAAAATATCCATAGGAATTAATTTTATCTATTATATTTTATTGGTAAATATGAAAATGTTGAACCTATATAAAATTTAATGATGTATATATGTGTGGATTGAACATTATAAGTCATTAAGCATAACATAGTCGGTTGTTATTTTTTATTACAATTTCACTAACAAAATAATTATCATACGACTAATTATTTTAAGAATTAAAATTTAATATGGTTGATATAAAGGACATAATAAAGCTAAGATACGATTACATTTGATATATTTCAGCTAATATCATCAAAAAATATATTGAATATAAGTATATAACTAAATGATTGAAAAATATTTAACTTTAATTTTTAAGCAGAGAGAAATTATGTTACAGTTATAAAAATGAACTAACTTTTATTAACTTTCTATCTATGTATGTTATTTTTCACATTTATTATACAAGATAAAATTTGATTATAGTACGGATCAAATAGTGTAGTTTGAGATTGTCAATATTGAAACTTAATATCGAGTGATCTTATGATTCAACTTTATAACATCATCACTTTGATTAAATCATACCATTATTAAAATAATTAATCTTGCATACTTTATTAGTATTAGTGAAACAATTTTTACTAATTATCACGTACAATGTATTTAAGTCATGTTAACTAATTTCTTTATAAAAAAGAAATTATTATGTTATTCAAAAAATTGAATGAAATTTTGAAAAAATAATTAAGAATATATTAAAACAAAAAGTAATATAAACGTAATTTGGTATTACTTGGAAAAGAGTGTTTCATTTGATTTATGAATCCTTAATTAATGTATCATTTTACAAAACAAATAATAATAATAATAATAATAATAATAATAATAATAATAATAAATAAGCATTAGTAAGTAGAGAGTACTACATTGGGAATTGGCAAGTGGATTGCTGTCCCACATCGGCCAATACCTGTAAAGGTTTCCACTTTATAAACTGAGTTTGTTGGAGCTCATATGCACTGGTAATGGGCTTTGCTAGCAAGTGGCAATAAAGAATTGTGGCTTAAAATGTAATAAGCTTCTCTATTAAACAATCTAGGAGATAATAGAACGGAAATATTGGGGGTGGGAAAACTCCGAACTTCCATTAAATTTTTACCAAAAATTTCATACGAATATTTAGAATTTCATACGGAAAAATTCGCAAGTAATTGACATGCATATTTGAAATCCCGAAGTAACTTACCTGGGGATTTTTTAAAATTCGCAGGTAATAGTTACCTATGAAGCTTTTTCCATCGGAATATTTTCGGAAGGAAAATTCGCAGGAAACTATTTCTTACATAATCCCCAATAAAATCCCCATGTAATACTTGATTTTCTTATAGTGGTTCTTACAGAATAGCTTGGCGGCTTCCTTGGCAGTGCAACCTGGTGAGGCGGGCATGAAGGCGGCGTATTTAGAAAATCTATCCACGACCACCATAATAGTACCATAACCATCGGACTTCGATAGACAAGTGATAAAGTCCATAGTGACGCTCTCCCATGGACGCTCTGCAACTGGCAGTGGCTCCAAAAGTCCTCCGGGCTGTTGTTGTTCAACCTTGTCCTGTTGACAGACAAGGCAAGTCTGCACATAGCACTCTATGTCATCTCGTATGCGTGGCCAATAGTAGACTGACTCAACCAAGGCCCTAGTGCGACGTTGACCTGGATGACCAGCCCACATTGTGTCATGACTCTCCCTTATGATCCGTCATCTAATGTCTCCAAACTTAGGCATATAGACCCGCCGACCTATGGTAAGTAGTAGGCCGTCTTCTATCCAAAACCGTCTCGTCTTGCCTTTGTTGGCTAACTCGATAAGCTGTTTGGTTGCTGGATCATGCTACGTGCCTTCTTTTATAGCCTCCCGAATGTCCCATCTTGCTGAAGTGATTGCAGCAAGCTCGGCTTTTTCGGCTCAAGGCATCGGCTACAACGTTACCTTTGCCCGGCTTATACTCCAGCGTATGATCAAACTCGGCCAAGAAATCCTGCCACCTAGCCTGTTTTGGTGTGAGCTTGTTCTGCGTCTGAAAGTAGCTAGTAGCCACATTGTCTGTCTTGACCACGAACCTCAACCCGAGCAGATAATATCGCCATGTACGAAGGCAATGCACAATGGTAGTCATTTCCTTCTCTTGCATCGTGTAACGCCGCTCCGTCTCATTTAACTTACGGCTCTCAAACGCTATGGGATGCTTATCCAGCATCAGGACACCCCCAATGGCGAAGTTTGAGGCATCTGTGTGCACCTCAAATGTCTTGGCAAAGCAGGTAACGCCAAGACTGGCTCCTCTGTTACAGTTGTCTTATGGTCTTCAAACGCCTTTTAACAATGCTCCATCCAGACCCATGGCTTGTTCTTCTTCAGTAGCTCAGTCAATGGTGCGGCCTTTGCTGTGTAGCCACTGATGAACCGGCGATAGTAGTTAACAAGTCCAAGGAAGGATCTCAGCTTCGTTACCTTTGTAGGTGCCTCCCACTCCTGGATAGCACTTACCTTAGCCTCGTCCATGCGTAGCTCGCCATTGCTAATGACATGGCCCAAGAAGTGCACCTTTGATTGTGCGAACTCATATTTCTCCCTCTTGATGTATAGCTCGTTCTCCCGTAAGACTTGGAAAACCTTCCTTAAGTGCTCCATGTGCTCCTCCAAGGTGTTGCTGTAGATGATTATGTCGTCTAGGTAGACTACCACGAATTGATCAAGGTAGGGATGTAAAATCTTGTTCATAAGGGTGCAAAATGTGGCCGGTGCATTGGTTAAGCCGAAGGGCATCACCAACCACTCAAAGGCTCCATATCTCAACACACATGTTGTCTTTGGCTCATCCCCTTTCGCAATGCGAACCTGGTGGTAGCCCTTTCGAAGATCCACCTTGGTAAAGTACTTGCTTGCCCAAGTCTATCGAACAAGTCAGCAATGAGGGGGATCGGGTACTTATTCTTCACTATGACCTTATTAAGTGCTCGGTAGTCTACGCATAAACGCAACGATCCATCCTTCTTCTTCTGGAACAATACTGGTGCGCCAAAAGGTGCCTTTGATGGGCGAATGTGACCAGCATCTAGCAGCTCTTTCAATTGTTTCCTGAGCTCCTCTAGCTCGGGCGGTGCCATACGATATGGGGCAAATGCGGGTGGCTTAGCCTCTGGCTCAAACTCAATCTTGTGATCCACCTCTCGCGTAGGCGGCAAGTTCTTTGGCAAATCCTCAGGCATGACATCTTTGTTTTCCTCAAGCAACTTCTCTATGCAAGGCGGTTCTATCTCTTGAAAATTCTTGTCTTCCTCTAGACTTGCCATGGTTGCCACGAACATCGGCTCCCCCTTGTTGATCCCCTTGACAACCTGCATAGCTGAGAGTTGTGCTTGGATCTGTCCGTGTGGCATAGTCATTGTAGGTATCATGCAAGCTCCTTCTCGCTCCATAACCCAGAGACGTTGGAGGTATGGGTTGATCAAATTATGACAATGTCTAAGGAACTCTAGCCCCAGTATGATGTCAAAGATATCCATAGCGGTTACGGTAAAGTTTGTCATACCTTTCCAAGCTCCCAATTTGACACCAACTCCATTAGCTACCCCATGAGCATTTTGTACCTTGGCATTCACGGTCTTGACATGAGAGTTGGTTGGAGCAAGCTTCAATTCTAGTCTCTTTGCGGCAGCCTCAGTCAAGAAATTATGAGTTGCTCTAGTATCCACCATTGCACGAGCGGGCTTGTTGATGATGAGATCCACGTACTGATTGTCATTCTTGGTAGGTTGGATAGCTTGCTTTGTGACAACACCAAATAATCCGATCATACCCAACTGCGCAGTTCCCGAACTCTCTTCTTGCGGCTGATCTTTTCGTTCACGAACTATGGCGCTGAGGCTCTTTAGGTCGGGACAATTCCTGAAGCCGTGCGACCCTCCGCATATGTAGCATCCCTTCTTCTCGGCCTGTGCCTTCTTCTCGGAGTAGCCCTGACGACCACTTGACTTTTTGGAATCTTGAGTCTTGGAATATTATTGTTGTTTTGTCTTCTTGCCTTTGCCACGGTCTCCCCACCTTTGACATTGTTAACCTTTGACTCCTTGCCTTTGCCACGGTCGTGCTTGTCATTCCTGAAATCCATCAATGATTCGGCCTCCACTATGGCTTGGTCTATATCAGTGACTTGTCGGCATTTCAACTTTTGCTTAGCCCAATTTTGCAACCCGTCCATGAAGTGGAACAACAAGTCATCATTGGTCAGGTTAGGGATTTGAAGCATAAGGGTAGTGATTTCCTTGACATAGACACGTATGCTCCCTGTTTGCTTCAACTCCCTAACCTTGTGCCTTGCCTCGTACAAGATAATGTTTGGAAAGAACTGTCTCTTGAACTCGGCTTTGAACTGATCCCACGTGCTAATAGTACATAGACCTTTATCCATGTCGGCCATCTTCCCTCTCCACCATAACATGGCAGTCTTTGAGAGGTACAACACGACAGTGTTGATCTTGGCCTCGTCGTCCCTCACTTTTCTATGCTTGAAGTAGTTCTCCAAGTGCCAAAAAAAGTTTTCCACTTCTTGTGCATCATGAACACCTTTGAACACCGGGGGTTTGGGAGCCTCGATCTTGGCCTCCCTCGTCACCACAAAATTGTTGGCTGCCTCGGTCACGCCAGCATTGATATGCTCCTCGAGTGACTCTATCTTTGCCTTCATAGCATCGATAGTACTCAAAGCCTCCATGAGTCTGCACTCTAAGGCAGTGATTGTTTGCCTTAGTCCCATCTCGGTTTGTGTACGCCTCCCAAGTCATTTCGGATACTCTCAATATCTTCAAGAGTGTGCCCCTCAAGAACGCTAAGGGTGCCTTCCATCTTCCCCAAGCATTGGCCAAAGATCTCCACGGCGTCCATCCCCGCGTTTATCTTCATCACCTACTCTTTACCTAGTGAGACGTCCTCGGGCAGAACCTCCACTTCATCCTCGCTCGCCTCAGTGCCAGATGGTTCTTGGGGTGTAAGCCTTTCGTTTGACACAACCTCGGGTGGCACCTCATGGCTTTATTGGTGGCATTCCTCTTTTTGCTACGGCCGCTCTTGCCAGCAGCATCCTGGATGACGTTGGTTTAGGTGTTGGCAGCGTTAATTTCTCCGTCGTTTGCCATTCCCTTAGTTACAACCTTTGCTCTGATACCACGTTATCACGTCCTTAGTCGTTAACTAAGTACACGTGCGACACTTGACAACTCGCTCACGATCTTGCATAACTTGCTCACGTTCTTGCTATGCCAAGCCAGCCTTACTATACTCAAGATCGCTAAGAGATTGGTAGAAAGAACACAAGAGAATTGTTAAGGGAAGCTTTATATTAGATAGAACTTGAATTGTTTGCTTGCTAAATTACAAATGAATGTCCCCCTTTATATACTAGTCTCCTAGGGGTTAGTATGTAAATATTAATTGTTACACAAGTCCTTAATATTTACAAGATAAGAGTTTTCTTTAGAACTCTCTCCAAACCTAGAAGATTCCAAGGACTTTCCTAGCAAATCCATAGGGACCTAGGGCATTCCAAAGGAAACGTCAATACTTCTCTAGAATCTTCTCACAAATGCTAGCTTTCCTCCTATGTAAGCTTCCACATGGCATTAATATATGCCAAATGATGCCTATGTGGCAAGATGATGTGGCGGGTCATCACACCAAACTATATAAAATGCGGTTATAAAGCGCGCTTTACTTTAACGTCCGTTTCGGACGTTAAGGTAAAACGCGTTATCAAACCGCGTTTTACATAAAACGCATTTTCAAAATACGCTATGCTGACATAACATTAATTCAAATAGGTAAAATGCATTTTAAAAGGGCGTTTTACCTCAAAAAATGCGACCCTCCGGATTGGGCATTGCCTTATTTAAAGGCGTTAAGGATTTTGCAGAAATCCATTCAGAAATATTCTCAACTCCTGTTAAATTTTTCTTCTTTATAAGTTCTCAAGCATTTTTTCATAATCTCTGAAGAGCGAAAAGTAAGGGTTTCATTATATTTTTTGGGGGGGGGGGGGAGGGTGAGGTTGTGGTGGCGAATAACTCAGTGAGCTATAGTTTATCTCCACAGAGTCATGTTAAGTTGTTACTTACAATGGAGTACGATAGACTGATATCCTTTTTGTGCAATAAAATGAGCGTGAGCCAATGTTTGGTGAACCTTAAAGTAACCGGAAGATATCCGTATTCTATCACTTCGCAAGGGGTTGCTTGTTACGCTGAGTTTAACATCGAGGATGATGAAACTCAAAGAGATCTTTTGGGGACTCCGGATAAATACCGGGAATTTATTTTGATAAAAATGTTGGAAATATACGTGAAGGTTGAAGACGTTCGCAATAATGAGGTTGCGCAAAGCAGAGATAACCCTCAATCATCGGGTGGTTATTCTGGAGCAGTTTTAGCTGAACAGGTTCCGGCTGAAAGAGTTTGGCTGGATCTAAACTTATCTTCACGGGTGAATGAGGAGTGAGGAAATAATTTCTCTCCTACTTTACATAATCCACAAGATGACTGGTAAACTTTAATTTTCCTTTGTGTTACGATGTTTATTTTTGTTGTATTGAATTTGTATTAGCACTCATATATTCTACAGGGGGTACCGTTCATATATGAATTTACAAGTTATGAACCCACGCCCAGTTGGAATATGCGTAGTTTTGGTGTGTTGGATCATGATGGTCCATCCGAGAGTCATTACCAATAGGATAATGTCCATCATGGAACGTCAACACATTACGACTTGTAAGTGAAGTGATATAGCTATATGTAAAATATTTTTCAATTTTGAGTAGCTTATTATTTTGTTGTTTGTGCAGTGAAAACGAGCAAGTTAAACCACCCGTCCTGACTCAATTGCCTGAAGACTACATAGTTAATCCGGATCTAGCAGATCCACAGAGTCAAGAATAGAACAGTGATTATGACAACAATGCCGATGAGTCCGAAGATGACACACCCTTCCCTGATGAGGGTGGTGATGAGGAGGAAGAGAATGATGGAGCTGATTTGACGAGGGAGCATGCTCTACCCCCCCGTTAGACCAAGAGCGTACGAGTCCCACGTGCCGTTTCATTCAAGGCATATTCCCTACCTTGATCATCTTCCATGTATGCCGGATGTGGATGCCCTCACAAGAGATTTTGATAGCAATGTGGGATGAGTCTAGACCAACGGTGCTGGCAAAGGGCATGCTTTTTCCTGATAAAGCGCGCCTAAGCAGGGCGACGAAAATGTACAGCGTAAAAGAGTGTCGTGAGATGACGGTATAGGAGTCAAGTTTGGATGTATACATGGTTGTTTTCCGTAGAAAGTTTATGGGTTGTCATTGGATGCTGCGTGCGAGCAAGAAAAAAATAGGTTTGTGGAAAGTGGGTAAATATATTGGCACCGACACTTCTGAAATGGACACATTCAATGGGAATATCTTCAACTTGGTTGTTGACTTGATTTCTCTTGTCCTGATTCCACACATTGAAGCGTCCATAAGGTACAAGATCAAAAAGTGCATTACATCCGTCCACCAGGAATATGGCCATACCATTACCAAAAGAAAGGCATTTCTCGGGCGCAAACGTGCGTTTGAAATTGTTTATGGTAACTGGGATAAGTCATTTCCAGCTCTACCCAGGTACATGACCTCATTGCAACACTTTAACCCCAGGACCGTTGTTGAATGGAAACTTGAGCGGAGTTCGGGAATGCCGGAATATATATTCAAATACGTGTTCTGGACATTTAAACCAGCTATTGATGGTTTTGTGCATTGCCGTCCAGTAATATCCATAGACGGTACTCATGTCTATGGAAAGTATGATATTAAGCTGTTGATCGTCGTTGTAGTAGATGCCAATGGACAAATATTTCCCCTAGCTTTTGCCATCTGTGCCAATGAAATCCAAGAGACGTGGACGTTATTTTTGAACCACTTGAAGGAGCACGTTGTCAAACAATGTTCACGTATTTGTCTAATATCTGATCGACATGGAGGTATATTAAGTTCTGTAGAGCATTTGCCTGAATGGCAGGAACCGTATGCATACCACAGTTACTGTGTGAGGCACTTGAAGGCCAATTTCCAGAAGGCACATCCCAACAAGGATCTGCATGATTTAATGTGGATGGATGCAACAGATCACCAAGAGCATAAATTCCGGAGGCACATAGAATCTACCAGGCAGGAAGATGAGGCAGCGTATCGTTGGTTACTGCGACATAAGCTTGAAAAGTGGACTTTGCATGTTTATGGTGGAAGAAGATAGGGAATTCTGACTACAAATGTGTTAGAGTCTTTCAACGGGTTATTGAAGTCTGCACGAGGATTGCCTGTCACTGCCATGGTGCAGATGTCATTCAAGCAGATGGCGGAGAGATTTGTTGAAAGGTCTGCAGGTGCAACTTCATTGATGGAAAGGGGTGTTGAATTTATGCCACTACCAATGAAAAGATTTGAGAAAAACAGGCTGCGAGCACATTGGCATTCATTTTTACAGTATGATCACGACTGAAATATTTTTGAAGTTCGCACCGCTATCCATAAAAACCGAGGGAATAATGTACACACCATAAATGAATCTAGAAGGTTATGCTCTTATGGGAAATAGTCCATCTACCACATGTCGTGCTCACATACCATCAGGTGCTTTCAACATACAGGTTTAGGGCCAACCAACTACGTTGATAAATAATATAGTGTTGCTGCATACTTAAACACCTATAGTGGACAGTTGCAGCCATTGGGTGCTGAGCATTATTGGCCACCGGAACCATTTAAAATAGTGTGTAACAAGGAGTTTTTGCATCAGTGACAGGTGTAGAAAATAACGCGTATACGAAACCAAATGGATGTTGGTGATACCGTTTATGCGCGTAAATATGGTATATGCTCGCAAACAGGACACGACCGTCATAAATGTCCTTCAGCTGGTTTGGGTGGCGGTGGTAATCCAGCTCCTGGTGGAAGTTCATCTAATGTGCCCAACTATCAAGGATACATGTAGTGTTTTATTTTCGTAATGTGTTTTTAAGAAGTGTATGTACTTGTTTATCTTGCAGAATGTATGAAAGAAAATTATGTTTCCATTACTGCGATATCTTTTTGATATTTAACAATAATACTTCAGTACAACAATCTAACATAAACCCATTTAAACAACCAAAAAAATTGTTATCTTCACCCTTTTGCCTCTTTTTGAACCACTTATTAAATGTTAGTGGCATTTTTTAATGGATGTTGTAATGTTTATTCAAAAGGTCTTTGAGATACATATGACTTGGTTCAGTTTAAGAAGATTTCTTATACCCGAAATAATGATTAGCACGCGAAGCATAGCGTGGTTACATACCATGTTATGTGTATTATCTTGTCGACCTGATAAAGCTGTCGTTCTGCAAAAGCTATCTTCTGGAAAAGCTATATTGTACCGTAAATAATGATTAACATACGAAGCATAGCGCGGTTACATGCCACGTTATGTGTATTGTCTTGTCGTCTTGATAAAGCTGCCGTTCTGTAAAAGCTGCTCGCCTGGAAAAGCTGTATTGTACCGTAAAGAATCATTAACACGCGAAGCATAGTGGGGTTACATACCACGTTATGTGTATTGTCTTGTCGACCTGATAAAACTGTCGTTCTGCAAAAGCTGCTCGCCTGGAAAAGCTGTAATGTACCGTAAAGAATCATTAGCATGCGAAGCATAGCACGGTTACATACCACGTTATGTGTGTTGCCTTGCCTATAGATAACTAGCGCATTTTAGTTATTATCTGCACTTAACCAAAACAAATAGCAAATGTTTCTGTCACTAGAAAGTTTTTTTTTTCATTAACAAATGTCTGAACGCATTTATGTACCAATGTGCTATTGTGACAAACGCTGTATAGTGGCGGACTGTTGGGAGGATGGTCATGTTGGGCGCAGATACTGGATGTGTGTAAAGAGGTTTGGAGGCAACAACATAAATTATTGCAACTTTGAGGTATGGCTTGATGGACCCTGTAAGCAGGAATGCGACAAACGATCTTTGCAGTATTATCATGATATGAACAAAAGATACGAACATGATGAGATTGAAATGAAACGAGAAATTACAGCGTTGAAGGAGAAACTAAAAGAGGCGAAAGAAGAAAACAATAAGCTGGAAGAGAAATTTAAGTGGTTGGAGCAGAGAATACTAGGCGGTCGTGACTAATTAATGACATGTATGTGTTGAGTGTAGTACTTTATCTTTATGTTTTCCATGTCATGTGTTTTCATTAGTTGTACTGAATTTAAATTATGTCAAGTTGCTATTTTTGTGTTTCTGTTGTAGCATTAAAATAAAGAAGAACCGGAGAAATAAAAACATAATGCGCATATAATGTAAACATAAAATTGTTGTTATTATTTACATAAAATACAAAAAAAATCAATATGTCCCACAGCTTGTGTGCTTCAATGCAGCCGCTGGCCTGAGGCGCATCCCATCCCACCTGGCTACGCTATCGAGATCATCCTCATCACGTCGCCTCTTTATCATAGGAGGAGCTGCAGCATGATCGTCAGTAGCGCTGGCAGCATCGGTAGAAGGGGCCGTCGGTCCAGCAGCAACCCACCGAAGAATAAGTCAGCTCAGTATATGAAAATATATATTAGTAATGTACATGTTAAGTCAAAAAAAATTTAAATTGTCTTACCATGGTCTCGTCGGCCTCCTAAATATAAGCATCCATCGCATCTAGGTCAGCATCGCACAAAGTGGCCTTCGAGACGGGCGGGGATGAAGCCTTAATAAGAAAATTATAAAGTTATTTATGGCGAATCAATAAGATAAAAACAAACTTAAATTTAATAGTAATACAGACATACCTACGCTTGTGAAAGATGCCCAACACCCGTCGATGATGAACCATAACTCAGCTGGCGCCCACTATTCATATCTCGAGTCGGCCAATCCTCAGTAGCGGTCGATGGACCTGGAAAGTACTGATCCCAATCCTCTTCGGTAATGCTCGTGCCCGTGATCAACAATGGATCTGACGGTGTCACCTGCGAAGTCACTGGAGTGAGTGGCAGCTGAAGGCTGAATGGCGGCATGCTGCTGTGATGCTCGTCTAGCTGATGGAGGTCACCCGGCAAATCAACTTCAACATCCTCAACAGGTGCCTCAACGCCCCCTTGCTGGGGACCACGTCCTCACCGGCCCCCACGACCCCATGGGACAGCCCTGCCTCATGGGACAGCCCTGCCTCGTTGTCCCCTACCTCGTGGGACAGCCCTACCTCGATGGTAATGCTCTGGCGCCACATAAGCAGGGTCGTGTACTAAGCGCTCATCCTCTCGGGCTCGCTGCAGTGTCTGGGCAACCAGCTCTGTAACTTGCCGGCCATACTCGTGAGACAGCTCTGTGCGCCCTCTAACAAATCAAGATATCCTTGCACAAGGGGAGATTATGTCGAGCCTTGTACTCACGCGTATATCCCCGCCGGAGAACCCACCTCCTAGCTAGAGGGAGCAACGGAGATGGTACATCCGGAGCTAATGGTGGTAGAGGTGGCTGCAACTGCAGGAACCGCTCCCAGACCCAAACCTAACATAAAAAGTTGACGTAAAATTTAATATATATTTTTACTAGGTATGTTAAAATGAATAGAGTATTCGAATATGTTGTCACCTGTAGTAGCGGCAAAAATCCAGCAACGTCACGCTGGGTACCCATGCTCGCCCGGCACATCTGCCTGTACAAGTAGGCGAGAACAGCAGCACCCCAAGTGTATTGGGGTAAATCATCTAGCCGCTCAAGATGTTGAAGAAATCTCAAGCTGACTAGGTTCCCTGAAGTGTTCGGGAACAAGAACCCTCCAAACATAAGGAGTAGCAACAACCTTGTATAGTGGTGAACATTATAATCCGGTATATCGCCATCAATGTCAAGATGCAATATCTCCAAATACTCTCGAATAGTCGTCAACGGAAAATGACTGGACCCATCCAGTGCATTCTCATCCTGTGGCCGCAAACCAGTGAGCTATTGCAGCATGTCCAGGTACTGCGCACCTGTCATCTCTCTCATGGCCTACGGTAGAGCAACGGGGTGTTGATCAACGGACAACCCATATATCAGGGCCGTGACCGCCGGTCGCCACCGCTCTATCAGGGCCGTGACCAAAGACCAATCGAGTTGCGGCCGCCCGATCTCCAAAATCCTTTAGAAGCCCATATCCCGCAGGCGTCTGACTACACGGGTATGGAGAACTTTGCCCTTCAGAAAGCCCCACATGTCGTCCACTCTCCTGACGCGGAGAGTTTGGGCTAATAACTCTCCCTCCCATATGTGGCCGGACCTATGATTGCCCTGTAACGACAGTAGCTCATCACCGGAAGGTTCAGGATGAATAGGCGGCACCTCGATGTCGTCTACTGTAAATTAAACAACATTAATTACATGTTCGTTTTATAATTTTATACGTTTGTTTGTAAATTAAATTATTAATTTTTATAATTACACAATATTTAATTATTATGTATTCACATAAGGGTTCCAGGCTCGATATTTGAGGCCCAGTAGCACCAAGATATCCTAAATTCTTGTATGTGTTAGTTTTATTGTTTTACATGTTAGTTTTATAATTTTATATGTTTTCTTTTTAATTAAATAGTTAATTTTTATAATTATACAATATTTAATTATTAAGTATTCACATATGGGTTTCATGCTCGATATTTGAGGCCAGTAGCACCAAGGGCACTATATTACTAGTCTTTAAGCAAATACATAATATAAACCAGATAAAAATAAAAAATACATTTAATCACAAAACATTCACGAAAATACATATACAACAGTAAAAAGTAACTTATTAATATTTTCTTAACAAATAATAATGATTTCTCAATTGAAACATATTTTTTAGCACACTAAAATCTAAGTTCGGATAAAAATAACATACCAGTTTAATCGCAAAAAAAATACAAAATAACATAGAACACATTTAAAACAACCAATATGCATTTTTATACGAGTTTTGACAAAAACTAAATCGGAATATCTCGATTTACGTTTTTTGGAAAGTTGAAGAATTGAAGATTTTAGTCCGAAACGAGCAACCACAACGAGAGAAGGCCTTAGCTAGGATGTGGGACCAACACTCTTTACTTTTTATGGGACGGGGTGGGGTCCACTCGTATTTTTTATCTTGTTAATGAAGGGGGGGGGGGCGCTGGATCGAATTTTTAAGGGGGGGGGGGGGGGAATGGATTCTGGTTTGAACGTGAGGGAAGGGAAGGGGACGGGTATTTGAAGATGAAAAGCATGGTTTATTAAGGCATTTTATATATGGCGCTTTATTAAACCACGCTTTATATGAACGTCTAATCAACTTCAGGTAAAGCGTATTTTGAAAACGCGTTCTATGTAAAACGCGGTATTATAACGCGCTTTACCTTAACGTCCAAAACGGACGTTAAAGTAAAGCGCGCTTTAAAACCGCGTTTTATATAGTTTGGTCACTTAACTTTTTTCCCAGTTATTTCGGTCTTTTGAGTCCAAAAAGACCACATTTAGGTTTTGGACTCTCTTCGAAAAATCATGTTTCTCTTAAAACTAGGTGAAGGTTGGCAGTACGTACCGGCCCAAGCTAGCTCAAGCGAAGAAATTAACATAAATTAAATTCAAAAAGTATTTGACTTTATTTACTAGTACAAATTTATGCGTAATTTCGAAATTTAATTTTCAACTCTATTTCGATCATAAGAGAACTCAAGTTAGGAATAGGAATATCGTAGGTATTTTAGTTGATGCAGAACTCAAGAAACATGTGATAAAAGTTAGAAGGATGAGTGACATGATAATGGCCCGGCGATTAAGCTAGTCATTTTAGGGCTTACTTGAACATTAGTAGTATACTCTAATATATTAGTAGTAGATACATACTTCAAACTAGCATGGAATAGAAGGTCAATAAGCCATTCTGAATGGATTTGGACAAGGTTGTGAGAGGCGTATCGCCCAACGAGAAGATATTTGTAGGAGGAGACTTTAATGACCATATAGGGAATACTTCAAGGGTTATTGTTACACCCCATGTTTTCATACGTAAAAATGCATCGTAAGTAAACTAATGTAGGACAAAAAATGAGATCATATTTGAAAGTATATAAAGTAAGTTAATCATGTTCCCTCGGAGGTTACAAATATTGAAGATCATGAACAATAAGTACAAAGAGGGTTGGAAGGTTCAGAAGCTAAAGGAATTGAAGAAAATAATGTTTCGTCGAAAGTCGACGAGCTAGGAATGTTATAACATGTACTTTTGAGGTGAGACTAGGGTGCTTACCATGATAAGGAGGTTATGTTATGAGTTATGTTAGAAGTATGATAGTCGTGTGTTATGTTTTGAAGTCAAGCGAGTTGTGGAACAAAAGTCGATGAAAGTCATCACAAGTTACGTTCATAAGTGTTACTGAAAATTTGGGTCAAATGTAACTGCGATTTTCTCCCAATACACTTAGAGTATCAAATTGATGATCTATGAGTCTGTTCTCTAACGCATTAAACCGTTTGTCAATACGAAATCGGAGTAGAGCGATATGTGCATTTTTGCGAGACTGCGGAGACTGCTAGGTGACAAGTAGGTGTGTCACCTACTTGCTTAAATGAGAGGATTATACATGTCCCAAAAAGGGACCAGTTTGGGTCGTCCAAAGAGTCCTTTTAAAGGCCTATTTCCTTCATATATTAGACCGATAAAGGCATAGTAACCAGACATAAGCTCCGCAAAAATCCTCCCAAAAATTGCCCACAAGCCCTAATTTATTTAATCTCCCTTTCTCCTTCTAATTGGAGGTAAAACCTAGAGATTGAAAAACCAAGATAGGAGCTGAGTTATCCAACAAATAAGGTAAGTTTACTTATCTCTTTCATCCATATTTTCTTCCGTAAATGCATGGTAAGTCTTTCTATATTGATAAGAACTCACGGGACGGTGATCGGAAGCCGTGAGTTTGAGTTATTCACTTGTAGCGGACTGTTTTGTGGACTGTTATTTGTTGTTGTTGCGCTGCGTGTTTTACTACTATTTTGTGGAGTTTTGGAGGAGTAATAGTGTGGAGAAACACCATATAAATGCAGGGTGGTGGGCAGGTCGTTCGTCGTAGCATTTTCGGGCTGCTTGACACTACTACGGTGGTTGTTTTGTGTATGAAGAGATTGGGGTGTGTTGGGCTGTTTTATAGCATTTTATGGTGTATATAAGGTTGGAAAATAATGTATATATGTTTTTATTGTTGTGTTCTTGTGTTGTTGGTGTTACCTTGAATTTGGAGGAAGTAAGGATTATAGGAGAGATGCTGCCTGTTTTAATACAAAATAAGCTTGTCATTCGTTGTGGGATAGTTGTACCTTTCATAACTTAATGATAGTATTATTGTCGTTGTTGTAGATTAAGGTGCAAAGAGAATTTCAACTTGGTGATTTGAAAGATTGTGATGAGGTACGTTAAGGCTAAAACTTTCCTTCATTTTGGCATGATCCTGTAACTATAGGTGTTTGATAATGAGACATAACGAGAAGTTCATATTTCTGAATTTCTGTACATTGTCCTAGTTGTCACACCTCCTTTTTTACACACCTACCCCAAAGGATAAATGTATAAGGGAGTTTTTCCATTTAAAGTGACATTATTCGAAATGGGATCATTTATTTATTTTTAGAGTCGCCACTTGGGATAGGATTGGCTTTTGGTGTCCCAAGTCACCGATTTAATTTAAATCCCAAATCGAGGAAAATTTCGACTTCCCAATTGGAGTCTGCGAACCAGAAATTCTGTGTAAGGAATTCTGTTGACCCGAGGGAAGGTGTTAGGCACCCCCGGATCCCGTGGTTCTAGCACAGTCGCTTAAATTATCATAAATGGCTAAAACCTGGTTTTTATACATATTTAAACCTATAGTGCAATTTAAGATTATTTACCGTTTTTAGTTTATTTTGTTTTTACGAAAGTGAACGCCGTTTAAGAGCGTGTTTTTGGATCACGTCACATGAAATGCACCCGGATCCTAAACACCTCTTATTCAACGTTTTGGGATTTGGATTTGGGTTGCATGAAATGCGCACCCGAGTTTAGGAAAGTAAAATTATTAAAAGCGTGCCTAAAGTGGCTAGCGCCTTATTAACTTTGCGGGAAGCCATGAAAATTCGCTAAATGGCATGTCCCAAGTTCTATTAAAGAAACAATTAAATGGGGGTCACGCATTTGAGGTTTTGTTTGGTGCGGCGGCCTCAAATTATTTCAAAAGATTGTACTCAACCAAAGCAAACTACGGATGTTCATAATTATTCCTAAATTTGGGATTAATGCAATGGTAGGGGGAATTATGGAAATTTATGTGAATAAGATGTGTATGATTAGCTATTACTTCATTGACAAGTTCAATTGTCTTATTAAGACATTAAGACAGATGGGTACAGATAATATATCAATTTATAAAAAATAAAAAAAAAATGCTAGCTACACTTATTATCACATCGGGACCACTGTAACTTGGCCAATGTGAACAAATGAAGATATTGAAAGCAACTTTTGAGAAATCAATACTAACGAATTCATGCAAATTGTTCGCCTGCCCATTTGGTAAATTCATTCACTTTGCCCAATTGTCCCTAGTGTTGAAATATCATTTAAAACTCAAAATTTCCAAATTAATGTTAAACCCCAAATCTAATTCCTTGTATCCTACTATCCACAAATTATAAAAGTCCAAAACTTAATTCTTAATCCCAAAAAAAGAACTACAGTAATAGCAAAGGACAATTCGATAGTTTCAATTAATCCAGCTCTTTCTCGAACTTTAAACTTAATGCCCAGCCTTTACAAAATAAATTCCAGCAAACTTCCGAATAACCCCAGGATCTAGTAGCTAATTTCAAACAAATTTCTGTCAATTTCATGGATTCACAAGGAGCAAACAAGGATTTAGCATTATTGAATCATGCTGAAACATGAGGGAGAAATGAGAAGAAGTTGCAGGCTATATAGTATAATGTCATGGAATATAACTCATAACATAAAATTCAAGTTTAACAGGAATCATCCATTACTTTCAAAAGTAAGTTCAACTAATTGATTTCATAAATCGAACATGAACATAAAGACTTCAGTGTGTGTACCTAGAGCTCAGCGAAGTTAGCAACAGAATCGGCAGAATAACAGCACCAATCCCAGCCAAAAATTGACTCGAAAATCCAGAAATTATCAAACCAAACACAATAGAAATCGGACCAGATTTAAGAATCCTTCATGGTTCTTTCTTCCCTTTTTTTTTGTTTTGTTTTTGAAGCTCTTGAAATTTCAGATCTTCGTTTGAAAAGCTCCTTTTAGAAAACTAGAGAGATGAGAGCTCTTTCTTTTTTTTTTCTTTTTTTTAAGAAAAAAAAAACGTCTAAGGCTCTCAAAAATGGGGTCTATCCCTTGCGCCGCTGCTGGTCTGTTTTCTGAGGAGATGGGATCTAGGAAAAATCTTCTCTATTTTGTGCCTTAGCTCTCCTTTTATGTGAGGGATTAGGGCAAAGGGTAATGGGTATTTGGGTAGGGAAATTGGGTTTCGAGTGGGTTATTGGGTTTGTGCAAATTTGGTTATAGGCTTTGGGCTCAGCATTAATATTGGCCAAATTTCACAAGACAAACCTTTCTTTTCCAATTCTTTCTTTTATTTTCTAATTTTCCTTTTTCTCTTAATNCAATATGAACCTCAGTAGGATTCAAGGATCATACACACTTGCTTAGAATAATTTTATAAGGAAATAACAACATGGACAACCTTAGTTGCTAGGAGTAGATCCGTTATGAAATAGCGTATTCATTTCACTTTAGATCATGCCAAAAGAAAGAAGGAAGTGCCTTAACATACCTTAAACATGTTGAGTCCTTAATACCTTCCAGATTCTAAAAATTTAAACAAATCCTAAATGCAATGCATGATATTTTGGTATTTTTCATGATAAAAATAAAACATAAACATGAAAGAAATGCAAATAATTAAATAAAAATCCTACAAAAATTCCTAAAAATGGCAAATAATTAAGAAAATCTATTTTCTTGGGATTCTGTAGGAGTATTTCGTATAGGGAAAAAATCACGTGCTTACACTAGTCTCATAAGTTACAGCATTCTCCCTTATCGGGACTTCATATTCAGTTTAGTATTGTTTTCTTTCAGCCAAGAGAGCAGAGAGTATATATATACACAGTATTACAGTATTTTCACCACTATCGAGCTTTAATCGATTGGCAGGCCCCTATTGAGTAATCTCTGATCAGATGGTAAGTTAAATACCAAGCCTACCGAGGCCAAGAGCCTATGAGAGAGCCAAGAATGGCTGAGATACATAGACTAGTATGGACAAGTGCCTATGAGCGAACCTGCTACGGCAGAGCAGTTACACATACCAAGCCTTATATGCTGGGCAATTATTTTACTTACTATATTGAGAGAGTTGAGTCAGTATCAGCGGGTAAGCATATCTTTAGATTATCTTTGACTCCCGGTTACTTCCAATTATTATATTATCACTTCAGTTTCAGCTTTCAGTTATTTTGTTGCCTTACATACTCGGTACAATATTTTGTACTGACGTCCCTTTTGCTTAGGACGCTGCATTTCATGCCTGCAGGTCCTGATTGATAGTTGGACAGACCCCCCCAGCAGACAGAGTGAAACATCACCTTGTTTGGTAAGTTCCACTTCCTCGGAGTTACCAGGTCTACACCTTGGAGTCCATTTTATATATACAAGTTTGATGGATAGGTTGAGGCCCTGTCCTGACCATGGTACAGTTCAGTTATCTCTAGAGGCTTATAGACAAGTCCTGTGTATTTTGTATAGCAGTAGATGTTTATGGTGGCTTCGTCGGCCTGCACAATTATATATATATCAGCTTTTGGGTATGTTTACCCCTTAGATGAGAGACATTATTTTCAGATGATTCTGAATATGGCCTCATCGGCCTAAGTTGGGGGTTACCCTCCAGAGTTTACAGTTATAGAGTGGTACGCTCGAGCCGAGTATGGCACCGTGTGCCGGCAATGCCTCTTCAGGTTTGGGGCATGACAAACTTGGTATCAGAGCAGTTCTATCGTAGGGAATCTACAAGCCGTGTCTAGTAGAGTCTTTTTTATGGGTGTGTTGTGCACCACATTTATAAATAGGAGGCTACAAGGCATTTAGATCATTCACTCTTTCTTCTTACTCTAGATCGTGTGGTAGAGCTCAGTTGTAAGATTCAAACTCCTAACTTTTATTTTATTCGTAATACAACGATAAAAATATCTATAAAGATAGTCGATAAGAGATCTAATGTGGCTGTAGAACAGTTGAGTCAGAAGAACTCGATTTTGCATCATGCTTACGATGAGTAAATGTGAGGTCTTCGGCAAATCATGTGTGTACTAAGACGTGCAAGCTTCTTTGTAAGGATCCCTAAGGAATGAATATTTATCGTCCCATATGGTAAAAAGAAATGAGAGAATCAGAAGGTAGATACAAGCTTCAATAAGTAAAAGAAGCAAGGTGTCGAAGGGTACGAGGTACCCAGTTAGTGAAGATTATCAGTATTATTAATTCAGGCAGAGAAATATAAGTATTTGAGTTACCGTCTCAGTAACAAAAGTATGTACAATTGGCCATACACATCTTAGTTATGCCCTGTGGGAGCTAACATATATTGTTTAAGAGAAGGATGGGATATAATGATCCAGCTGGGCTTAGAGTAACCCAAAATGGTGGATGGATTGTTAGCATTAGCTGACATTTCCGAAGGATATTGCAAACGTGGTAATAGTTCTCCGTTTGAAATACCCCAATGGTGCACTCTAGAATAGTACATCTAGATATGAATACTAGAATGTCCATAAAAATTTCAGAAGACAGGCAGTGGAATCCTAGAAGGGATAAATATTTACCTTTGTATGGCTCCCGTCCCAAGTAAAGAGAGAATACTAGGTGACCCGAAGAGCCAGTGGACAGAGCAAGGGGAGCTAAAAGCGAAAGAATATTTTGTTCAAGTGTTCAGAATAAGGTAATAGACAAAAATATTAGCAGGAGAATAAGAATAGAGTTAATAAAGTATTATGATTAAGATATGATAAAGGGATGATAACGGTAAATCAAAAGATGATATGATGACAGAGTCTATAGTCAAGTAAAGGAAAAGACAAAAGGTGACAAGCCTTGAGACAATAAAAGAGTATAGGCCAAAAGTCATACCCTCATTTCGAGAAATGAGTTGATGAGACAATTGTGATTACCAGAACAAAAATTTAGACCCACGGAGTAAGAGAAATTAGCATGGGCTAGTGAACAAGATAAACTGAACATCAATTAGGGATCGAATGATGTGATCATAGTCGACATCAAGAGAATTTCAAAGATCGCATTCTAGCAATAATAAAATGGACAACAGAAGAATAACCTTTAAAGGTCATTCAGGAAGACGCTCCGCTAAAGCAAAAACTTTGAGTGAAGTTAAGCTTAAGGGACTAAGTGTGCTAGTTACACTAGGTTTTACCCTCGTGCGCAAGTAATTCAGTTATCCCTGGTAGAGAAGGATTACTGCAAGGCGAGTAAGAGTCAGTGAAGACATTCAAAGATGCCAAAGATAAAGAGGTAAACCATATATAGGTAATATTCATAGCATTAAATGCTGGCACTCCCCTAAAGGGGTGAAGACGGTGTAACATGGTAGTAAGTCGGAGTTATGTAGTTCAAATAATTATGGAATTGTAAAGAAAGAATGCGGTAAAAAGGTGAAAGGAATGAGATTGCATTTATTCAGATCCTATAGTTATGTTACGCCTCCAAAACATTATTCAAGCACGATGTTGGGAGAGACAGTAAGGGTTCCCACACCAGATGTTATTAATAAGTGCGAATGAACATTTGATATATTAGGAGCCAGTGCAAAAGGTAAGTTAAGACAAAAGACATAACCCAAGAGAGGTTACGCAGAATATAAATATGAGCATGGACCGACGAGTAGTTGGTAGTTGATTCAGGAAGAGCTTAGTTATGGCTAGACAAGAGGTCTTAGATAAATTAGTAGATCATGCAAGATAAACGTAGTGAAACCCAGCATAGGAAATTCAATCTCGCAGATACGACATCGTAATCCTTGAGAAATATTCAGATAGGAGTTGGAGTAGTAAAAGGTACCGTATAAGTGTTACGGAAATAAAAGAGAGTGCCACTAGGGAGATAATCGAAATTTCAATTCAGAAGCAACCCTACGAGCATAAAGGCGCAGAGATAAGTAACTAAGGATAATTATTGACGAGTAAGTACATCAAAATTTCGTCGAGTATACGATGTAAAAAGCCCCAGCTTTACAAGAGTCATGGGGTCTTCCCTAAGTGATACAACGAAAGACTACCTGAGGAAATAAGGAAGAAGGCTTCAACATAAGCATACTGACCTAAAGAAGAAATGATCTTGTAACAACAGTCTCACTATGACATTGTATGCACTCCATCACAAAGTGGCACCTGTCGTGACTAAGGAATAAGAGTAAAATCAAAAGTAATATTCGAGATCATATGAGTTGCACGAAATTCCAATAGGTGTGGTCACTAAGATAAGCCAAGTACTTATGCAACAAGTGGCAGAACGACCAGGAAAAGTAATTGCTTACTTTTTAAAGAAAGCTAAGAAGGCATGAATGGAATTATTCAATCAATGACCCAGAGTTAGTTACAATATGAACACACTTAAGATTTCGGAATATTATCCATGCAGCATATATGTTGACATTCCTACAGTTATGGAGACTCCGGCGTAAGTTAAAAGAAAGAATTGAGTCCACCTCACAGACAAAGGCTTGAATTTTTAGAAGATTATATTATAGATGTTCCACAGCATCCACCAAAGGCGAAAGTAATAACTAATTCCCTGAGCCGCAGATTAGAAGATAAAGTAAGCCTACTTTAGGCTGAGATAGAAGTGGAAACTAAAGAGTTACATCAGCTAAGTGAATTAAGAGTCTAATTATTAGACCCCGATGAGTATAGAAATCGTGATTCAGAACATTGTAGAATCAATATAAATATCAGAGGTACAAAAGAGATAGTATAACGGCCATATTCCATAATGGCTCTACGATAAAGCTAGTAAGAAAAGTGCCAGCCTCATAAGGAGTAAGTATGAAGCTCCCACTGGATTGTATATACACCAGAGGTGCAAGTATTATAGTAGAGCTTTAAGGTGTGGATGTGAATTCCACCAATGTGGAAGGGAGGTTATGAAATCCACAGAAGATACGATGCGAGATTTAAAGGTAAGAAAGGTAAAGGAAAAGGAAGTACGATATACACAAGTGTAGAAGGTTGTGAATAGTCAAGACTTCAAATAGAGGGCTAAAAGGGCCGTGATTCAGTATCCAGAAATGGTAGTGGTGTAGTCAGTAGCATATCTTCTATCGCGCCCCCTTTTTCCCTACTCGCGGAGAGAAGTTCGGGTTTCGACATTCCATGGGGGAATCGACTCGTCTCCTTTTGGGATTTGGATATTTGAAGAGTCGCCACCTAACGGATTATGGTGTGTTAGGACACCTAGAGCGATTAACTCTTAGACTAGTTTGCATTACCAGAGATTTAGGGTAAGGGCTCGAAATAACCTTGAGGGGAAGGTGTTAGGCACCCTCCGAACATACACTTATGAATTAGTCCATTAACAAATAAGTAGTTGAAACATATGATTGCTAATAAAGAATGTTGGACATTGTATGACTCAACTAACAAGACAAAGGCTTTGAGCAAGTTGTGTACATATAAAAAAAAGTAAAGCTTTAGACAAAGGGAATTTGGGAAGGAGGGGTCCTAGGTTGGTTAGCCTACAGGATCACCCCACGCAATGCCCGGTAAACACTCCTCAATGAGGGGCTACACGTGACATTAACGCGTGGTCATCATATCTAGATCTACCCATTCCCACCCCTTAGCGGCTATTTAAGCGAGTGTTGTTTAGCGATCTCTATGTGTGCTATTACTCGTCCCTTCTTAATGGTCCTGGAGGAAATTAGGACCTCTACCTATAGGCGGTTCTAGACAAACCCCTAAGGTCTAAAGGAGAAAATACTAGGCGACAGGCAAGAACAAATAGGATTTTAGCAAATAGAGGCAGGAAAGAAGCAATTAAAGGCTCAGGTTTACCTCCACAGATATTGCATGTAAACAACACGACTCAAACACAAACAAGGGCAGTATTATTAAACGGGATCCTAAGATATGATGTCTAAGTGAGTGTCAGAACACAAGAGACATGCAGATTTAATTTATGAGCTCAGAAGCAGGGGCCCTAATCAGATTGCCTACTGATTTTAAGCCTGTTAACCGTTAAGTAGTAAACACAAAGAACAATTTCCAATTTTATAGAGGTTGATTACCTAAGTCTTGCCTAGGCATGGAATAATACACAATAGTTACCAGGATTATTAAAACAGTTTAGAAGTTATTTTACCTAAAGCATGTTGTTCTAAGTGTTGCAAAGATATACAGGGATTATGACCAGTTTTACTTAAACAGGATAATTAGACATGAGATTGTTTTATGTCCTTTTTCATGCATCAGTAGTTTAACTAGGTGTGACTGAGCGAGTATGAACGAGATCCTAAAACAGGGTATCTAACATGCACATATAAAATGCAGAATGATTTCAGGATATGCAGAATTCCTAGAGCATGATTTCTAAAGGCACAGAGAGTTACAACATTGTTAAGCATGATTTCCAGATGCGTAGGAGTAACAGTTTTGTGTTAATGCTGTTATTTAGCCTAGCAGCAGGGTTTCTAAGTGATAAATAAGCTCAAATGAGATGCTGAAGCAGTAAACCTAAAACATGTTATCTAATGTATGACATGCTTTGAATGTGTTGGTCCTAGACATGGATTCTAATGCGCATATAGGAAATGTAAACCTAAGGCATGGTTTCTACCCATTGATATTGATAACATATATAACTACTTATTAAGCGAAAGGTTACGCCTAGAGGTTCTGTATTACGGGTCAATCCTACTCTACTAGCGCTAATAGGCAGCATAGGGGAAGAAGCACTACACCTAGGAATCAACAACACGAAAACTTTGTTCTAAGTCAGCCCTTCCCGTAGCGGGCTTGGGACTAAAAGAATGGTTGGGACAACAAACATCCATCTCGTTCGTCCTTTGGATCCCGTAATAACCATCGAAGGCTATTGAAGTGACTAATTCCTGGAAATTAGGAGGCGTTAAAAACAAGAAATNTATTGAAATGAATTACATAGATAAAGAAAAATAAGATGTTACACTATAGGGAGCCTGAAAACAGGCCCAGATTTCCAGAACTTCAAATGCCAAGATTGTTCCATAGCCTTTCTTATATCCAGGTGTGTCAGAGTTCCCTAAGGACCTCAAGGGATCTAGGGAAGTGCTCACACCCAGATTTCACAACCATAACTGAGTAGGTGCAGTGTGGAAAAGCCAGCTCTAATGCATCAGAGTTCAGAGGGATCTCATAGGGATCCCTAAGCAGTCACACATTGGAGGGGCAGAACTTAAGGACCTAAGAGTAGAGTGAGAGTGATTGACATAGTTTTGAAAAGGTTTTTGCATAAAAGCAGTGTAAAAAGAGACTTAGTTGAAATAGTTTTGTAAATAAGAGAGTTCTCTAGTAAAACATCTTTTTGAAAAGAGTTGTGGAATCAAATAAACAACAGGCCCAACACAGAACCAAAACAGGTTTAGCATCACATATAGAACAAAGAACTAAGATAGGTTTAGCCCCACAAGCCTTCACACATGGGTAATTGGGAATTGGGGGCAGGTAAAGCACATAATGGTAGACACATAGCAGGCAGAAGTCTTTGGAATTGGTACAGATATGCTCAGAAACACTGATTAGACATAGTCACAGAATCAGCAATGCTTAAGAGGTTCAGTATAGGATCAACATAATTTAAAATCAATCCAAGAATCATACAAGTTTAGGAGTGCTGACTATTTTACAAAGAGATTCATACCAGAAACAAGATAGAGCAAGATAAAATGGAGACAGACTACATAGAGGAGGATAACATATTCATACTGATCCTAAGGAAGGGGAGTACATAACATGCTAATAATCTACTACAAGTTTCACAATAAAATCATAAGTAAAAGCAGACTAGAGACGGGATGAATTGAAATAATAAAAGGACCATATTGTTTTTGGAACTTGAATTGAAATCAGAACATACCAGTAAATAAGGTAGTAATCACAAAGTGAGGAGCAAGAGAGTAGAGTAATCAGCATTGGCTTGCAGACGATTGACTTAGAACAATAGCAAGTAACCAGAGAAAAGAGAGCAGAAGAGTGTTTTTATATGAGAGAGAGTTTTTTTTTGAACCAATGTCTTGTGTCTTGTGTTAATGAAAAGTAGGGTATTTATAGTTTGAAAACAGGTAGAAAATAAGGCAAGAATCAAAGTTCAGCAATAATTATGGAACCCTATACTAATCAGAATCAATCATGTAAGTACTTCCCTTTAATTAAGGAGTTAAATAACAAATAAGGAAATAAATCAATGTACGACCAATTAGGGTAAACAATTAGGGCTAAGTTCAGAAAAACTCTAAATAAGGAGACAATCAGTAAGAATCAAGTACCAATGTAGAAAAGGTGACCAAATCAATCAAATTGAGTAGAAAGGGTAGGAATCGAAGGTTTAAAGGAAAGTGTTCAAGTCAGACCCGGAAACAAGGAATTCAAAATCAATCAAAGAGAAAGTCACGAGTCATTGTTTAGCATATAAATAAAGTAAGACATGGACAGTCAAGAGTCGACATACAACCCTAGCAAAACATGAAATTTAAACAGCACTGATTTAATGAGAAAGAGGCAAGTCTTGAACAGTCAAGATGGACACAAGAATATAGGATCAGTATAAATTTAGGCTAGGATACTCAGTAGAAACATATTCTAGGCAAGATAGTCACAGAAACTCAAAAACGAGAACCGGTTAGTCATGCTGATACACAGAACCAAATGAAGAACCCTAGAAAATTAGGGCTTTCAACTTAGACGAGTTAAAGATGTAGTAAAATCATAGAATCAGTCAAAATATGCAAGAAATAGAAATTTAAGCACAAAGAATCAGTTAAACAAGGTTTTATAAAGAAGTTCCGAAACCCTATTTTTAGAAGAAGGTGAAAAACACTTGAAATCAACGATTCTTGTAAAGAATCTCAAGGACAATGTAAAACATTAAAGAAACAAACTCAAATCGTCCTAAATCTGTACAGATTTAGGAGGTATAGAAAAGAAGTTAGGGTTTCGAGAGAAATCCACATAGAGATGAAGAAACCTGTTTAGAAACCCAAGGATCATAGCAAATATAGCATGATTTTTCTTGAAATCACACTGGAGTAGCCAAGAACAGACAGGTGATGAACCCTAGATGCAAGTCGGCATGGCCCTGTGCCCTTGAAGACCTTAGAGAAGGCAGACATGGCATGAGAGAGGCCATTGGAGGCTTAAGAGACGATGAGAGGTCACCGGAGATGGCCGGAGATGCCAGGTCGGCGGTTGAAGGGCTAGGGTTAGGTTGAGAGTGTATTGAGAGTAGAGAGGATTTCAGGGTGGCGGTGTGTAGAGAATGATTAGGGTTGGGGGCCGTTTAGGGTTAAAAAAGGAAAGAACGAACGAGGGCCGTTGATTTAAGATCAACGGCCAGGATCTGATGGGGCCTTGGGTCGTGTAAGTGTAATTAGGGCCTGGGTCGGGTATTTAATATGAAATTAGGTTGGGGTATTGGGCATAAATGAGGCTAAAATTGAAATGCAATTTGGCTAAGTTTTAAATAGCCAATTTAACCCTATATAATTTATAATAAATAATAGATGACTTCCGAAAAAATAATTTCATGCACTGAAATGATTTAAAATAGATATTTAACATTTTGAAAATATAGAAGATCATTTTATGCATAAAAAACGTAATTGTACATTAATAAGGCTAATATTGTAATTATATGCAAATTGGCCTTACAAAATGTAAAATGCAATTGTAAAAAATGCACAAAAATATCTAAGCAATATTTTGGCATAAATATTGGATTTAGATGGTTAAATTATCACAACAATAATTTGAAGGATAATTATTGGTTTTATTAATAAAAAGGAAGAAATAAATCAATTTAAAACCTTCAAAATTATAGAAAAATTATAAAGACCTTGTGCGTGCTTATATATGCACATATATGCTATTTTGAAAGTATTTATGCATATTAAAAATATATGGGAAAAAATTGGGTATCAACAGCTGCCCCTCTTTACCCGGGAAGGATGAAAGAGTTTTCGGGTAAAGAAATGATGGCCAATTTTTTATCGGACGGGATGCTTTGAAAGACAGAGGTCGGACTCCGGTCTTCGAGCTGCCTACATATCCCTGGTTTTACAGGAATCAGGCCATGTGTAGTTCTGGATTCATCTGCGGAATATGCCGATGAAATTATTGCAAGAATGGACACGCGATTTGGAAGCGGCTATGGCGATCGGTTAAGGCTCGGGACAGTTGGAGGAACCAGAGCGAGATTGCTCCTGCTAGGATAGCGATTGCTTACTGGTTACCTGCAGATAAAAGATGCTACAAACATGTACTTGTGCGGAAATTTAAACATGATGCAAATTCCCTTTGGACCATGAAGGTTGTCTTTGGATGGTTAAAGATGACGTCCATAGACCATGACGTCCGGGGCCATAAATTGTGCAGTGAGGGATTCGCAGGCCATGAAGATGGTGCCTCCGAACCATGACGCCTTTGAATAATGAAATGCAAATTTGAGAGATCCTCGGACCATGGCATGGTGTCTTCCGGCTATGAGGATGATTCCTTTAGACTATGAAGCCTTCGGATAGATTGGCGATATTTCTGCCCATGATATGCAATAATATGATGTTAACAAGACAAGGCTTAGTCTTGCGAAATGGAGGGCAGAGCTTAGCCCGACAGAAGAGCAAATAGATAGTGCTAGAAATAGAGAAAAATTTGTGCGAAAAGGGACAGTGCTTAGTCATCATACAAATAGGGAGGCAAGGATTAGCCTCATGCAAATATCGAGGCAGGGATTAGCCTCATGCAGGTATGGAGTCAAGGATTAGACTCATGCAAGTATGGAGGCAAGGATTAGCCTTATGCAAGTATGGAGGCAAGGATTAGCCTCATGCAAGTAGGGGAGGCAAGGATTAGCCTCATGTATGGAGGCAAAAATTAGCCTCATGCAAGTATGGAGGCAGGTATTAGTCTCATGCAAGTATGGAGTCAAGGATTAGACTCATGCAAATATGAAGGCAAGGATTAGCCTCATGCAAGTAGGGGAGACAAGGATCAGCCTCATGCAAGTATGGAGTCAAGGATTAGACTCATGCAAATATGGAGGCAAGGATTAGCCTCATGCAAGTAGGGGAGGCAAGGATTAGCCTCATGCAAGTGTGGAGGCAGGGATTAGCCTCATGCAAGTATGGAGGCAGGGATTAGCCTCATGCAGATGGGAAGGCAGGGATTAGACTTATGCAAATAGGGAGGCAAGGATTAGCCTCATGTAGATAGGGAGGCAAGGATTAGCCTCATGCAGATGGGAAGGCAGGGATTAGCCTTATGCAAGTATAGAGGCAGGGATTAGCCTCATGCAAGTAGGGAGACAAGGATTAGCCTCATGCAAGAAGCGAGTAGCAAATAAGAGTAGCATATGTCTTAGCTGGAGATATATTCAGTGTCGGATGGTCCGATTGATGGTGAGCTTGTTACATTTATATTTATGCGGATGTTACCGCTGCGTCTCATGTACCTGCGCTCAAAGAAAAAATTGTAAGTTTTCTTTGGGGAGGTTGGTTCGTGCTTCTATCCGCTGGCCTTGTTTTGCTCCGTTCTGGGGGCCTTTTGAGTTTACCGGGTAACCTGACCCTTACGGAAATAGAGTTTTCAAAAGTATGCAATTATTGATGAAAAATAGATTTATTTAGAAACATATTGAAATATCAAGTAATTTAGATGAACTAGTGATTGTAACACATCTTAAAGGCATTGCATCTTTCTTATATTGGAATTTTGAGGATCCTCCTCAAAATTCTGCCCCTGTTTGGTAGATGATCTTTTGACCGTTTGCAGATAATAGGCCTTGTTGAACCCTCTTCGGAATTTTGAGAATCCTTCTCAAAATTCTTCCCCAGTTTCTTAACTTATTTTTGACCGTCTGACACATGTTGGCGTCGGCTGGACTTGCTCTGGAATTTTGAGGGTCCTCCTCAAAATTCTGCCCCAGTTTCTAATCTTGGGGGAAATGGAAATTTTATTATGATATGACCAAACCCATAAGGCTGCCTATGTATCCCCTCTTAAACGAGAATTAGGTCAAGCATAGTTCAATTACATCAGATGAGGAAATGTAAATAATCTAAGCATAGTATCTCTTGACTGCGTCTGAATTGATTGGTTTCGGCCAGATTTCTCCATCCATTTTTGCAAGTATGAGTGCTCCTCCTAACAGTACCCTGTGAACCATGTACGGGCCTTTCCAATTGGGAGAGAACTTCCCTTTGGCTTCATCTTGATGAGGGAAGATCTTCTTCAGCACCAGCCGTCCTGGTGCAAATTGCCTTGGTTTGACTCTTTTGTTGAAAGCTCTAGACATTCTGCTCTGATATTGTTGACCGTGACATACTGCGTTCATCCTTTTCCCATCTATAAGGGCCAGCTATTTGTAGCGACTCCTAATCCATTCTGCATCGCTGAGTTCAGCTTCATGTATGACTCTTAAAGAAGAAATCTCTACCTCGGCTGGGATGACAACTTCGGTACCGTAAACCAGCATGTAGGGAGTTGCCCCGGTTGATGTGCGAACTGTAGTGCGGTATCCCAATAAAGCGAAAGGTAGCTTCTCATGCCATTGTTTGTGGTTTCCTACCATCTTCCTTAGTATCTTCTTTTTGTTTTTGTTGGCGGTTTCTACGGCTCCATTCATCTGAGGTCTGTAGGCTGTGGAATTCTTGTGCTTGATTTTGAAAGTTTCACACATAGCTTTCATCATGTCACTGTTGAGGTTGGAGGCATTATCAATAATAATAGAATCAGGAACTCCGAATCGGAAAACAATACGGTCTTTGACAAAGTCTGTGATGACTTTCTCTGTTACAGCTTTGTAAGACGCAGCCTCTACCCATTTTGTAAAGTAATCAATGGCTACCAGAATAAACCTGTGTCCGTTTGAAGCAGTGGGCTCAATCAGACCAATAACGTCCATTCCCCAAGCGGCGAACGGCCAGGGTGAGCTTGTTGCATTGAGCTCATTTGGCGGTACCTTTATCATATCGGCGTGCACTTGACATTGGTAGCATTTGCAGACATACTAGACACAATCGGTCTCCAAGGTCATCCAAAAGTAACCGGCCTTGAGTATCTTCTTAGCCAAGATGAAACCATTCATGTGCGGGCCACAGGTACCAGCATGTACCTCCTCGAGTAACTTAGAAGCTTCTTTTGCGTTGACACATCTTAGCAATTCTAAATAAGGAGTTCTTCTGTACAAATTTCCTTTGCTGTGGAAGAAGTGATTGGATAATCTTCGAAGTGTGCGCTTCTGAGTGTGATTTGCATGCTCTAGATATTCTCCCTTTCACAAATACTCCTTAATGTCATGGAACCACGGTTTTCCATCTGTTTCTTCTTCAACATGAGCGCAATATGCCGGTTGATTATGGATCCCTACAGGAATGGGATCAATATAATTCTTGTCTGGATGGTGTATCATAGATGACATGGTGGCCAATGCATCGGCAAACTCATTTTGAATTCTGGGTACATGCCGAAACTCTATCTTGGTTCCTCTTTCTCACTTCCTGCACGTGGTGCAGATACGGTAATATCTTGGAATTTTTGGTGGCCCACTCTCCTTGTACCTGGTGCACAAGCAAATCTGAATCACCGATCACCAGCAGCTCCTGAATGTTCATGTCGATTGCCATGTTGAGTCCTAATATGCAGGCTTCATACTCTGCCATGTTGTTAGTGCAGGGAAATCTGAATTTAGCAGATACCAGATAATGTTGACCTATTTCTGATACCAAAACTGCTCCAATGCCTACTCCTTTGAAATTTGCGGCTCCGTCGAAAAACATCCTCCAACCATCATATGCTTCAGTAATATCTTCTCCTACGAATGATACCTCTTCGTCAGGAAAATACGTTTTTAAGGGTTCGTATTCTCCTCCCACTGGATTCTCAGTAAGATGATCTGCCAATGCTTGTCCTTTGATCACCTTTTGAGTTACATAGATGATATCAAACTGACTCAACAGTATCTGCCATTTGGCCAAATTTTCCGACCGGCATGGGTTTCTGAAATATATATTTCAAAGCGTCCATCCTGGATATGAGGTATGTAGTGTAGGAACAGAAGTAATGCCTCAACTTCTGGGCCATCCGGGTCAAAGCACAGCAAGTACGTTCCAGCAAAGAGTACCGTGCTTCGTAAGGTGTGAACTTCTTACTCAAGTAGTAGATGGCTTGCTCCTTTCTCCCTGTCTCATCATGTTGCCCCAGAACATACCCGAAGGCTCCATCCAATACGGATAGATAGAGCAGCAAAGGTCATCCTGGCTCTGGCGAGATCAGGACCGGTGGTGCGGACAGGTATTCCTTGATTTTGTCAAAAACTTTTTGACAATCTTCGGTCCAGCTTGTCTCGGCATCTTTCCTCAGTATCTTGAAGATGGGTTCACATATGACTGTGGACTGTGCTATGAAGCGACTGATATAATTGAGATGCCCTAGGAAATCACCTCCTTTTTGCTCGTAGGCAGCGCCAACTCCTGAATAGCCTTGACTTTAGACGGATCTAGATCGATCCCTTGACGGCTGACAATGAACCCCAATAACTTTCCTGCGGGAACCCCGAATGCACACTTGGCGGGGTTTAGTTTCAATTTGTACCTTCGGAGTCTGTCGAAGAATTTTCTCAAGTCTGCTATGTGGTCTGCTGCCCTCTTGGATTTAATGATGACGTCGTACATGTATACCTCTATCTCCTTGTGTATCATATCCTGGAAGATGGTTGTCATGGCTCTCATGTAGGTAGCCCCAGCATTTTTTAGACCAAATGGCATCATCTTGTAACAGTATACACCCCATGGTGTAATAAAGGCTGTTTTCTCTGCGTCCTCTTCATCCATCCAAATCTGGTGATAACCTGCGAAGCAATCTACAAAAGATTGGAGTTCATGCTTGGCGCAATTATCGATCAGGATGTGTATGTTTGGCAGTGGAAAGTCGTCCTTGGGACTTGCTTTGTTTAAATCCCGATAGTCAACACATACTCTGACCTTCCCATCTTTCTTTGGAACTGGCACAATGTTGGCTAACCAAGTTGGATACTCAACCACCCTGAGAACATTGGCTTTGATCTGCTTGGTAACCTCCTCCTTGATTTTTAGGCTCATTTCTGGTTTGAACTTTCTGAGTTTCTGCTTCACCGGCGGGCACATTGGATTGGTAGGTAACTTGTGAGCCACTATGGACGTGATCAAACCTGTCATGTCATCGTATGACCATGCGAAAATGTCCTCATATTCTTTTAGGAAACGGATGTACTCTTCCTTCTCTGTTGGTGATAAGTGAATGCTGATGCGAGTCTCCTGACGGTCTCGGCGTCCCCCAAGTTTACTGCTTCGGTTTCGTCCAGATTGGACTTAGGCTTATTCTCAAAGTTTTCCACCTTTCTGACAACTTCCTCGGGTATTTCGTCTTCTTCATCCAAATCACTATCCTTATGTTGCGTTGCCTCATTACATGTGACAGTCACCGGTTCATCAGGAAAAGTAATAATAACGTTGTAGAAAGAAAAGTGTAGAAAATAGTAATGAATAATAAAGAGCAAATGCGTTTGATTAAAATTAAACAACATCCAGACAAACACGGCTCGATGAGTCGAGCATTTATTTTGAAACAAAATAAGTCTTTAAAACAAAGTTACTAAAATTTTTAAATGCCTAGAATGGTTATAGAAATAAAATCTGCAAAGCTAACTAGGGACTCGGCGGGCCCGGGATGGTGTGGCGGTCCAGCTCCTGAGAACAGCTCCTCTCTCCACAATCTGAATAGTGAGGCCTTCTTCCTCCTCCTCCTCAATTATTGCACTGCATTGTATCATTTATTCTGATTTTTCCTTGGCTTTTAGGATCACTTGGAAGAGGAAGGTCTGGAGGACCTTTAGGTATGCTGATGATACCAACCTCACGGGATGGGAATAATCAAAATAAAGGAAAAAACAAAAGGTAAACAAGTCAGTAAGGATTCTGAAATGTTTGCGGTATTTAAACACATATTGGGGGAATGTAAATTCGTGTCCTAATTTGGGAGCCTCGTTATGCTCGAGGTAGGCCTAGCGACAAATAGATTTGGAGAACTTTAGATGCCAGTGAATGCCTCATTTCATATTATAAAAATAGACGAATCCCAAAACGATACTAAGATAATAGAAAAAGATAAGTTACTACTAGCACTTGGCCTTATTACATTTTAGGAAAGCAAGTAAATCTAGCCTATTTGGTCCCAGAAGGACCTTCCCCAGATTCGATCTTTCTGACTCCATCGTATAGGTTCCCCAGCTCGTGCAGTCCCAGCAGTAGGTAGGCTCTGGCCAGATGTCCTCCTTCAGCTCCTTCAGCGTTCTGGCAATCTTCGATCCTCTTTATGACTTTACCTTCTCGCTCCAGTATTCCTCGCTCCAGATATTCCAACTTCCTGTTGGTGGTGACCACCATTTCTTTCCATTCCTCAATCAATCTCACATTCCTCTCATGTATTTCCTAGTGCTCATTCTCAGAGTCGTGGACCCTCTTGCGCAGCCTGTTGTACTTGACTTGAGCCTCAGCTTCTTCGTCTATGATCTTGTTCCCTCGCCCGGCTCCTGGCATCACCATTCCTTTTAGATTGTCTTCTAACCAGGACGGGTAGAGAGGTTCGCACCCTGCATGATACCTGTCGGGATCAATGGTGTTCTTTTCCACAATGAATTTGTAATGCCACATATGCTGGGCTTGGCACTTGTAAGGACGTCGTCGTCTTGAAAGTCTGCTCTAAAATGACTCATCTTGGCAACCCTTGGTACAACCTGTTTCCTACCTGCTTGTCTCATAACTCGGATAGGGACATAAGGGTATATCTCTCTCAACCCAATCAGCACCAGGTGTGGGCGTCTCTGGACCTGATGATGAACTCGTCTGTCGGGAACCATTCAACCATCCATTGCACTTGCTCCTCAGTCAGATTGTCGAAAAGTTCCACCCACTCTTTGGCACTTTCTGGCTGAGCAACCCTGTCCGGAACGTAGGTCATCCGCTTAGGGTGATGGAAGGCGATATGGTCATTCCAAGCCCTTCGCGGAAATTCTTGGTGATATTGGCCCTTCTGAAGATGTTCTAGTAACCACAACTGCAGCAACAGGTTACAACCCTCGAAATGCAGGACCCCTCTTTGGCAGTGCTCCAGAGCCCTGTAGATGTCGGCTATGATCATAGGGACTATGGTGTATGTCTGCCCATTGATCCCTTCCATCAAAGTCTTGGCGACCATGGCCAACCTAGTGTGGATTCTTTCCTTTTCCATTGGGAACACTATCAGGCCCAGGAAGCATACAATGAACACGAACACTCTGTGGTGGATATGGCCCAGAGAAGTGAGAGAGATCTCGTCATGGTAAGTACGGAAGGACTTGCTATGGCCGTACCTCTCATACAGATACTCGAAGGGTATGTAAGATTCCTTCAAGTATCTCAAGTCAGCATTTTTCCTCAACGCCATCATCTTTAAGAACCCTTTGCCAGTGCGGTTTTTCGGCACCAATAGCCCAGGGCTATCCCAAGTCAAACCCGCAAGCCCTCCGATTTCCTCTAGAAGTGGCATCATTTATATGCCGCCAAAATGAAACACCGCCCTTTCACTAACCCAGAATAAAGTGGCAGCCTCGATCAACCTCTTGTTTGGATCAATGTCTAGCAGGGATGGCAAGTTACCCAGGTACTTTCTTACATGCTTTTTGTCACTTGAGGAAAGGTCCTCCCACCAATTCAAAAGCAATTGCGGGATATTGCTAACCATACCGAATCTGGGGACCTCGTGCCTCATTTTCTGCAAAACAAAAGGGTCAGGCCTTTCTCCCCCACCAGACTCGACTATTTATACATTCATGATCAGCATATCGGCATTTAGTTCTCCAAATTAATGCACGGAACATGGATTTGTCCGTTGGGATTATGAAAACCCCGGTGGACTTTGGATAAGGCTCATCTTAAAGGATCATTATGTGGAAAACATAATTGATCCGACTAGGTTTGACCATGATGCATGCACAATTTGATCAGAGTAAGGTTACTATGGGGTTTTATACCGGTACCCTCAAGCAGACAAATTGAGGGGGAAAGGCACGGAACCGTCAACTGCACCGCTGATCGACTAGTTTTACCGCAAATAAGCCTTTCCGAATTTAAGGGTAATAAATAGGAAGAGCGCAACCACTCATCAAGCGTTGCTATAGGATTTGATACGCACGAGTGGAATATGATGTGGAGCATGATTTATGCAGCAATTAATAATATGTAGTCAAGTATTTGCACGTAGAAAAATAAATGCGGTATTTAAATAATTGAAAGACAGCTACGGAAAAGAAAACAAGGAGACAAATCAGTTTTAGGGATAAAGAATCATAAATTCTTAAAGGAAAATCGACAGTTAAATTAAAATAAAGGGAAACGGTATGGGATAAAGCATGATTGGACTAATTCATAAGAATAAGTTCGTTATGGTAAGAGCCTAAATAACATCCCCAACAGAGTCGCCATGCTGTCGCGCCCCCTTTTTTCCCTCCTCGCGGGGAGAAGTTCGGGTTTCGACATTCCATGGGGGAATCGACTCGTTTCCTTTTGGGATTTGGGTATTTGAAGAGTCGCCACCTAACGGATTATGGTGCGTTAGAACACCTAGAGCGATTAACTCTTAGACTGGTTTGCATAACCAGAGATTTAGGGTAAGGGCTCGAAATAACCTTGAGGGGAAGGTGTTAGGCACCCCTCTCGGTCCACAACGGTGGGTCCCGACCGAACATACACTTATGAATTAGTCCTTTAACAAATAAGTAGTTGAAACATATGATTGCTAATAAAGAATGTTGGACATTGTATGACTCAAGTAACAAGACAAAGGCTTTGAGCAAGTTGTGTACATATAAAAAAAAGTAAAGCTTTAGACAAAGGAAATTTGGGAAGGAGGGGTCCTAGGTTGGTTAGCCTACAGGATCACCCCACGCAATGCCCGGTAAACACTCCTCAATGAGGGGGTACACGTGACATTAACGCGTGGTCATCATATCCAAATCTACCCATTCCCACCCCTTAGCGGCTATTTAAGCGAGTGTTGTTTAGCGATCTCTATGTGTGTTGTTACTCGTCCCTTCTTAATGGTCCTGGATGAAATTAGGACCTCTACCTATAGGCGGTTCTAGACAAAACACTAAGGTCTAAAGGAGAAAATACTAGGCGACAGGCAAGAAGAAATAGGATTTTAGCAAATAGAGGCAGGAAAGAAGCAATTAAAGGCTCAGGTTTACCTCCACAGATAATGCATGTAAACAGCACGACTCAAACACAAACAAGGGCAGTATTATTAAACGGGATCCTAAGATATGATGTCTAAGTGAGTGGCAGAACACAAGAGACATGCAGATTTAATTTATGAGCTCAGAAGCAGGGGCCCTAATCAGTTTGCCTACTGATTTTAAGCTTGTTAACCGTTAAGCAGTAAACACAAAGAACAGTTTCCAATTTTATAGAGGTTGATTACCTAAGGTTTGCCTAGGCGTGGGATAATACACAATAGTTACCAGGATTATTAAAACAGTTTAGAAGTTATTTTACCTAAAACATGCTGTTCTAAGTGTTGCAAAGATATACAGGGATTATGACCAGTTTTACTTAAACAGGATAATTAGACGTGAGATTGTTTTATGTCCTTTTTCATGCATCAGTAGTTTAACTAGGTGTGACTGAGCGAGTATGAACGAGATCCTAAAATAGGGTATCTAACATGCACATATAAAATGCAGAATGATTTCAGGATATGCTGAATTCCTAGAGCATGATTTCTAAAGGCACAGAGAGTTACAACATTGTTAAGCATGATTTCCAGATGCGTAGGAGTAACAGTTTTGTGTTAATGCTGTTATTTAGCCTAGCAGCAGGGTTTCTAACTGATAAATAAGGTCAAATGAGATGCTGAAGCAGTAAACCTAAAACATGATATCTATTGTATGACATGCTTTGAATGTGTTGGTCCTAAACATGGATTCTAATGCGCATATAGGAAATGTAAACCTAAGGCATGGTTTCTACCCATTCATATTGATAACATATATAACTACCCTCCCATTTTCACTAGCCAACCCCAATATTGTTTACAATAATTATTACAAACCAATATTGAAATGAATTACATAGATAAAGAAAAATAAGATGTTACACTATAGGGAGCCTGAAAACAGGCCCAGATTTCCAGAACTTCAAATGCCAAGATTGTTCCAGAGCCTTTCTCATATCCGGGTGTGTTAGAGTTCCCTAAGGACCTCAAGGGATCTAGGGAAGTGCTCACACCCAGATTTCACAACCATAACTGAGTAGGTGCAGTGTGGAAAAGCCAGCTCTAATGCATCAGAGTTCAGAGGGATCTCATAGGGATCCCTAAGCAGTCACACATTGGAGGGGCAGAACTTAAGGACCTAAGAGTAGAGTGAGAGTGATTGACATAGTTTTGAAAAGGTTTTTGCATAAAAGCAGTGTAAAAAGAGACTTAGTTGAAATAGTTTTGTAAATAAGAGAGTTCTCTAGTAAAACATCTTTTTGAAAAGAGTTGTGGAATCAAATAAGCAACAGGCCCAACACAGAACCAAAACAGGTTTAGCATCACACATAGAACAAAGAACTAAGATAGGTTTAGCCCCACAAGCCTTCACACAGGGGTAATTGGGAATTGGGGGCAGGTAAAGCACATAATGGTAGACACATAGCAGGCAGAAGTCTTTGGAATTGTACAGATATGCTCAGAAACACTGATTAGACATAGTCACAGTATCAGCAATGCTTAAGAGGTTCAGTATAGGATCAACATAATTTAAAATCAATCCAAGAATCCTACAAGTTTAGGAGTGCTGACTATTTTACAAAGAGATTCATACCAGAAACAAGATAGAGCAAGATCAAATGGAGACAGACTACATAGAGGAGGATAACATATTCATACTGATCCTAAGGAAGGGGAGTACATAACATGCTAATAATCTACTACAAGTTTCACAGCAAAACCATAAGTAAAAGCAGACTAGAGACAAGATGAATTGAAGTAATAAAAAGACCATATTGTTTTTGGAACTTAAATTGAAATCTGAATATACCAGTAAAGAAGGTAGTAAACACAAAGTGAGGAGCAAGAGAGTAGAGTAATCAGCATTGGCTTGCAGACGGCTGACTTAGAACAATGCAAGTAACCAGAGAAAAGAGAGCAGAAGAGTGTTTTTATGTGAGAGAGAGTTTTTTTTAACCAATGTCTTGTGTCTTATGTTAATGAAAAGCAGGGTACTTATAGTTTGAAACAGGTAGAAAATATGGCAAGAATCAAAGTTTAGCAATAATTTTGGAACCCTGTACTAATCAGAATCAAATTAATGTAAGTACTTCCCTTTAATTAAAGAGTTAAATAACAAATAAGGAAATAAATCAATGTACGACCAATTAGGGTAAACAATTAGGGCTATGTTCAGAAAAACTCTAATTAAGGAGACAGTCAGTAAGAATCAAGTACCAATGCGGAAAAGGTAAGCAAATCAATCAAATTGAGTAAAAAGGGTAGGAATCGAAGGTTTAATGGAAAGTGTTCGAGTCAGACCCGGAAACAAGGAATTCAGAATCAATTAAAGAGAAAGTCACGAGTTATTGTTTAGCATATAAATAAAGTAAGACATGGACAGTCAAGAGTCGACATACAACCCTAGCAAAACATGAAATTTAAACAGTACTGATTCAATGAGAAAGAGGCAAGTCTTGAACAGTCAAGATAGACACAAGCATATAGGATCAGTGTAAATTTAGGCTAGGAAACTGAGTAGAAACATATTCTAGGCAAGATAGTCACAAAAACTCAAAAACGAGAACCGGTCAGTCATGTTGATACACAGAACCAAATGAAGAACCCTAGAAAATTAGGGCTTTCAACATAGACGAGTTAAAGATGTAGTAAAATCATAGAATCAGTAAAAATATGCAAGAAATAGAAGTTTAAATACAAAGGATCAGTTAAACAAGGTTTTAATAAGAAGTTCCGAAACCCTATTTTTAGAAGAAGGTGAAAAACACTTGAAATAAACGATTCTTGTAAAGAATCTCAAGGACAGTGTAAAACATTAAAGAAACAAACTCAAATTGTCCTAAATCTGTACAGATTTAGGAGGTATAGAAAAGAAGTTAGGGTTTCGAGAGAAATCCACATAGAGATGAAGAAACCTGTTTAGAAACCCAAGGATCATAGCAAATATAGCATGATTTTGCTTGAAATCACACTGGAGTAGCCAAGAACAGATAGGTGATGAACCCTAGATGCAAGTCGGCATGGCCTTGGGCCCTTGAAGACCTTAGAGAAGGCAGGCATGGTATGAGAGAGGCCATTGGAGGCTTAAGAGACGATGAGAGGTCACTGGAGATGGCCGGAGATGGGAGGTCGGCGGTTGAAGGGCTAGGGTTAGGTTGAGAGTGTATTGAGAGAAGAGAGGATTTTTGGGCGGCGGTGTGTAGAGAATGATTAGGGTTGGGGGCCGTTTAGGGTTAAAAAAGGAAAGAACGAACGAGGGCCGTTGATTTTAGATCAACGGCCAGGATCTGATGGGGCCTTGGATCGGGTAAGTGTAATTAGGGCCTGGGTCGGGTATTTAATATGAAATTGGGCTGGGGTATTGGGTTTAAATGAGGCTAAAATTGAAATGCAATTTGGCTAAGTTTTAAATAGCCAATTTAACCCTATATAATTTATAATAAATAATAGATGATTTCCGAAAAAATAATTTCGTGTACTGAAATGATTTGAAATAGATATTTAACATTTTAAAAATATAGAAGATCATTTTATGCATATAAAACGTAATTTTACATTAATAAGGCTAATATTGCAATTATATGCAAATTGGCCTTAAAAAATGTAAATGCAATAGTAAAAAATACACAAAAATATCCAAGCAATATTTTGGCATAAATATAGGATATAGATGGTTAAATTATCACAACAATAATTTAAAGGATAATTATTGGAATTTTTATAAATAAAATGGAAGAAATAAATCAATTTAAAACCTTCAATATTATAGAAAAATTATAAAGACCTTGTGTCAACATCTTCCACCCAATGGTTTCCAGGTACCGAGAGATCTATTTAAGAGAGTAAAGAAGAGTTAGAGACGACGTGATGTCTCGCTTGAGGTTCCTGAATAACATAAGGAAATCTGTGGTGTTATAAAGTTAAAGGAAGGTTGCGATTAGTATAATAGATATGTGTAGGTCGCAAGCTAAAGTATGGTAGAGAGATATGGTTTTAGGTAGACGGGAGTAAGGATAAGAAAAGGGAAGTGAGAAGGTGAGGAGAATAGGTAAGCCCTCGGGATTAAACACATCAAAACAACAGAGCTGATGGTTTTTGTGAGTTATAAAAAAAAAACTCAGTACACCTTGAATGAACTCGGAGGAGTTTAATACTAGGAGCATTTAGAAAAAAGGAAATGCTACCCTGGTAGTAGAATAAGGGTGTAATGGTGATAAATGTTAAGAGGATAATATTTAGGCTTTCGATTGAGTAATTATTCAAAGAGAAGGGATTTCATGAATTGCATGAGATTAGAATACCCCCAAATGATGAATCACGTTGGGATGTGAAGAAATATGGTTATTGAAGTACAATATCGTCCCTAGGTGGATCAGGCAAATAAATTCAGATGTTCCCCTATGAGATGTGAGCCCTAGTGATAATGTATTACATAAGAGGTTTCAAGTTATCAGTTGTAGATTATATATCAACATTAAGGTGAATCAACAATAGGCGGAAAAAAGTCCCAAAGTATGAGATGAGATTAGTCCGTCATTCTTACAATGAATAGTAATGAGGAAGAACTAAAGGAGTTAGATTTATACATATAGGATAAGCAGCGAGAGAGTAACTTGGAGTTGGGTAGCAAACCTCGATAATAATAAACCGAAGTAAGTGTTATGGTATAGTATAACCTACCTAGATGTAGTAAATCCATAAGGATAAATATACAAGGATACGAAATAAGATATAGTAACAGTCGTAAGTTCAACAAAGCACCGAGCGAAGAACTTCAGTACACCTATATATACCAGGAGGAACAACTTGTCATAGTTCTGTATATGTTACCAAAGTGAGGCCTAAAGATTGGCTAAAATCTAGAGGAAAAAGGACAGAAGAGTCGCATAGGCGCACATACAAGGAAAAAGTCATACAGGCTACATGACAGAAGGTCGCAACAGTTACGAGATTGGAATAATTCCGACAACAAGTCATGGTGTAGAAAGAGGCCTAAAAGGGGGAATGCCCTAGCCTTCAGATTTATTCACAGAACAGTTGCCTAGATGACAAGTACATTATTAAAACATTTGTAACAACTATGGTTTATGAAACTGATAAGCGCATCATCCAACATTCGAGGACGAATGCTCCAAAGGGGGGAATGATGTTATACTCCATGTTTTCGTACGTAAAAGTGCGTCGTAAGTAAACTAATGTAGGACCAAAAATGAGATCAACTTTGAAAGTATATAAAGTAAGTTAATCATGTTACCTCGAAGGTTACAAATATTGAAGATCATGAACAATAAGTACAAAGAGGATTGGAAGGTTTAGAAGCTAAAGGAATTGAAGAAAATAATGTTTTGTCGAAAGTCGACAAGTTGGGAATGCTGTAACATTTACTTTTGGGGTGAGACTAGGGTGCTTAACATGATAAGGAGGTTATATTATGAGTTATGTTAGTTGTATGATAGTCGTGTATTATGTTTTGAAGTCAAGCGATTTGTGGAACAAAATCCGATAAAAGTCATCACAAGTTGCGTTCATAAGTGTTACTAAAAATTTGGGTCAAATGTAACTGCGATTTTCTCCCAATATACTTAGAGTTATGGGGTGTTCCAACCATCAAATTGAAGATCTATGAGTCTATTTTCTAACTCATTAAACCGTTTGTCAATATGACATCTAAGTAGAGAGATATGTGCGTTTTTGCAAGACTGCGCAGACTGCTAGGTGACAAGTAGGTGTGTCACCTACTTGCTTAAATGAGAGGATTATACATGTCCCAAAAAGGGTCCAGTTCGGGTCGTCCAAAGAGGACTTTTAAAGGCCTATTTCCTTCATATATTAGACTGATAATAGGGCATAATAACCAGATATAAGCTCTGAAAACATCCTCCCAAAAATTGCCCACAAACCTTAATTGATTTTCTCTTCCTTTCAAGTTCTAATTGGAGGTAAAACATAGAGTTTGAAGAACCAAGATAGGCTTTGAGTTATTCAATAAATAAGGTAAGTTTACTTCTCTTTCATCCATTTTTTCTGCTGTAATTTCAGGGTAAGTCATTCTATATTTGTAAGAACTCACGGGACGGTGGTCGGAAGCCGTGAGATTGAGTTATTCACTTGTAGCAGACTGTTTTATGGACTGTTTTATGTTGCTGTTGGGCTGCGTATTTTACTACTGTTTTGTGGAGTTATTTAGGAGGAAGAGTGTGGAGAAATACCACATAAATTCAGGGTGGTGGGCTGGTTGTTCATCGTAATATTTTTGGGCCGTTTGACACTACTACGGTGGTCATTTTTTGTATGAAGAGATTGGGGTGTGTTGGGCTGTTTTATAGTATTTTATGGTATATATAAGGTTGGAAAATAGTGTATATATGTTGTTATTGTTGTGTTCTTGTGTTGTTGGTTTTACCTTGAATTTGGAGGAAGTAAGTATTATAGGGGAGATGCTTCCCGTTTTAATACAAAATAAGCTTGTTGTTCGTTGTGAGATAGTTGCACCTTTTGTAACTTAATAATAGTATTATTATCGTTATTGTAGATTAAGCTGCTAAGAGAAGTTCAACTTGGTGATTGGAAAAATTGTGATGAGGTATGTTAAGGCTAAACCTTTCCTTCATTTTGGCATGATCTTGTAACTACAGGTGTTTGATAACGAGACATAAAGGGAAGTTCATATCCCTGAATTATTTGTACATTGTCCTAGTCTCATAAATTATTGCATTCTCCCTTATCAAGACTTCATATTCAGTTTAGTGTTGTCTTCTTTCAGCCAAGAGAGTAGAGAGTCTATATATATACAGTATTATAGTATTTTCACCACCATCGAGCTATAATCGATGGGCAGGCTCCTATTTGGCAACCTTTGATCAGATGGTAAGTTTTATACCGACCCTACTGTGGCCGAAAGCCTATGAGTGAGCCAAGAATGGCCGATATACAGAGCCTAGTATGGTCGAGCGCTTATGAGCAAGCCTACTACGGCATAGCAGTTACACATACCGAGCCTTATAAGGCCGGACAACCATTTTACTTACTATATTGAGAGAGTTGAATTAGTATCAGCAGGTAATCATATCTTCAAATTATCTTTGACTCCCAGTTACTTTCAGTTATTATATTATCAGTTCAGTTTCAGCTTTCAGTTATTTTGTTGCCTTAAATACTAAGTATATTATTTCGTACTGACATCCCTTTTTCTTAGGACACTTCTTTTCATGCCTGCAGGTCCTAATTGACAGTTGGATAGACCCTCCCAGCAGACAGAGTGAAACATCACCTTGTTTGGTAAGCTCCACTTCCTCGGAGTTACCAGATCTAGACCTTGGAGTCTATTTTCTATATACAAGTTTGATGGATAGGTCGAGGCTCTATCCTGACCATGGTACAGTTTAGTTATCTCTAAAGGCATATAGACGAGTCCTATATATTTTGTATAGCAGTAGATGTTCATGGCTGTTTCGTCGGCCTGCATAATTTTATATATATATATATATATATATATATATATATATATATATATATATATATATATATATATATATATATATCAACTTTTGGGTATGTTTACCCCTCAGATGAGAGAGACATTATTTTCAGATGATTCTGAATATGGCCTCATCGGCCTAAGTTGAGGGTTACCCCTCCAGAGTTCACAGTTATAGAGTGGTATGCTTGGGCCGAGTATGGCACTGTGTGCCGGCAAAGCCTCTTCAGGTTTGGGGCGTGACAGTTATGATGTTGTGCATGAAGGTTTTGGTTTTGGAGATAGAAACGAAGGAGGAGTAGGCGCTTTTGAATTTCATAGACTTTTGAGTTGGTGAGAGCTAATTCAAATTTCCCGAAGAAGGAGGAGCACTTGGTGACATTTTGTAGTTCGGTGGCTAAAAATCAGGTAGATTACTTATATACTCCTTAGAAGTGTGATAGAGTTCTTTACAAGGACTGCAAGGTTATCCCGGGTGAGAATCTTACAACCTAGCACAAGCTCTTGGCAATGGATCTAGAGATTAAGAGGAAGAAGAAAAAGAAGGTTGTGTACGACTGGCCAAGGACCAAGTTGGGTAGCCTAGGAGATAAGGGAGAAGTTGTATGGCGATAGAGGATTAGGGGAGCAGTGGGAATGTGAATAACATGTGTGATAGGACATCTAGTTGCATTAGGGAAGCTGTTAGAGAGGTGTTGGGGGTCTCGAGGGGTAAATTTGATAGACATTGAGGGGATTGTGGCGGTGGAATAGAGAGGTGAAGGGGAAAGTTGAAGCCAAGAAGGTTGCTTATGCCTTATTGGGGAGAAAGGAAGAGGAGGAGAAGAGGGCGAACAAGGAAAATTATAATATAGCAAAGAAGAAGTCAAAGTTAGCGATTACAACAGCAAAAACGACAGCATTTGAACGCATGTATGTAGAACTTGAGGACAAAGGCGAGGATAAAAAGCAAAATAGGTTGTCAGGCGAGAGAAAGAAGGGCCCAAGACCTGGACCAAGTGAAGTGCATCAAGGACGAGGACGAGGACGACAACGTATTGGTGGAAAAGGCACACACTAGACATAGGTAGCAGACATACTTACATAAACTCTTGAATAAACAGGGGGATATAAATATTGTACGGGCAATTTGGATCACTTCGAGAGTCATCGAGATTTTGGGTATTGTAGGTGTCACACCTCCTTTTTTACACACCACCCCGAAGGATAGTATATAAGGTAGTTTTTCCAATTTAAGTGACATTATTCGAAATGGGATTATTTATTTGATTTCTTCAGAGTCGCCACTTGGGATAGGTTTGTTTCTGGTGTCCCAAGTCACCGGTTAATTTTAAATCCCAAATCGAGGAAATTTCGACTTTCCTTTTGAAGTCTGCGAACCAGAAATTCTGAATAAGGAATTATGTTAACTCGAGGGAAGGTGTTAGGCACCCCCGGATTCCGTGGTTCTAGCACGGTCGCTTAAACTATTATAACTGGCTCATTATGTGATTTTAATACATGTTCTAGCCTATGGTGCAATATTAAACTTTAAACCGCTTTATTTCATTATTTTTTAAGGAAAATTGCAACGTTATTTAAAATACGTCTCGAACCACGTCACATAAATGCACCCGCGGTTCTCGACATATTTTATCTAACATTGTTGAGATTTGGATTTGGGTCACATAAATGCGCACCCGAGTTTAGGAAGGTAAATTATGAAAATAACGCGCCTAAAGCAACTACGCATTTGCAACTTTGCGAGGGCCATGAAAATTCGCAAATGTCACGACCCCAGTTCACCCTCCATGAACATGTCGTGATGGCACCTAGTTCCTACAACTAGGTAAGCCTAACAGTGCGGAATAACAGATTAATATTTGTGGAGTAATTAATTAGAACTGATCATAAGAGAAAAACAACAACTGTATATAAGGCCGCTCGGCCCATACAACTCAAAATAATATGCGGAAGTCTACAACCAAATCCCAAAACCCGGAAACTCATGGGAAAATACAGGCTAATAGAATGTAAAAGTCTGCTCTACACCAGAATGTCTAAAACAACAAGAGAGGAAAGAAAGGAACTATCTGCTAAAGCCGAAATAGAGTAGAGACTCCTAGTCTGCGGACGCGGCAGACATACCCCGAAGTCTCCGAATAGCTCCTCGCCTCAAGGGTAGTGTGCCTGAGTAGAGGTACCTGGATGATCTGCACATGAAAACATGCGCAGGAAGAGGCATGAGTACACCACAGCGGTACTCAGTGAGTGCCAAGCCTAACCTCGGTTGGGTAGTGCCGAGGAAGGTCAGGGCCCTGCTGAGGTTAAACAATATAATATGAATTAACAGTATAAAAATAGGCAGTAATAATGAGTACAACAATGGAATAAGACAGACTAAACGAAACAATAATAATTTCACAAGGAACAAAATAAACACGGAATGTGTACAACTCAATACCAATGATAACACTGAGGATCTCCCAGGATACCGTCCTGTAGTCCCTTTCTCAACTGTCCAGTGGATCTCCCGGGATACCTTCCTGTAGTCCGTCACATGTATAAATCCGGAGGATCTCCCGGGATACCGTTCCGTAGTCCAACTATCAATGTACAGGGGGATCTATCGGGAATCTAACCCGCAGTCCCAAAGTAAAAGTGCAGGGGGATCTACCGGGAATCGAACCCGTAGTCCCAAAGTAAACAGACAAAGGGGGGGGGGAGCTACCGGAATCCCACATCCGTAGTCCCAATGTAAATGCGCAACCACAGCCAAAAATATACCAAGGAATGAAGTACGAAATGCAAACACAGATAGAACTAGCCTAGCATGCTTCACGTAGAACAATCAAACAACTTAAGCAATTAGGACGTCAAGTAAGCTAAACATGCTTTTCCTAATCTAGCACAAGTGATAAATTCAAGTAGAATAAGGCAAGTAAGAAAAAAACTAAATCTCAATAATTTAAGTAAAAGCCGGATTTTCATCAATCGGCTCAAGTACGCGTTCGTCACCTCACGTACAAGGCACTCAAATATCAAGAAACAATCCTAAGGGGAAAGGTCCACCACACAAGGTTAGACAAGCCACTTACCTCGAACCGGCTCAATATCAATAGAAACCACGCCTTTGCCACGAGTATCCGACTCCAAATGGCCCAAATATATTCAATTCAATTACATATCGTAAATAATATTGCAAACAACTGATTCCGCTAATAAATTTAAAGCTAGGGTGAAAAAATAGGTAAAATGACCAAAATGCCCCTCAAGACAACGTCTCGGAATCAAATAATTTTCACATTTTTAGAACCCTCGTACCCTCACGAGTCTAACCATATAAAAATCTCCCAAATTGGAGGTCAAATGCCCACTCAAAACTCAATAGTTTAGGTAATGAAGTTTTACCCCAAATTATCCAATTTTTTATCCTAAATTCGAATTCCAATGATGTATTTAACTATATAATGATGAAATAAAACAAGAAGGGACCAAAGAAACATTACCCAGTGGTCTTCACTTCAACAACCCACTCAAAATCGCCTTAAACCGAGCTCTAAATCGATTTTGCAAACTTATGAAATTAAACCCTCGACATTTCTATTTCTGCCCCTGTGGACAAGGGACCGCTTTTGCGGTCCCGCTTTTGCGGAACACTGGCCGCTTCTGCGGCTTCCTTTAAAATCCCAGCTTCCGCTTCTGCGGTTCCCATCTCGCAGAAGCGGATGCGCTTCTGCGGAATTCCTACCGCTTCTGCGGTTTCCTGGAGGGTGACCAAAAATCGCTTCTGCGAAGCCAAGGCCGCTTTTGCGGCTCCGCTTCTGTGGTTCCCAAGCCGCAGAAGCGGAAATACCAGAAGGAACAAAAATACCAGCTGCTGCAAACTTAGAAATTTCCTCCGTTAACCACCCGAAATCATCCCGAGGCCCCCGGGACCTCAACCAAAAACACCAATACCACCTAATACCTTATTCAAACTTGTACCAATCCTTAAAACACCTAAAACAACACCGGAAACCCCGATTAAATCAAGGATTCAAGCCTAGGAACTTCAATTCCCAACAAAACACGCTTTCGATCAAAAACCTACCCGAACCTCGTCCAAATGACCTGAAATTTTGCATACACATCCCAAATGACATGACGGAACTACTGTAACTTCCGGAATTCCAATCCGACCCTCGTAACAAAAACTCACTATTGGACCGGAAACTTCAAAATTCAAACTTCGGCATTTCAAGCCTAAATGAGCTACGGACTTCCAAAATACATTCCGAACACGCTCCCAACCCCGAAATCACCTAACGAACGGAACCATCGGATTTCCATTCCGACGTTGTCTTCATACTGTTCTGACTACGGACCATTTTTCAACACTTAAGCTCTCATTTAGGGACTAAGTGTCCCAAAACTCTCCAAAACTTAACACCGAACGTCCCGACATACCAAAATAGCAGAGATGAACTTAGGGGAAGCGGTTAATGGGGGATCGGGGCGTAAATTCCAAAAACGACCGGCCGGGTCGTTACAGCCAAATGGCACGCCTCGATTTCTAATGGATTAAAATTAATTAAACGAGGGCCATGAGTTTTGAGATTTTGTTGTGGATGAAGTGTATGATTGTGATATTATTGGGCTCGACAAGGTTTATTTTTTGGCCCAGACTAATTGTCTCGTCAAACATTCCCCAAGCCCCTTTGTTTCCGGCTCATCTGCTTATGCCAAAGTTTAGTCAAAACCCAACCCCTCTTAATTCAGAGTCATTCCAACGGCTCAAGTCCTTTTCCCTAAATCCCAAATCTTATTTTTCAATTAGCCAACTTCGTCCACCTTGTCATTCAACAATATTGATCAACTTTTACCAAATCATCATTGTATTAGAACTCGTCTGAACAGATCTTTCATATTCCAAACTAATCATAAAAATTCAATAAGTGTTTTACAAACTACTTCATCAAAACAAAAGAAACAGGCAAACAAAATAAAATTCTAAATTCTAATACACTACTAGGCAGGCAGTAAATCAATGTGACCCAACATATAAACACAATCAATGAATCATGACATGAACACACTCATACATACAAGCAAAGCATGCTACGAAAAATTATCAAAATAAAAGCGCACCTCAATAAGCAATGATTTTCTTCAGTAGTTGATTGAACAAACGGAAAAAAAAACTCCAGGTAAATACTTCGACAATACTGGTTGCTCGAAATTGAAAACGAAACCTTCGACTGGAACACCAAACGGGCAACCTCGACGGGCTCGACTCAAAACCTCGGCTAAGTTTGTGTGTGTTTAGTGATGTTTCGAGTTGTTTTTTCAGGTGGTTTTGTAGCTGAGTTTACCACTGGGTTCGAACTCGGCTTTCGCCGGACTCAATGGAGGGTCGTCGGAGTTACGAGATGAAGAAACTGCTGGAAATTTTCGATCCCACCCGTTTCTAGCTGCTCAGGTCTCTCTTTTTTTTTTGATAAGAGGAAGATGATGCTTAGGGTCTCAATTTTTGTTCAAGAACAGTAGCTCATGGAGTCATTGCCTTTTGCTTCAGAAGAAACTATTGATTTAGACTTAGGCTGCTTTTTGTAGATGGTAGGCGTTAGGTCTATATTTTAGGTGTAGGTACTATTATATAGGGGTAGGAATTAGATTAGGGGTATGGGCCTAGGAATTATGGGTTTGGGAATTATGGGCTAGGTAGGAAAATTTGGGCCTAATTTGGGTACAAGAACTAGCTCAATATCCAATTTAATCTTTTTCTTCAAATTCTTTTTCTTATCTTTCTTTTTACTTTTCTTTAATTAAAAATCCTAAAAATAAAATCCTAGGTTATCTAAAAATGTGAAATTAAACTAATTACAAAAATTATAAAAGCTATTTAATCCTAAACTAAAAGAGAAAAAATCAATAAAAGGAAAAAGTGCAAAAATGAAACAATTTTTTTGTGATTTTCGATTTATTATGAAACAAGTAACTACCGATTGATCCTAAGAATGTAAAAATAAAGCCTAAATGCCATGCATGATATTTTTGCTATTTTTCATGATTTAAATAAAACTTAAACATGCAAGAAAAATTCAAACAATTAATAAAAATCTATAAAAATTCCTAAAAATGGTAAATAATTAAGAAAAAATCTATTTTCTTGGATTTTGTAGGAGTATTTCATATAGGGCAAAAATCACGTGCTTACAGCTGCCCCTCTTTGCTCGGAAACATGAAGAGTTTTCGGGCAAAGATAAAGTGCGCAATATGAGGGATTTTTGCCCGTTTGAAACTCCATGAGAAGCATTTTTGAAAAGAGCCTGACCGAACCCTGCTTCAGAACCACCTACATATCCTTGGCTATAAAGGAATCAGGTTAGTGTAGTTCTGGAAGTTTTGGTAGTTGGGACTACCGGGAGCTGTGATTTCACTGCTGCTACTGCTGCTACTGCTTGCTGACCTCCTTATTACACCAAAAAGGAAAATCAAAAGCTAAGCTAGCTAGGCCTATCAACTACGAGTTACAAGATTCCTATCTATAAATCTTTTTAAGCTTGATCTTGAGTCTTGCTAGCTCTTGCTGCAAACTCCGATCTGAATCTTGATGCTCGTTAACTGCAGGCGCTGTTTCTTTCTTCGGCATTTGGATCAAAGCGGGACAGGCGGAGCTTGTGACTTCAACCAAGTTTGAGCAGTCCGCATCTTTGTCCGCTTCAGCATTTTGAATTCATTTCTTTTTTGTTCTTTTTCTTCTTTTCTTTATTCTGGATTGAGACTCATTCTTTTAGTCATCTCGGACCCTTTGTCTCGAGGTAAAACCCGCTCAGACACCAAAACAAACAAACGAAATTTTTCTGCCCCAATTTTCACTAGGAAAATTTCGTGAGTTATTTGCAACAAAATCTAAGCTATTCCTTCTTTTTTTTGAAAGCAAATAAAATAAGGATTGCATCTATCTAGAAGGGAAAAGATCAGGGGATGGAGCCCTTTATCTAAAAATGTCAAACTCAGGGATTGGAGCCCTAATGTTGGAGAAAAGCGACTAGGGAATGGAGGCCCTATGTCTAAAAAGCTCAACTCAGGGATTAGAGCCCTAATGTTGGCAAAAGGCGACTAGGGAATGGAGGCCCTATGTCTAAAAAGGCACAACTCAGGGATTGGAGCCCTAATATTGGCAAAAAAGGCGACTAGGGAATGGAGGCCCTATGTCTAAAAAGGCTCAACTCAGGGATTGGAGCCCTAATGTTGGCAAAGGGCGACTAGGGAATGGAGGTCCTATGTCTAAAAGGCTCAACTCAGGGATTGGAGCCCTAATGTTGGCAAAAGGCGACTAGGGAATGGAGGCCCTATGTCTAAAAAGACTAAACTCAGGGATTGGAGCCCTAATGTTGGCAAAAGCGACTAGGGAATGGAGGCCCTATGTCTAAAAAGGCACAACTCAGGGATTGGAGCCCTATTGTTGGCAAAAGGCGACTAGGGAATGGAGGCCCTATGTCTAAAAGGCTCAACTCAGGGATTGCAGCCCTAATGTTGACAAAAGGCGACTAGGGAATGGAGGCCGTATGTCTAAAAGGCACAACTCAGGGATTAGAGCCCTAATGTTGGCAAAAGGCGACTAGGGAATGGAGGCCTTATGTCTAAAAATCTCAATATAGGGTTGGAGCCCTAATGTTGGCAAAAGGCGACTAGGGAATGGAGGCCCTACATCTAAAAAATCTCAACTCAGGGATTGGAGCCCTAATGTTGGCAAAAAGGCGACTAGGGAATGGGGGCCCTATGTCTAAGATCTCAACTTAGGGATTGTAGCCCTAATGTTGGCAAAAGGCGACTAGGGAATGGAGGCCCTATGTCTAAAAAATCTCAACTCAGGGATTGGAGCCCTAATGTTGGCAAAAAGGCGACTAGGGAATGGAGGCCCTATGTCTAAAAACTCAACTTAGGGATTGGAGCCCCAATGTTGGCAAAAGGCGACTAGGGAATGGAGGCCCTATGTCTAAAAAGCTCAACTTAGGGATTGGAGCCCAAATATTGGCAAAAAGGCGACTAGGGAATGGAGGCCCTATGTCTAAAATCTCAACTCAGGGATTGGAGCCCTAATGTTGGCAAAAAGGCGACTAGGGAATGGAGGCCCTATGTCTAAAAATCTCAACTTAGGGATTGGAGCCCTAATGTTGGTAAAAAGGCGACTAGGGAATGGAGGCCCTATGTCTAAAAATCTCAACTCAGGGATTGGAGCCCTAATGTTGGTAAAAAGGCGACTAGGGAATGGAGGCCCTATGTCTAAAAACTCAACTCAGGGATTGGAGCCCTAATGTTGGCGAAAAAAGGCGACTAGGGAATGGAGGCCCTATGTCTGAAAATCTCAACTTAGGGATTGGAGCCCTAATGTTGGCAAAAAGGCGACTAGGGAATGGAGGCCCTATGTCTAGAAATCTCAACTTAGGGATTGGAGCCCTAATGTTGGCAAAAAGGCGACTAGGAAATGGAGGCCCTGTGTCTAAAAACTCAACTCAGGGATTGGAGCCCTAATGTTGGCAAAAGCGTAAAAGATTGATATTGAGGATTCTGAACTACCATTTTTTTGGATTTTCTTCTTATCTCTTTTTTTCATTTTTTTTTATTTTAATGAGTAAAATGCAGGAATGAATTCGGAGGAGACTTCCCTTTTGGATTGATTATTGCTGCAAAGCTATTTCTAGCCCTTGAACAGTTTCTTTTCCCTTTTGGTTGCACCTGCTTCTTGCACGGTTGCTTTGGATTGCACCTGTTTCATATTTTCAAACAAAGAACAATTGTTAGTTTGAAACTGTGGTTGGTTTTGTGGCCTTGATTGTTTTGATCACTTGATCTCGGCCCTTGCAACTGGTTGCTTCCTGAATACCGATTGCATTTCTGACTCTGGAGACACTCTGGCTTTTCCAGACTTTGCCACGATAGTTGGTCCGTGGAACTCAACTTTCAACTTTATTTCGCCTTCGTAGGCCTTTCCTTTCCGATTCTCTTTTTTTTTCTTTTTCTTTTTCTTTTCTTTTCTTTTCTTCAGAACATTGGGGAACTTTTGGCTCCTCAAAATTTGCTGCAACGGCTAGTCGCATGGGACTTAACCTTTTCCAACTTTATTTTGCCTTCGTAGGCCTTTCTTTTCTGGCTTCTTTCTCCCAACTTCAAATTTAGAGCATTTGGGGTACCTTGGCTTTTTCAACTTTTTGCCGAGGCGGTTAGCCACGTGGGACTCAACCTTTTCAACTTCAATTACCTTTATAGGCGCTTCAATTTGATTTCCTCTTTCCAAGAGTTTTGACTTCGAAGCATCGGCCACCATGGCCAGTCAAGGGCGACTTACGCCCCTGACGAGGCTAGGTGCCTTTTTACACATTAGCTCGTGTCAAACGAAAGCCCTGTAAATCAGTCTTGCCATCTCTTCTTGTCACGACCCCAGTTCGCCCTCCGTGAACGGGACGTGACGGCACCTAGTCCCTACGACTAGGTAAGCCTAACAATGCGGAAGATAAACCATAATTGCAATAAAATTAAACTAGTAAAACAAAACGGTGTTTAAGGTGCCGCTCGACACATACCACAACAATTCTCGAAGCTAACAACATTCCCAAAATCCGGAAACTCACAAATCACAAGCTAAGGGATACATAAGAGGCTCTGACTCAAGAATATCTATACAAAGGAGAAATACTGAAATAGCTATACTTATTACAGAAAGCTGGAAAGGGACTCCTTGGTCTGCGGACGTAGCAGATGTACCTCGAAGTCTCTACCGATACGCCTCCTTCCAAGGCTGACAGAACTGAGTGGGAGTACCTGTATCTGAACAACAATAATGCGCAGAAGAGTAGCATGAGCACACCACGGCGGTGCCCAGTAAGTATCAAGACTAACCTCAGTGGAGTAGTGACGAGGAACAGTCAAGGTACCTACCGGTCAATAAACAGTATAATCATAGGAATAATGGAAATGACATATAAATATGTAAAGACTGCATGAATGACCAAGAATGCTACAATTCACAATAAGGGAATAATACAACAAGTAACAACGAGAATATAATAAATGAGGATAGGAAATGACGGCAGAATCACAGTCCAAATCCTAAGGTCACAACACAGCAATGGGAAAACAAGTCAATAACTCATATCCTACAATGATGTTCACAAAGGTCTTATCCAACTCTTTCCACAATTTCACCAAGTCTCGGACAAACCACAACTCGCGAAGGCCCAGCATCTGAAATCTAACAATTGGCATCCTGTGCCCCATCAATCTCATGGTCATACCGACAACCAACTGGCTAACTAGGGCCACTCTCACAAATATAATGGATAAACGAGGGCGTACCTCCACCCTTAGCAAAATCAGGAGGAATTCACCTATAATAGGGGTGTTCAGCTACGTGTATGCTTGTGCAAATGTTTCTAACAAAATTCTACCAGCTAGTAAACATGAAAAGGAGAACGGACCGCACGTGCGATGTTTCCTCACAACTTCCAAGCGATAAAGCTCACACCGGTAAGCAACCCACAATCACATTATTAAACAAATAGGAATGCCTCCACAGGCCGTCACAATTCCCTACAATCATCCCCTGACACAGCCCCACCTTATTTCGCCACGTGTGCAATTAATAACATAATAAGCACCGCCTTATTTCGCCACACGTGCATCACAATGTTCCCACCTTATTCCGCCACATGCGCAACCCACATATAAGCATATAACATATCCCGCCTTATTACGCCGCATGTGCAAAACATCAATAACAACAATAGCACGGCAAAGACCTCGTGCAACCCTTCAACAACAACCGCACGACAGAAACTTCATGCATCACTGTACCAATAACCGCACGGCAGAAACCTCGTGCATCACAATATCAACAAATGACAATATATACAGGAACAAAGCAAGAGAATCAACTCAAGAGATTCCGTTCACCAAAAGACGGTACAACTAACGTACAAGGAAATAACTGTAACAGGGAAATACTAAGCGCAATAAGAACAACTCAACAAGGGAGAAATAATACGAAACAACGATTCCATAATACTCAGTTCTACAACAAGGAAGTTAGCATGAATCAAATAATTACAATTAAGGAAGTATCAACTAAACATAGGATACCTAACTTCTTTCCAATTAAGACCAATTAATTACACGAGAGATAGAAATAATGCTTTCCAGATAAAGACAAGCAGTTAGGAATGATAATGTGACTACAGAAGGGCAAATGTCTACAGTTAAACAAGTAAAAGTCATTTAGGCAACAAGAATAACCAAAAAGGGCAGATAAATTCCAAGTAAGTCGTGTAGAGGTGAAACTAATAACAGGGAACTCAATCGTATCAAGAACAACTTCATATTCGGTGATTACAAGGACCTAAGAGCCTAAAAGGGGCAATTTTCCACAAATAAATCCGAGCACGCACTCGTCACCTCGCGTACAGGGAATACAATCAACAAAGAAGACTCAAACCCTAAGGGGAAGTCCCCCACACAAGGTTAGGCAAGATACTTACCTCGAACCGGCTAAAATCAACTAGCAACCACGTACTTGCCACGAGTACTCGACTCCGGCCCAAATCTATTCAATTAAATCACACATTGTAAATAACATCTCAAGAAACTGATTCTACTATTTAATTCAAAGCTAAGGCGTGAAATTAGGCAAAATGACCAAAACGCCCCTCAGGCCAACATCTCGGAATCGAATAATTTTTACATTTTCAGAACCCTCGTACTCTCACGAGTCTAACCATATAAAAATCTCCCAAATCGGAGGTCAAAATGCCCACTCAAAACTCAATAGTTTGTTCTAAGAAGTTTTAACCAAATTCTTCAAATTTTGATCCCAAGCTCGAATCTTAATGATGGATTTAACTACAAAATGTTGAAATATAACTAAAAGGGGTTAAAGAAACATTACCCAACAATCTCCTCTTCAAAACCCTCTGAAAATCGCCCTTACCCGAGCTCAAATTGATTTTTCTAACTTATGAAATCAAACCCTCGAATTTTCCTTTTCTGAACAGGTGTTTCCGCTTCTGCGGACAAGGGACCGCTTCTGCGGTCCCGCTTATGCGGAAAAAGCAACCGCTTCTGCGGCTTTCATTAAAGGGGACAGGGCCGCATCTGCGATAGCTGGGCCGCTTCTGCGGCTCCATTTTTGCGGAAATGGCACCGCTTCTGCGGCTTCTGAGGGAAAAGGGGACAAGCTGCTTCTGCAGCCAAATAGCCGCTTCTGCGGCGCCGCATCTGCGGTTTCCAAGCCGCAGATGCGAAAATACCATAAGAGGGACATTCAACTGCTGCATTAACTTCAAATTCCTCCGTTTACCACCCGAAATCATCCCGAGGCCCCCGGGACCCCAACTAAAAGTACCAATAGCACCTAATACCTCATTCAAATTTGTACCAATCCTTAAAACACCTCAAACAACGTCGGAAACTCGAATTAATCAATGATTTGAGCCTAAGGACTTCAAATTCCATCAAAATACATTTTCGATAAAAAACCTAACCAAAACACGTCCGAATGACCTGAAATTTTGCACAGACGCCCCAAATGACATGACGGAGCTACTGCAACTTCCGGAATTCCATTCCGACCCTCGTATCAAGAACTCACTATCGGACAGGAAACTTCAAAAATTCAAACTTCGGCATTCCAAGCCTAAATGAGCTACGGACTTCCAAAATACATTCCGAACACGCACCCAACCCCGAAATCACCTAACGGAGCTAACGGAACCGTTGGATTTCCATTACGAGGTCGTCTTCACACTGTTCTGACTACGGGCCACTTTCCAACACTTAAGCTCTCATTTAGGGACTAAGTGTCCCAAAACTCTCCGAAACCCCACACCGAATGTCCCGGCAAACCAAAATAGCAGAATAAACTTAGGGGAAGCAGTTAATAGGGAATCGTGGCGTGAATTCTAAAAACGACCGGTCGGGTTGTTACACTTCTTTGTCTCAATTCTGGAATAGAGTTAGACCGAAAGGGATTCAAAGAAAAATAAGTAATGGACAGGACAATGAATTTAAACGAGAGGTATCCCTTTCGGGGAGAGGAAAGAAGGACTTATTTGGAGTACATACGGACTTCAATGAACATGACATGCCTTTTGGACTGGATGCCTGATCTGTTTAAACCGTCCGACTCTCAAAAATTCATCACAACTTCTACTTCAAAATTCGAGAAACCTTGCCAGGATTTTGTCGATGTCGATGGATGTGAGGATCTTCTTTTCGATCAGTAGGGCCCTTTACAGGTTTTCACTAGCTGACCTCTCTCATTTCTCTTTTCACCATCGCCTTATAGTGCCCGTGTGGGTTTTCACTAACAAGACTCTCTCATTTTGATTTTCTCTGCTTACCATCGCCTTACGGTGCCCGTGTGGGTTTTCACCAATAAGACTCTCTCATTTTATTCCTCTCATTTTGTTGTATCAGATCCAAATAACTCTATCCTCCCATTTTGAATCTCTTTGCCGATTGATCAGAAAGACTTGAACAAGGTTTGGGGTAAAAAGAATTTGGATTGAATTACAACTTTGGAACCTTTTGGGCGGGATCATCGCCGGACCATTAAAACATCTGCCCCAGTTTCACTTTTTGGGAGACTTTGGATTTTTATTTTGGTGTGACTGAACCCAGAGAGAGGCTGCATACATATCCTTCAAGTCGAACGTAGTTCAGGGAACTTTGTTTTTGTTTTTTGTTTTTTATTTTTATTTTTATTTTGTTTTTCTGTTTTGTTTTGTTTTCTTTTCCCTTTCCTTTTTCCATTTTTTTTCTTTTCATTTTCGTTGTCTTTTCTTCCTTTTTTTTATATTTTTCTATTTCTCTTTTTCTTCTCTTTTTTTTTCATTTCATTTTTCAATAACACTTCCAGGTTCCAAAGAGGGTAATCAAAGAAAAGAGCCGGCTCAAAGGGTTTTGCAAAGGGTTGATAGTGTTTGGGTAGCGAGAATGAAAGCCTTCGTCATCCCAACCAGAGAATATTAGAACTATATGGAGGATCCAACATAGTACCTTTTCACTTCATTTGCATTGACAGTTATTTTAGGGACATTTTCTTCGATGTGTCCCAAGTACAACGCACTCTTTTGGCAGTACTCTTGTTGCAATGTATGGTACTTTCCACTCTGGAACCAATTTTCCTTCAGCTGTTCCAACTCTTTGTTTTATTTCCTCAAACTTATCTTCTTTGCATTTCGACTCTTGATTCATTATTTCGAAGTCTGACAGCTTTCAGGATCGGGGCATGAAGTCCGCAAGCATGTCATGTTATTGAGATCTGCATTTAACATAACTGAAAAGAGAATAAGAAAAACAACAAGATTAAGAAAAGAGACATTCCTGGACAATGAAATATTAATTTCATTTGATTTTTTTTTCAATTTTTGAAGGGAGAAGGGTTTACATCGGAAAGTAAGACAATAGAGTAAAACATCCGGATCACACCCTGAGATAATCCGGACGCAGAAAGGATAGCAAGACTGGCTACTAAGACTCCCGTCTGATGACTTTCATGCTTGGAGACCATTTTTGGCTTTTCTTCTGTCTGGCAATGGATGCAATGGCCTTCAGTGCTGAATCAAATTTCTCAGCTTCACAAATCATTCCGACTATTGGCCCGATGTTGTGGACAGGCAACAGATTGTTCATCACATCAGGAGTTTCTTCATCCCGAAAAATCAAGTCTTCAACTGCCCTCAGTCCTTTGTACTGTGCCCCACTGCTCCAGAGTGGTATTCACATCTAGCATCGGCTCGGTGCGAGGGGGACTCGGGGTTTGGCCGGTTTGGGGCCCCTGGCTACAGCAGACCTCACCTGACTAGCTTTTGGAACAAGCCCGAGTATGATTCACCAATAGGGGGTGAAGTGATTCTTCTTAAAAGGCTCTTTTGGGCGAGGATTGTACTGGGGAACATTTGATTGGGGATTACATGGAGCTTGGTAAGGATGGGCATTTCCGGGAGGTGGAGCTCGGTTTTGTATTTAATGTTGTGGCCGCGAGCAAGGTCACGCATTCATCACCGCATACCAACAAAACCAACCACCTGAACAAAACCTGGCTAATTTGCTCACACAAACAACTTTGTTAGTTTTGAGACATTTAACATATAGGAAATCGCATGTTGGGATGCAATGCACCTAATAGTTAAACGCTTCTACCATGTGTTTGCACAGTTGCATATTTCATCCCGGCCTTAATTAACCCTCTCTTTTTTTCAATCTGCACCTCTTTTCTTTTATCTCTGCCTCTCTTTAAGCACTCTAGATTTTTCATCTTGTTTTTGCCGCTCTTATATTTTTGGTACTCTCTTTTTCTCTTTTGTTTGTCACTCTTTTTTTTTCTTGTTGCTCCTTTTTTTTCTCTCTTTTGTTTCACTCTTTTTCTTTTCTTTTTCAATTTTTCTCTCTCTTTCTTTTTCTCTTTTTTTTCAGATCATTTTTTCACTCAATTTTATTTTATGGCTATGATCGAATCCGATGGGGATTGCCTACGTATCATGACCCCGCATGAATCAGATCTAGCGTAATTCGGGAAGATTGGGAATAGAGTAAATAAACTAACTTTCTTTTTTTTTTGGAATTTTTGAAAGAAATGATTTAAAAGAAGAAAGAAAATATTTTTTTGATTTTTTTTTTGATTTTGATTTTTCTTTTATTCTGAAAGAAAGACTTCTAAAAATTCCTTTTCTTTTGATTGGGAATTTTAAAAGTAAAAAAAAATTATTTTTGTTTGATTTTTCATTTGTTTTCTCTTTATCTAAAGAAGAAAGAAAATATTTTTGGATTTTGGATGTAACCTCTTAATTTTCGAAAGAGGGACTTTTTTTTTAAGAAAAATATTTTGAATTTTTGAGCTTTTATTTATTTACAAAAGTACTTCTAAAGAAAAGCAAAAATATTTTTTTGGACTTCAATTTTTCAAATTTTTTTTATTGACATTTATGAAAGAAAGACATCTAAGGAGTATTTTTTTGGGATTTTTGTTCTGATTTTTTTTTTTTGGATTTTTTTTTTTTGGAAAAATACTTCAAAATGAAGGAAATCTGTATTTTTTGGATTTTGATTTTTAATGATTTTTCTAAGGAAAGATTTCTAAAGAAGGAACTTAAGGAAAATATTTTTGGATTTTTGAAAGTTGGGGTCAGAACCGATGAGGTTTGCCTACGTATCTCACATCCGGTGAGAATCAGACCCGCATAGTTCGGTCAGTTTTGACGGAACAGGGGAAACATGGCACTTGAAATTTTGGCTCATTTTGAAATGACTTTTTTTTTCTTTTTTTTTCCAGAATTTCGGCAGAGTTTCAGTATATTTTGGGACAATGGTTTTTTTCAAAAACAGGCAATTATCTCTCTCAGCCCTCACATTGACTTTCTTTTCCCCAACTTTTCTCCTATTATTCAATAAGCCGGTCAACATGCAAATCCGAAGCAAATGAATGCACAAGTAGCAAGTAGGAGGCATCAGGATGGTCTTTTCATTTCGGGTACACCTGTCCTAGACAGGCTCAACCCCTGTGTTGAGCCTCCAAGGTCAAATGCATGTGATGCACACAAAACGTTCCTACTAGGGATCCGGCATGAGGCTGAGTTATTCTAAGCTAAAAGCTGGGTATACTGTTCTAGACTTGTGCACCCGAGCGGACAACTCGAGTCGAGGACGGGGCTACGTACCGGGAACCAAAAGGCCATCCGGCTTTGTAACTTGTCCGAGCCTCTTTCTTATTTCAAGGTATGACACTAACAGAATAGGGAGTCTCGACCAGCGAGCACATCCCCGAAGATGAGAAGAGAAGGGTTTCGTAGCAGTTTATATACATTTCAGATAATATCAAAGCGGTAAAAGCATCATTTAGCACATTAGGCTTAAACATGTAGGAAAATCAGATAAATAAAGCCAATCATAACAGCTATTCTAAGCTCGAATTCTTAAACCCTGAACCGAAGTTCTAGGTTTAAGTTCCCCAGCAGAGTCGCCAGAGCTGTCACACCTCCTTTTTTACACACCACCCCGAAGGATAGTATATAAGAGAGTTTTTCAAATTTAAGTGACATTATTCGAAATGGGATTATTTATTTGATTTCTTCAGAGTCGCCACTTGGGATATGTTTTTTTCTGGTGTCCCAAGTCACCGGTTAATTTTAAATCCCAAATCGAGCAAGTTTCGACTTTCCTTTTGAAGTCTGCGAACCAGAAATTCTGAATAAGGAATTCTGTTAACCCGAGGGAAGGTGTTAGGCACCCCCGGATTCCGTGGTTCTAGCACGGTCGCTTAAACTATTATAACTGGTTCATTATCTGATTTTAATACATGTTCTAGCCTATGGTGCAATTTTAAACTTTAAACCACTTTATTTCATCGTTTTTTAAGGAAAATTGCAACGTTAATTAAAATACGTCTCGGACCACGTCACATAAATGCACCCGCGGTTCTCGACATTTTTTATCTAGCATTGTTGAGATTTGGATTTGGATCACATAAATGCGCACCCGAGTTTAGGAAGGTAAATTATTAGAATAACGCGCCTAAAGCAACTACGCGTTTGTAACTTTGCGAGGGCCATGAAAATTCGCTAAATGGCACGCCTCGATTTCTAAAGGATTAAAATTAATTAAATGAGGGCCATGAGTTTTGAGATTTTGTTGTGGATGAAGTGTATGATTGTGATATTATGGGCTCGACAAGGTTTATTTTTTGGCCCAGACTAATTGTCTCGTCAAACATTCCCCAAGCCCCTTTTTTTTCCGGCTCATCTGCTTATGCCAAAGTTTAGTCAAAATCCAACCCCTCTTAATTCAGAGTCATTCCAACGGCCAAAGTCCTTTTCCCTAAATCCCAAATCTTATTTTTCAATTAGCCAACTTGGTCCACCTTGTCTTTCAACAAAATTGATCAACTTTTACCAAATCATCATTGTATTAGAACTCGTCTGAACAGATCTTTCATCTTCCAAACTAATAATAAAAATTCAATAAGTGTTTTACAAACTACTTCATCAAAACAAAAGAACAAGCAAACAAAATAAAATTCTAAATTCTAATACACTACTAGGCAGGCAGTAAATCAATGTGACCCAACATATAAACACAATCAATGAATCATGACATGAACACACTCATACATACAAGCAAAGCATGCTACGAAAAATTATCAAAATAAAAGCGCACCTCAATAAGCAATGATTTTCTTCAGTAGTTGATTGAACAAACGAAAAAAAAAACTCTAGGTAAATACTTCGACAATACAGGTTGCTCGAAATTGAAAACGAAACCTTCGACTGGAACACCAAACGGGCGACCTCGACGGGCTCGGCTCAAAACCTCGGCTAAGTTTGTGTGTGTTTCGTGATGTTTCGAGCTGTTGTTTCAGGTGGTTTTGTAGCTGAGTTTACTGCTGGGTTCGAACTCGGCTTTCGTCGGACTCAATGGAGGGTCGTCGGAGTTACGAGATGAAGAAACTGCTGGAAATTTTCGATCCCACCCGTTTCTAGCTGCTCAGGTCTCTTTTTTTTTTTTTTTTGATAAGAGGAAGATGATGCTTAGGGTCTCAATTTTTTTTCAAGAACACTAGCTCATGGAGTCGTTGCTTTTTGCTTCAGAAGAAACTATTGATTTAGACTTAGGCTGCTTTTTGCAGATGGTAGGCGTTAGGTCTATATTTTAGGTGTAGGTACTATTATATAGGGGTAGGAATTAGGTTAGGGGTAGGGGCCTAGAAATTATGGGTTTGGAAATTATGGGCTAGGTAGGAAAATTTGGGCCTAATTTGGGTACAAGAACTAGCTCAATATCCAATTAAATCTTTTTCTTCAAATTCTTTTTCTTATCTTTCTTTTTCTTTTTCTTTAATAAAAAATCCTAAAAATAAAATCCTAGGTTATCTAAAAATGTGAAATTAAACTAATTACAAAAATTATAAAAGCTACTTAATCCTAAATTAAAAGAGAAAAATCAATAAAAGGAAAAAAAATGAAACAATTTTTTTGTGATTTTCGATTTATTATGAAACAAGTAACTACCGATTGATCCTAAGAATGTAAAAATAAAGCCTAAATGCCATGCATGATATTTTTGCTATTTTTCATGATTTAAATAAAACTTAAACATGCAAGAAAAATGCAAACAATTAATAAAAATCTATAAAAATTCCTAAAAATGATAAATAATTAAGAAAAAAATCTATTTTCTTGGATTTTGTAGGAGTATTTCATATAGGGCAAAAATCGCGTGCTTACAGTAGGCGTATAAAGATTGGGGAGGTTGAGAGAGCTATGCATATAATGAGCAGGGGAAGAGCGACCAGACCAGACGATTTTCACAATTTCAAAGAACCAGGCTCTGTTAACTAACGAACATGACACAAAAAGAAAGTAACACGCGGAATTTAACTAACATAGCAACTTTATGTGATAAAGGGAGTAAAAACTACAACTTACCCCAGTAGGATTTGCTTCAAATTTTACCAACTTCAATGAATTAAGTTACAAATCTATAAGAAACGGACTAACTCTAGTACTCTACCCCTATAATCAACCAAATTGTAGCTACCCTTTCCCAAAACTAACTCTAGTCTAGGAAGCGAACAAAAACTCAACGCTTCTGCATTAACCTATGATTACACTTCTCAAAAGCAATTAGGTTACAATTCCGAACAATTGGTGTAACCTAAACAACTAAAGAGCTTTAGCAGCTTCGTCTTGTAGAACAAGTTCTTTAGTTGAGTAGCTTAAATCTCCAAAGCACCTTCTTGCCGATATTGCTATTGCGAAGAATATTTCTGAGAATTAGTTCGAATAGAATGAGCCTTAAATAGTTCTAAAAGGTTTTTTTATTTAGGTGTGAGGTTGACCAAAAATCTCCTCCAATTAATGCTCCAAAACCTAAAATGTTTCGGTTAATTAACAAAAACTTCTCCTATTTTGATTTAGTTTCCTTAAATATTCCAACTCCTCAAACATTTCCTTTAATGCAAGTATTTCCACAATTGTTGGAACATTTCTGACTTAGAATTCCTCCAATTAATGTTTTCCTTATAGCGGGTGAATAGATTTTCTCAAGGAATCCCACTTGCACAAGAATTCTGTCATTTCGCATTTGATGAGCATTCTGCACTTCGTCTGCTATGAACCTGTTTCTTGCATTATCCATATAACATATCTGTACACCAATCTAGTAGCATAACAACCTGTCGTTAAACCTAATTCTTTCAACACAGTAAATTAGTTTATTAATCATCAAAACCTAATACGTGCTCAGTTCAACACAAGGAACTCGAAATAGACCATATAGCACACTTCTGAAAGACTTTAAGGTGCACTAGTGTATTGGACAGCAGTGAAAAACAAAATACGCTTTCCATACTAATAGTCTATTGAAGATAGGATTTAAGTCATACATTTTAATATAGCTAACTTATTTTTACACACATGTAACTTCATCACTTTAAAATATTGGCAAAATGGCCTTCAGGCCACCTAAACTTGCATCCGTTTGTCATACATGTACATTTTTTTTTAACCATAGTTTCCGGGCATAGCTTTGCAAACCCGACTAGCTGTACCCATCGGGACCCGCTGTTTCAATGCGTGCACCACGGTTAGTTCTACGGGGCCCTGGAAACGCGGCCGGTTTGTAATGCCTCCAGTGGCCCTGCGAGGGCTCGATCTGGCGACCTGAAGGACTTTGTCCTCAGGCCTTTATCAGTTGAGCTACCCCTCAGGTCATACATGTACATAAACTTAGAAATTTTTTATTTAAGCACTTCAACTCATACATTTGCACAATATTAAACCCTTCCATCAAGCGAGGGACAACCCGCCCATACAGCCAGCGGGGAGGATGGATTACAAAGCACCACAATCTAAAACTGTCAAAAAAGAAATTGATCTGCCCATAGCGTGTGTATTACAAATATGCATACGTGGCCATCTAATCAGCAAAAGACCACTAATATTGTTAAGTCCTACCCCCTCTGTTCCAGTTTATGTGAATTTATTTCCTTTTTGGTTCGTTCCAAAAAGAATGACCCCTTTCTAAATTTGATAATATTTTAGCTTAAACTTACAATTCTACCCTTAATGAGAAACTTTTATAACCACGCAAATAGTGTGAGCCCCTTTTTGACTTCTTTATGATCATAAATTTCAAAAGTCTTCATTTTTTATTAAAATTCATGCACACACAATTTAGACTTTCTCTTTCTTCTCACTATAGCTCGACAAACTCTATCACAGGTGAGAACTAGTGTTCTTCACTTATCTATAATACAACAAGAAGAGACGAGAATAAGCAAAGAAAGAAAAGAAGCAGCGAAGACTAACTCTTGCCGATGGCTCTAACGTCAAACTCTTGAATTTCTTATAAATTTATAAGTGGGTCATTGGGTTTAAGAATGTGGAGATGGGTTTCCACTAAACTCTGCTTTTGAGGACAAAAATTACGCCTTTTCGAATAAAGTAAAGAATTCTAGAAGGATTAATAAAATTCAAGAAAGGAAAGTCTAAATTGACAAGGAGATTTAAGCATCTTCTCCACCACCACAACAACGCAGAGCAGCCCACTTTTCACCATTGACACCTACACGCGAGAAACCATCCACTGTTCTATCGCCTCCAATTTTGCCCACGATTTTTTTCCCACAATCATCACTTTTCACCTTTTTCCAACTACCTTAACCACCAGTCATAATTCTATCACACCATAACCACCAGCCATAATCATAAAATTATGCCTCTCGGAAAACACCTTCAAGATGTCCCCTGGAACCACTAGCGATAACGCATTTCTCTAAAAATTGTGAGAAAAGAAAAAAGGCAATCACAAAGTGGGGGAAGAGGATTTGGAGGAGAGGAGGAGAAGAGAGCAGTGGAGTGAGGGATTGAAGAAGATGGAGGAGTTAGGGCGATCGAAGGGACAGGAGGAAGAAAGAGTGGAAGGGAGTAGTATTTGACTACTTCTATTTTAGAGAAAAAGGGAAGGGTGACGGAAGAAATGAGGGGTTTGGATTTTTCCCTTTTATGTCCTTTTGTTCTTTTATCTACAAAATAAATCAAGAAAAATTATATTTACGCGCCTTATAGCAGTGATGTGCACGCATTGTTGCCATGTCAGATACCCCTCCTTCACGTAGGCATAGTCAACGGTCAGAGTGGTTTATAATATTTATTTCATCAAGTAGGAGTGCTAAAATAGGAGAGTTCTAAATTTATATATATACCGAAATGACAAACGAGTGTAATTTTAGGTGGCCCAGAAGGTGTTTTGCCTGAAACGTTCAGCATTTTCTAACTTTCCAGGCAGGGTTAATGATAGAGCCTTATTTTCAATTACCTTTTAAATGAGCTAGTTGTATAATACTCCTTTGGAAACAAGTAAAATTTATCCATCACCATGAGTAAAATTAAATCATGATTTTCTAAAGTACCAATATTTGATCTGTACTCCATTAACTTTGCATCTATGTATTGTTCATATGAAAAAGAATAAGATGCAAAGAGTTATTCTCTATTCAACCAAAGAATGCCGTGCCGACTTGCTATATTAACACAATATTCCCAGTTAATGCACATATACCTGCATTTTCCCGGCATTAGTTCTTATGACGACTTGATCCAGAAGGCAGGATTAGGACTGTTCATTCGGATCGGATATCCGAAATCCCCAAACCGATCCGTTCAATTTCGGATAGGATCGAATTTCGGATTGTGTTTATTAAAATTTCAGATTTCGGATTGGTATAATTTTAATACGATCCCATCCGAAATCCGAAATTATTAGAGCATGTATAAATACTAAACTTTAATTTTGGATAGTTAGTACTTCTATTACATTTTCTTCCAAGTTATTACCTTTACAATTGATGGTTTTAGCTATATTGGCACCATAGTACTCTCATAATTGCGGAAACATGAATTTTTCTTACTGTATTGCCTCTTTTACAAAGAAAATATACATATAAGTTTGCAACTTTGAGGCATAATAATCCGATCCAAAATCCGAAAATCCGATCCAAACTTTAAAATCTGATCCGATATTAATTCGGATCGGATTCGATGCATTTTCTATAATCCGAAATCCGATCCGATCCATGCACATAAGCCGTCAGCTTACAGAAAAGATACGCCGCAAAGAGTTCACAAACCCGCTACACTACACCACCATGTATACCGCTACAGCCTTATGGGCTACGAGCAATTTCGTAGTAGAGTTTTGACACAAAACAGACCGTGGTTACTGTTACAGGGCCAATTTTAGTACAATTGACACTGCACAGCAGTAGCCGAACTCTCAGCCACTCAGCCTTACTTTTTTCGCACACAGTTTGACACTTAGAATAATTTCAGACTTGCAATACGTAGCAACACATAGTAGTACGGGTAACAACCCAACCTTTATTTTATTCTCACAGAATATACAAAGGAACTCAGTTGGAAAGGCTCACATATGCTACTTGCCTTTGAACAGACGAAATACACATATAAAAAGGGGGCTGTCTATGGCAGATTTACAAAGGGGCAGTTACAATGTCCCTTGCACATGACCAGCCTAAAAACAAGCATAACTACATAGCCAAATTTGAATTCAAACTTTCCCACGAAATTGAATCCCTCTTCCGCATTTTAGTCAACTGCAACATGTGCATTGCACATGGCTAAACTTCCACAGCACATGCACAGCACACTTCTTCAGTCACATGACTTGCACACTTGTTCTACAGCTTTTGCCCACACTTTGCCTTCCTGCCTTGCCTTGTCTTTGGACCATGCCTCGTCCATAAGCTCATGACCATGTCTTGTCACAAACTTAGCCGTCGCACTGATCCGCACGCATGCCTTTGTCAAGTGCCATGCACCTTCATTTGCCATAGCCGTTTCCCACAATCAAGCTGCATTGCCGACACTCAAGACACCTTGCCTAGCTGATTTGCCTAAGTCCATGCACTAACTTAGACACACCTTCAGCCCCACACATTGCTTGCCAACACCCGCACAAACCTATGACAAGGAGCAATATACAAACCAAACATAGATTCTGCCCGACATCTGTTATGTCTCAATATTAGGGGCTAACAGCTACTATATTGACTAAAATACGCTTCAAAACAGAGACCATAATCAAAAACGAAAACATCTTGCAATAAGTATGGATTTAGAATTTGTTCAAATTGGCTGCTGCTACCACGGATGCTGCCACTCCTCCAGGGTGTGTAGTCAAATCGGGCTTACTCCTTATTTCAGCACCCACCACATCTTCTGCATCTTCCTTTGTCACCGGCTTGTCATCTATAAGCTTGCTCGTCGCATCCTAAAAACCCAAAAAACTAAATTAATAGAATGGCATACTTCAAATTTGGATACAGATCTAAGGGATTTGACTGAACTCTACGCATTCAGTAAATTTAACTAAACTCATTTTTTATTTTCATTTTGTACACCTAATCATTCTGAACATTTATCCTGAATCTGCTTACTCTAAATTTTAATTTCTGACATATGTTCAAGCAGCTTAAATAATACTCCATGTTTTTATGACACGGGACTTACTGTAAGAACATCACCGAGAGTGGTCTTGTCCTCCTCTCGAATGGTTCGAGCATTAAGGGCAGCGGCATGTCGAGCTTCTGCTCCTATACCTCCAGCACCACATCGCCTAGCCCAGTGGCTCTCGCTTCTGCTGCCTGTATCGCTGCAGCATCACTCTCTTCGACTGGTTTGTCCCCTGCTAAAAGAGCCGCTGCCTCCAGAGCTTCGCCTATGGTAATGGACTCCTCTTGAACTCCTGTTGTAGGATACCGTGCAGCTCTCTCTTCATCACCACCACCTCCTGCTTCTAATGGGTAGATATATTGTCCAACAACCTAACATCGAATAAATTCCTTCATACATATAAATGGAGCTAGCAAATCATCTTTAGATTCTTAAAGTTTAAATTTTGTACTACTCACTCTGTTCCAATTTATGTGAACCTATTTGACTAGATACGGAGTTTAAGAAAAAATGAAGACTTTTGAATTTTGTGGTTCTAAACAAGTCAAAAAGGGGCCAGAGCATTTGTTTGGTTATAAAGCTTTTCAATAAGGGTAGAATTGTAATTTTAAATTAAATTGTTACCGAATTTAGAAATGGGTCATTCTTTTTGGAATGGACCAAAAAGGAAATAGATTTACATAAACTGAAACAGATGAAGTATATTTTATTTACTTGATTGAATTGACATACAACAACATACTCATTTTTTATATGATAAAAATAAAGTAATAACTTACAATATATAGCTGATAAAATTACACGTAATGTAAGTAATTTTTTATATTACATGTGTATTTTAATATATCGCAGTATCCTTTCAAGTTACTAATAATTTTCACTTTTTATGTGAACCGTTACATACAAATTTTATAATTATTTTATCCATATGAAGAATGAATGTGAACTCGTTTGGTATATATTTCGGAATTGATAGGAGGAATATTACCTCTCCAGCGACGGCTTCTAAAACAATGCGGGTGCCTCCAACCTCTGCTTGAGAAACGGTGACACCCTCATCTATCGCGATGTCTGTCATGTCAACACGGCTTATGGCACCAATACTGTTAATTTGCTCTGATTGATCAAATATCAAATGGATGCACACATGCAAGAACAATTCAGAAATGAAGCTTCGATTTCATAGAGAAGAATGAGCTGAAGCTTTGTTTTTCTGTTAGCTACAGTAATAACAGACTTAGTCCTTTTATAGACTAAGTTGGTTATTATTCTTACTAACACCTCTAAGTCTCAGTATTTGTACTTTAATCCTAACAACTAATTAACCTAAACTAATTAACCACTAACTTGTTAATTTCACACTCCCCCTCAAGCTGGAGGGTGAAAAACATTGAACAATCCTAGCTTGGATATTAGGACTCTGTGTTGTTTAGCTCCTAATCCTTTAGTCATCACATCTGCGAGCTGCTCCTTAGTGGAAACATATTCAGGTGCAATCGACCCCTCTTTGATTTTTTCTCTCACAAAATAGCAATCAATCTCTATATGTTTTGTTTTCTCATGGTAGACTGGATTGGCTGCAATTTGTATAGCTGCTTTGCTATCACAATGCAGCATCACTGGCTCTTTTACAGTCAATCCCAGCTCCTTCAATAACCCTACTAGCCAAACTAACTCTGAAGTCACTGCTGCCATGCTTCTATATTCTGCCTCAGCAGAACTCCTGCTCACAGCTGGCTGCTTCTTAGACTTCCATGAGATCAGTGACTCTCCTAGATTTATCACATATCCAGTTACAGACCTTCTTGTATTTGGACAAGCTGCCCAATCTGCATCACAATAGGTTGTGACATCTTCTATTGCTCCTTTCTTCAACAATAATCACATTCCTGGTGATCCTTTAATGTATCTAACTACCCTCAATACAGCATCCAAATGTGATTTCTTTGGATTCTGCATAAACTAGATTAAAACTTGGGCAACAAAACATATGTCTGGTCTTGTAATGGTGAGGTAGATAAGCTTCCATATTAGTTTCTGATAGCTTACAATGCCCTGCAACTCTTCGTCACCCTTAACTTCTGCATGTTTGTCATACTCAACAGTGGTCAAATTTAGATTTTGTTCTAATGGTAGCTAGCTGGTTTTGCACCACTCAACCCCACTTCTGAGATTAGTTGAAGAGCATACTTCCTTTGATTAAGCACAACTCCCTNGTGAGCTAAGATACTCCCTTGTCTGATCTCATGAGCTCAATTCCTAGGAAGTATCTTAGCTCACCTAAATCTTTCAACTCGAAATGCTTGTGTAGGGTTACCTTTGCTTCTTCCACCAATGTGTTGTTGCTGCCAGTAATCAACAAATCATCTACATATACAAGGATGATCACCAGGTCTGCATCTGTCTTCTTTGTGAATAGGGAATGATCATAGGCACCTTGCAAATATCCTTCACCTACCAGTGCATCAGTCAGCTTGATGTTCCACTGTGCCTGTTTGAGACCATAAAGAGACTTGAGTAGTCTGCAAACCTTAGACTCCCCTTGCCTATGTACACCTTCTCATACAAATCACCTTGTAAGAAGGCATTATTAACATCCATTTGAGATAGAATCCAGCCTTTAGAAACTGCTAGATTGATCACAGTTCTGACTGTTACCATCTTGGCAACAGGTGAAAAAGTTTCATGATAGTCCAACCCTTCATGCTGTGTATATCCTTTTGCCACCAGCCTGGCTTTGAACCTTTCCATTTCACCATTAGCTTTGTGTTTGATTTTATACACCCACTTTGAGCCAATAGTTTGCTTTCCTGGAGGAAGATCCACTATCTCCCATGTTTTGTTTTCTTCTAGTGCTAAAATTTCCTGCTTCATTGCCTCTATCCACCTATCATCTTGTGTTGCTTCCTGGAAACTTTTTGGTTTCACTTGGGCCGAGAATGAACTTAGATAACATTGGTAGTGCTCTGAAAGATGATCATAGCTTACATAGTCTGAAACTGAATAGAGACAGTCTCCTTTTGGTTTACAAGTAGTCACATAATCCTTGAGCCACACTGCTGGTCTTGGTGTTCTTGTAGATTTTCTGATCTCTGTAGGCTGTTGCACAATTGATGGCACTTGTCCAAGCAGCTCCTCTTCATGTTCCTACTGTTGCACTTGCTCATGTTCTTGTTGTTGTGAGATATTTTGTTCATTCCTCTCATCTGAATTAGGTATCTCCATATCATTTGTTGTCTCATTCGGTGGCATATTTGGTGCCACATAAGGGGTGGAAGTGTCTGTCTCAGCTTCAATTGCTATTCCCAGATCATCATCAGCTATAGGTGTTGAAACAGACTGATCCTTTGTGAATGTTGGAAGATCAGTATCAGGAATGAATAAGTTCTCAGGCTGACAGGGTAAGGTCTTGAAAGGGAATATGTCTTCTCTGAAACTTACATCCCTACTCACAATAAACTTATTGGACTCCAGGTCATACAGCTTATATCCTTTCTGTACTTCAGAACAACCAATGAATACTGATTTCAAGGCTCTTGCTGCAAATTTATCCCCTCTTGGCAGTGTGTTAGCATAACACAGACATCCAAACACTCTAAGATGATCTATCTTTGGTGTTTTCCCATAAAGTTTTTCATATGGAGATTTTTCATTCAACACTGTTGTAGGTAACTTATTGATTAAGTAAATTGCAGTCTTGACACAGTCCCCCCAAAATCTAGCAGACATGTTACTTTGAAATTTTAATGATCTTGCCACCTCTAATATGTGTCTATGTTTCCTCTCTACTACTCCATTTTGTTGTGGAGTATAGGGACAACTGCTTTGGTGTACTATTCCCAAAGATGCAAGTAACTCATTGCAGTTTTTGTTGAAAAACTCTCTACCATTATCAGACCTCAACACTTTTACAGAAGCATTAAACTGATTCTTCACAAGGAAAAAGAAATCCTTCAGCATTACTATTACTTCACATTTAGATTGTAACAAACAGATCCAAGTACATCTACTATATTCATCTACTATGATCACAAAATAATGTTTCTTGTCATAAGTTGCAGTTTTATATGGTCCCTAGGCATCTACATGCACAAGCTGAAAAATGTGATCAGATTGATGACTACTAGTAGGAAATTTTAGTCTACTTTGCTTGGCCAATGGGTAAATCTCACAATACATCTGCACATCTTTATTCACTTTATTCTTCAAATCTGGCAAACATTGCAGGGAACCTATGGAGGCATGCCCCATCCTTTGATGCCACAATTCTGCACTTATTACTTCCTTCTTGACTGATTCAGCTACTATTTCATCTTCTTCACTCCTAATTAGGTACAACCCTTCATCTTCTCTACCAATCCCCAGTACCCTGCTATTGTAAAGCCCCTGAAACACACAAAAACCAGGGTAGAAGCAAGCTGAACAACATAAATCTCTAGTCAGCTTAGATACTGAAATGAGATTGAATATGAAGTCAGTCACATGTAGAACATTCCTAATCTTCTGCCCTCCTAGTATTGTTGCATCACCTGTGTGTACTGTTTCTGATCTGCCTCCTGTGGATATTTGAACTCCTCTACTATTTCCTCCGTTGTTTCTCTTTAATTTTTCTAGAACTTCTTTACAAAAAGTGATATGGTGTGATGCTCCTGAATCTACTATCCAATCATATAGTCTTGCATTAGATAGCAATGACTTTATACCTGTCATATTTGCTGAGCTTGATGTATTGTTGGAACTTCCTTCCATGGATGACTTTGTCAACAAGCTCACCAAGTGCTTGTACTAATCCTCAGTCATGTAATTTCCTTGTGGTTGATCGTTTATTGCTACTTCTTTCTCTCCATTAACATTATTAGCATAGGTTTTTGTAGGAAACTAGCTCTTTTTCTTACTTTTGAAATCTGCAGGGTATCCAACTATTTTGTAGCAATTCTCTTTCAAATGCCCTTTGTATCCACAATGTTCACAAATCAGACCTATTTTCTTCCCTTTCATGAACTGATTTCCTTTCTCTGCTAACATAGTCATTGGCTCCCAATTTGTTTCAACTACTCCTAATTCCCTTTGACTTTCTTATTGCACTACAGCAACATAGGCTTGATTCACAGTAAGAACTGGCCTTTTTAGCAACACTGCACTCCCACATGACTGTAACTCTCATTTAACCCCATTAAAAACTGTAGAAGCCTTTGTCTCACTAGGTGATCTACATATGGACGTGATTCTTCACAGTCACATGAGGGTAAAGGTGCTTGGATATCCAATTCATTCCACAAGTCTTTCAACTTTGAGAAGTAAGAAGTCACAGAATCTGTACCTTGCTTTAGGGCAGCAATGTCAGTAGAAATTTGGTAAATTCTAGTCAAATCATCCTTGTCAAACCTTTCCTTGAACTCGTCCCAGATTTTTCTCGCACTAGTGTACATGATGCTCGGCACCAACTCTGCCGCTACAGTGCTACTAAGCCACGAGACGATAACTGCGTTACATCTCTCCCATTGCGCTACCAATTCACCTCTGTATGAAGCTTTTTGACAGGTTCCATCCACAAAACCTAATTTGTTCTTCACTAGGAGGGCCACTCTCATAGATCTACTCCATAGGGCATAATTTTCTGGCCCTGTGAGTTTGAGAGCTATCAAGGCTGTTCCCGGTGAGTCTGAATCCTTTAGGTATAATGGATGATTGTGAGGAAGCTTCTCAATTTCATCGTCCGCCATTGTTGCACCTTCGCAAGCTCTGAAGTTAACTGATTTTTCAGATTTCTTCGGATAACAGCTCTAGTTGATCGATTGCTGCTCTGATACCATGTTAATTTGCTCTGATTGATCAAATATCAACTGGATTCACACATGCAAGAACAATTCAGAAATGAAGCTTTGATTTCATATAGAAGAAGAAGAGAGAAAAATGAGTTGAAGCTCTGTTTTTCTGTTAGCTACAGTAATAACTGACTTAGTCCTTTTATAGACTAAGTTGGTTATTATTCTTACTAACACCTCTAAGTCTCAGTATTTGCATTTTAGTCCTAATAACTAATTAACCACTAACTTGTTAATTTCACAAATACGCTCATTCTGGGCGGCGGCTGACCGTATGATTGAAGCTGGGCCACCTTTTGGAACATGACCCAGCGCTACGCTCTCGGCTGACTGCATGATAGCTGCATCTTGTGGCGTTATGGATTTTGAAGCAAGTTGGCTTGAGACTTCGAACACGTCCCCATATTTGATTGGTTCACTACCACTACCACCCTGAAGTCTTTGTGCTTGTTCTTGACTCATTCTTTTTCCGTTTCCGACAAGTATACTACTCCTCTACACTGAAATACAGGTTATTATATATCGAGCTCCTTTAAATAGCGACATGAAGGAAAAGGAGGAGCAGTGCGGTCAACAATGTATTAGAAGTTGGAAATACACGTGTTACAGTGCTTGGTTGAACACTTCAATCTTGATTTTACAGGTGCTGGTTTTTTTGTTCCGTTTAAGCCAGCCAGCTATTGTTTTTCTACTTAAAAGAATAGAAACCAAAGTTTTTCCCGATGTCCTATTTCTCTTGAAATTATTTGACGGAACAAACTTATAAGCATTACGTGGATCGAAATAAAATAATTTAAAGCAGGTCCGACTTTCACTACAATATCATCTTAAAACTTATTTAAATCATAGGTTCTTAATTTTGGTCCTGAAACAATTCTCTTTACGAGCAAAAATTAAAGCTGCTATCCTCCCTAAACTTTACTCGTGTATAAAAATTTTATTATAAATTCTTAATTTTGGCAAACTCAACCTGTTCTGGTCCATTTTCAAAAAGGTTGATTCGGCCAAAACTAGAACTTATGATTATTCAAACACCAAATATAAATGAGAGATGAATTACTTCTTCGAGGGGCGGATCTATACAGGAGGGGTGGGTTCACGTGAACCCATACTTCCCTCCTCAACTATGTATATCATTTGTCTTTTTTTGATTTTGTTCTTAAATAAGCATGTGTGAATCCATGCTCAAGTGGGTACTTTTGCTTAGCGGTCAATGAGTGCGCCTTCAACCAAAAGGTTAGGGGTTCAATTCCTAAAAAAAAAAAAAAATATATCGTCAAGTCATATATTTTTATAAAGATATTAGTGCACTCATGTTCTTAAAATTCCGAATACGCCTATGGGCTTCTACCGTAAAGAAATTGAGTCTCTTTAGTTTACAACTCATTCTTAGTAGTTCAAAATTATTAACGTGAAAATACATATTCTGCTTAATTATAATCAGGTGATGAATACATATTTTGCACTGCTATTGATCAAATTAGACCGATAGCTCTATAATCTTGCTTTGGTATTGTCATTTCTCTAGTTAGCGGTATTTTCATTTCAAAAAACTTTTTCAGAAACTCGTACCAGACTTTCTAATGGCTTCAATGGAGTAATTAATTTGAACAATTAAAGAAAAATAATGTCAAAACTTTTTATGAATGATAACGAAGATAGTTGCAGTTTCATTTCGAAGCCAGAAACTTCATTACATTAATTAAACTACCTTTGTAAGTAAAATATATATATTGCATCGGGTGAAACACTTAGATGAAGAGAACTCCGTCTTCCGTGCGGAAAGAGATCCACAGAACTCTCTTCGCACGTGGAATAGAGCTCAGTTAAAAATAAGACAAGTTCAAGTACGAAGGCCATTTCGTGAGTTTGTTTGAAAGCAAATATTATATATCATACTTGTTTGTGCCTAGGAGTGTCAAATGGACGGGTCGGGTCAGATATGGTTCGAATCGAAAATGGGTTATGAAAAAACGGATAAATTATCCTACCCGATCCATATTTAATACGGATAGAAAACGGATTAACCGGCGGATAATATGGGTAACCATATTATCCATGACTTCTTGCATATGATCACTTTTGAGAGAATTCTTAGGCCTCATTTGTTTGCACTTAATGGAGGTCTGAATCTTAATCATTCAGATCTTAGACATTAAGTGCGTTTGTTTTTAAAGTTTGAATCTTAATTATCCAGATCTTAATCATTAAGTCTGTTTGTTTTTTTTACTTCACAACCACTTAATAGGTCTGAATAGGTCTGTATGATTAAGATCTATAACAGAGACTTAATTTCATTAAGATGATATCACATATTCATTATTAACTGCCGTCACCGCCTACCATTATCAACTACCACCATGCCACCACCACCACATACTCAACCACCACCACCACCACACCACTACCACCACCATACTCAACCACCACCACCACCACGCCACCATCATCCTCAATCATAGCCGCCACCACTACCAACCATCACCACCCACTATCCCCACCACTCAGACCACCATCATTCTCACCCACAATCAACACTCATCCACCTCAACTGCCACAATTGACCACCCCATCATCATCAACAACCACAGCTGGTACTGTCCATCTTATAACCTACCACCTTCCTCAATTACAACTATTACCACCACCCGCTATTATTAACTATCACCACCCACCACCACCATCCTCAATCATAATCGCCACCAGTAGCAATTACTACTAGCTACTAGCATGAACCACCATCATCAACCAAAACTATCACCAACCACCGCCTCCAGTCGACATTCACCCGTTAGCCATCATCACCAACAACTATCATATTTTAAAAAACTATATATTTTATTGATAGAATATTAGATTAGTTAGTATTTCATTGAATTTTATGTTTATTAATTTTCAAATAAAGATATATTTTATACATTCAGATGCTAAAAATCAAACAGTCTTAATTATTCCTATTCAGATCTTAATACACATCTTAGTATATTCAGATGTGTATTCAGATTCAGATGTCTTAATCTTAATGCACATCTTGATATTTAGATGTGTATTCAGATTCAGACGTCTTAATATTTAAAAAAACAAATGAGGCCTTATTCTCCCTAACTTGAGGAACCCCCAATTTGAGGCTTTAGAAATGTAAAAGTTAGACTCATTGGTTATCCATTGGTTATCCATTTTCTAAATGGATAATATGGTTCTTATTCATATTTGACCCGTTTTTAAAAAGTTCATTATCCAACCCATTTTTAATGGATAATATGGGTGGTTAATTGTTTTCTTTTAACCATTTTGCCATCCCTATTTGTGCCCAAGGTCAGATCATCGACTAACTTTCTCAACGGCTAACTTATTTAGTATGTACCAACAACACTAATATATGAGCTGTTTGTGTATAAGAAAAATATAATTTTTCATACTGGCAGGTCGCGTGTATAATTCTTCAGTCCTAGCATCTTATATATGTTGCTTCTGAGTTCTGATTGTCCACTTATATTCTTCCTAGCTCTATTCCATTGCAACTAAGTATGACCTATCAAGAGTAAAGCAGCAACATGTAATTCTAGAGTTCCTAGACTAGTTTACTACGCCATTGTTCTCTAATTTTTATTCAATGAAAATGGAGGTAACTTTACCATTAAAATGTGGCCATTGAGAGCAACAGTGCTTAGTAGAATATGTTGAAAAACCGCCCCAAGCAGAATCTATACCTGTCCCACCTGTAAAGAGAGGATTGGCGAATAATTCACCTTTAGAGTAAATTTCAGCAACGGTTATTGGCTGCAAAAATACGTTGATGAAAATTCGTCATTCTCAAGATAAAAATTGAAGCCTTACGATCCATCCTTTTCTTGACATCATGGTGGTATATGGGGTGTGGAGCCTCGACTTTCACATCACACTAGACTAGGATGTGTCGCTGCCAGCAAGTGGAATGGCACATATTTGGACTGCTGACACAAGGTAGAGGGATGAAGCTAACATTTGCAAGACCCCACTTATCTCATCACCAAATTATACTTGCACCACCCTACTAGGAGGGTGTTTAGATTGACTTTTAAGCTAATCAAATTAGCGTTTAAGCTCTTTTTAGCTTTTTTTAGTATTTGACAAAGTAAAAAAGTATTTAAAATAAGTTAAAAAATGCTTAAAACAAGCCAAAAGTAATAAGCTGAGCACTCCCAACTTACTGCTTTTTGACTCAAAAGCTATTTCTGCTGAAAAGCTCAAAAGTTATTTCTGCTAATAACTTACTGCTTTTCTATTTCTGTAGAAATAACCAGGCAAATGCCCATGGACCAGCTTCTGGTTCATCAAATTGGAGAAGAAACTTATCATGATCGTGACAACACTTGAAGCGACTATCTGATTATTAGCAACTTATTTTCAAAGAAGTTGGTTTTGTCAATGTTACCTAATTGTTCATTAAGTGAACAATCTACCAGCAACCAGAAGAACATAAAGGTAACACGTCTGTCGGGTCTGTCCTAGATGATAATGCAAATTGACATAGTCCAACTCTACAATAATTGAAGTCAGTTGAACGCCTTAAAGTTGAGAATTTGCAAAAGCTACTCAAGGAGCCATATCACAGCTTTCACAGAGGCTTAGGTCAAGGAGCTCTACTTTGATGAACATCCATGAGCATGTAAAGCCACTACATGGTGAGGAGCGGCAATGACCACCAAAAACATGTATGACTTTTGTGAGGTCTATTTCAGGGATTTGATGTTCTATGTTTCACATAAGCGCATTACCATGACCAAAGATTGGCCGCTCCAGAACCTCTAATTCTGAGAAACAAGACAGATTCACAGCTGCAAAGCAACTACAACTAAAGCACTCTCTAAGCTCCAAGATGATTAAACATTGGACACATCTATAGCCCCTAGGCCAGTAGTTACAAGTTCACTGGAAATATAGACGCCGCATATAAGAGTATTACACCATCAAATCCTTTTCAGATTGGCCTCAGCTCTTAAGCCTTTCAATGATTTGATTAATTCCATCCCATATGCAAAGCAGATTGAATCTAGCATCTGTCAGTAATAGTAACTGCAACGCAATTCTACAGTTAGGTTCTGATTGTTCACAAGAGCAGCATCCACCAAGTGAAAGAGTACATATAAGGAACTATGCTGCGAATGACATTTGCACAGCGCAATGACAGAGAAGACAAAATCAGAGGAAGTTCAATTATTGAAAGGATGGAACCAAGAAAGCTTTTTCTTTTTCTTTTTTTTGGACCAAGGAAGCTTTGGTGGGACATTACCGGGCAAGCGTAGAGAAGTGGAACTAGATAAGAACAAGCCTACAAATCAACAGGGACAAATCTGTTGGCAATTGGAGTATCAGAGAAACATATAATGACATTATGAAAAGAATTACTAGGACAATTACCTAGCACAGGAGTGCACATAGTTGAGAAATTGGCATCCCATTAGCAGCCGAATAACAATGATAATAATCATTCTACAGTTCAATGTATCATTTGCAACAGTTGATGGTAGAATCATCAACATCAATGTTCTTAGGATACTTCGACCAGTATACAGCTATATGATGAATTCTTTCTTAGCCACTAGGAGCCATCCAAACGGAGTTTCACCCTATACATTCTTCCCTTGATCATCACCACATAATAGGGAAAATCAACTCTATGGCACCACCATTATATATTCTTTGAAGGGTAACAACACTTTTGAATAGATGGAAACCAACAAATTAGATAAACAAAATTTCTGAATCCAAAAGATGTAACTGTCCTGAACTACCAAAGACTAATACTATTCATTAAGGTTCAGTATTTCAGCAAGAAGGGAATAAACAAATGGAGAGGCCATAGAATCAGTCTTTGGCCATCTCAAACCTATATGCTTATCCATATGAGCAACTAAAGCTACGCAAATGTAATTATGATAAATCACAATTATAAAACTACAGGACAACTTTATAGCCACTAATTCATACCAAAAGCTTCCCATTTTAATCTTTTCTCGCCAACCAATGGTAAACTCCAAATTAGCGGGTAATGAAAGGAAGAAAGCAATCTACCAAACTTTATGGGGATACATCTGATTGCCTCTAATCCCAAACTTGTTGAAGTTTATTACTATGAAATCCTCTATATTACTGAACTTTTAGTAAAGAAATGAGTAGACCACAACGATCGAAATTCACATCCAAGGGTCGCTATCTTATTTAGACATAGATAGTTCAAATTATATCCCTATAGCAAAACGAGCTACAATTGGGACATAAACTGAAAAAGAAAAAGGAACTGAAGCTAGAGATTTATTGTACAAGAATAAGGCGTCCAGCCTCACCAATATCAGCACCATCCACGTCTTCTTCATGTGGGTCTTTGGGGACCGTGACCACCAGCTCGCCGTCGTCAAAAGCAGCGGTAGCCAGCTCCGGCAGAGTTGACGGCGGGAGACGGAATCGCCATAAGTCGAGCTCAAACTCACCTAAAGACGAATCCAAAACATTATCCCCTCGTATCACAATCTTAGTAACACCAGGATAGATCTCAACTGTGTGGGCCCTAATATTGTCCCCAACGTTATCATCCGTCGGGATAACGAAACGCAACGAATCGGGGCTCTCTTGGATAGACACGTCAGCATCGGAATGGAAAGGAAGTTCGAGAACCTTCGCGAAGATGTGAGGTAGTCGACGGAGCTTCTTTTGACAGCCGGATGCTATGGCGTTGGCCTGGGAGAGTGCCGAAACGATGTCGTATCGTAGTGTGATGTTGCGCTTTCTTGGTACTGGATGAACCTTCATTGTTTTAAGCTAAAAAGAAGAAAAGGATAACCCTTTTTACAATTTTTGATCAACACAATTCTTTTATAAAGCTATGGAGAATTGCAGAGAATAGTTTAATGTATGTGTAAAATGTAGTGGAAATTCTTGGCTTTGGATGGAAGAGAAAGAAGAGTAACAAAGGGTTAAAAGACTAGAAAATGGGAAGTTGAAACTTGTTGGGATATTGATTCTTTTTAGTTTCGGGCGGGTTTTAATCACTAACAGAGGGGTTCGGAGGGGTGTTGTACGAAGCTCGTTTGGTCGGTAAAGAATAATTATATTTCCTAGAAAATATACAAAAGAATTATATACATAAAATAGAAATATTTTATCGTCTATTATTTTGAAAGTAGCTACACTTATAGGTTTTTCCAAAAATATTTAGCTGTTAATAAAGTCCGAGCAGAATCGTGATGTTTTCAATTGAAGTTTGAATAGATATAAAGAATATTAGATAATTCTTTTATTTAGTGGGCAGAATATTCGGTGTTAACGAGAGATAGTAAATATTCAATGAAATTATTGAAGTGCATACAATGTGACACGCACGGTCATAAAATTAATAAATGGAAATATTTGTTCTTCTATTTATCTCGATCATCGGATCGCTAAATTTATCTTTAAGGGTGATAAATTACAATAAAATATATTTGGCTTCATGAAATACATATGCAAAACATATATTTCATACTCATTAGTTTAATGTTGTTTAACCTTAAGACGGATAACAATTAAATTTGTGCGCGGTCTTAAGGACATGTGGTTTGATACAATACAAGAAATCAAGAATGTCGGATAAATTAAAAATGAAATCAATATCCAAACCAGTTATGACGTTGAATCTGGGCTCGATTTTAGCTTAAGAATGGTCTTATCCTCGACCGGGCCCTCGATTCGAAGCAAAATGTCTATGGAGAACTATAAATAAAATGAGAAGGCGAAATACATAAACGGCCCCTTCAAGTTTTCCTCAACGACCAGCTGAACACCTCAAGTGAGCCTATTTTCAATTAGACCCTTTATTTATTCACAAAAGAAGATCAACTAAACATCCGACCATGTCAGCCCCCATTGCGTGAAATCCACTCTCTGGGACGCGAGTTGCCAACCTAAAATTAGGTTTTTTTTTTTTACTAAAATAATATGGACCCCACTTAATTTTCACACCCCTTTCTCCTCCAATTCTCTCCTCCACCATTCAGCACCCTCCTCTACCCTAAATCACCTTTGCCTCCATTACAAAAGAACAAAATTACCAAATATATCATCACATCAAATTCAACAAATTTTTCATACCAAATTTTTCAACAAATTTCTCTTTCATCCATCCAATTATCCGACACAACAACCATTTCGACGGAAAATGGTGAAGAGAAGACGAAGCAGCGAAATACAGGAGGTCATAAAATCGACTATTTGTGCAAATCAACTGCTGTAGCAGCAGATTAGTCAGCAAATCAGCCGCAGAGACAAAATCTAGCAAAATGCTAAAAATGAGATCGTTTAAGCAAGACAACAAATCCCTATCTCCATTTTAGGGAAATGATTTGAAATCAAAAGGGTGAAATGCAAGCAGAAATACCAAGTATTCCATACATTCCTATGACAGATAATGATAATGAGGTATGTTGGTTTGGAAGAGGAAGATGAAGTTGGAGGGGGGAGGGGAGAAAGCTAAAAAATGGTTGTTTCTTCTTTAAATTCATTTTTATTTTTTTGGTTAATTTGTATTAAGTTTTAGTTACGAATTACACGTGTTGTTCATTGATTGGCTCATTTGCAAGTGTAACTCACGCATCTGGTATGTTGCACTGGGGTGTCTATTTGATTTACTTAACAGTAGTGTCTAGCTGGAAATGGTCTCAGTTGAGGTGTTCAGTTGATCGTTGAGGACAACTTGAAGGGGCGCTTTATGTATTTCGCCAAATAAGAACCTTTCAATGGCTAGAAAGCAGAGAAGTAAGTTTGTATTGCCTTGATATGCGTGTTACCATGTGTATTGAATGAAAAAAATTCTCCTTTATATAATTGGAGAGTTCCATCCCTAGTACAATTCTAAAAAACGTAAAAAACAAATCCTCCTTTCTCATCAAATACTGATATGCTACCGACTTCGGGCGAGATTCGCGCCATGATACCCGGTTGGGTGCGGATATCACAACTTTCTGTTAGTTGTGTGCAACCGTTCGTAGTGCTTCCCAAGGTCTAGGAGCTGGATCTGGGTTCGGGGGGTGTTGTCTTGCTTGGCTCGGTGGCGAACACTCTGTTTGACCCCTAGTACGAGAAGTCCCTGGCTTCGATTCTGATCCCATGCGGTCATGTCTCTGCTTTATTTGACCCATGATCTCGTCCAAGTCACACCTCTATTCGGGGTTGTGAAACAGTCGATTGCAATAATATTACCTAACTAGGAGTTGGGATCGAATCCACAGGGAGCGTAGATGGGATTAGTGGTATATATTTGGGTAGAGCGCGCAAAGTATCTTAATTGCACTTCCACAAATAGTTGTTTTGATTTTACGTCTAAAATTACACTAAGGGTTGCAATTTTAAAACAGGAAACTAGAAGATATTGTTTTTGATGTTGTTTTCAAATATGTAAAAGACCTAGGGATGTGACTTCCACCTAGGTGTTTGCCTAACAGATTGTAAGCTTTAAGGCGTGTTTTGTTGGTCGAGGTGTATTATAGCAATCAACGCACAATTACCCACTCAATACCTCTCGGTAAGAGAGTGGTTTTACCCAATTTGGCTTTCTCAAGTCCAAATGGGTATTGAACAAAACAGTTGATAAATTGCTCAAGTCGGGTTTTACTATCTCTAGGTTCAACCCTTTAATTGGGACTATCAATCTCTTGATTTCATCCCAAATTCTTTTAGCCTTGCTTTCCTAAGACTAAGTCTCTCTTTCTCAAGAAGAGACCAAGTCAAATAGGCTTGAACTAATATGTACAACCATTAATTCTACAATTAAAAGCAAGAACAAGGCCAAATAATAAACACACAATCATAAACAAGCCCTAAATCAAACACCCATTAGGTTCACAAACTAGGGTTGGGTCACAACCTTAGCTAAAAATTTAGCTACTCATAATGGATAATGAAGAAAATAGAGAAGAAAAGATAATTAAACTCATATTAAAAGATTAAAAGTAAAAAATCCAATGTTAAATCACCAAAATAAACCATAGTTGCCTAAAAGAGTAAAAAGAAACGGCTACTGGTCTTTCAGGATTCAAAACATGACCTAACTTCGTGAAAGAAGTCTATTTATACACCGCTGAAATTTTCGGACAAAATTGCCTTTTCGGAGGTTCTACGGCCGCAAAATTCCATGTGCATTCCGCACTTCTTCTTCAGACTTGGCAGGAGCTGAATCTGCAATCCGCACAAAACTGAAATGCGGCCGCATGTTGAGTGTTATGCGGTCCGCACAAAATTGAGTGTGGCCGCAAAGGCCCTTTCTGCGGACCGCACAATTTTATGTGTGTCCGCGTGGTTGACTTCTGCGGCCGCAATAATTGTGCGCTCCGCATTTCTTTAAGCTCTGTGTAGCTTCTGTGGCCGCACATTGCTTGGGCTCTGATAGATTTCTTTCACATTCTGCAACAGCAGATGGAATTCTGTGGTTCGCATATTATGCTTTTGCCTGCTTTTTTTCCTTGAGTTCACATTACTCCTTTATGAGTTGGATTTCATCCTTGTGGTTCATTTGCCAATACTCCTGTATTTAAGCACATTTCATCAGTTTTCGGGAATACAATTAAGCACTTTTGAAACGAAAGTAAAAAGGCGCTAATAAGTAGTCAAAATCCCCACTTATCAACCCACCGAAAAATTGGGGTACATGTTACCCTCCGTTCTACCCGTATATAGATAGTCCCCTCGTGTCCCAAAGAGTAGATTTGCAGAAATGATAGATGTCCCCCGGTTCCTTCCTTCATACGCTACAACCGAAATGACGAAGGAATCGAAATGTCCCATCAGTTGCCTCGTTCTGACTTCGGAAACGTGTCAACCATTGGCTGGTCGCCTCCGAATGTGAAGCGTCGCGTAATGATTATGTTTTTTCCTATAAAAGCTTCGACTTTTTGTACCTTTTCCACTTTTCGATCTTAGTGCTTATCTTCGAATTTCCTAGCAACTTCCAACTCTTCATCTTTTACCTTTAACCTTCAAATCTTCATAATTGTTCTTAAGTTTCTACCCAGATCTTCATCCTACCTTCAAACCTTCATACATTTTCTTTGATTGTTAACCCAGAACATCATATCTAAACTTCAAATCTTCATAAATTCTTTCCAAATCTTCACGTATTTTCCAGATTTACGATGTCCAAAACTTCCAAATCAGTTCCTCAGTAGGCTGCCTCTTTATCTTCTCACCCAGCCACAGGCACCGAGGCAACCATCCCCGAAACGGTTGTTCTAGAGATGGCTGCTCTCGGTGGATGCTCCCGAAGTGGCTGCTGCAAAAGCGATCGTAGAGACCCCCATGAAAAGTTTTATTTCCAGGGGCTGTTCAGTCTTAGACGAGTTCAAAGTTGAGAAGGCCTCATCCAAACAAGACCAAGGTGAAGGGGCATCGAGATATATAACTGTCACCGAAGATACCCTTCACATTGTCAAAGAGAACTGTAACTGGTGAGGTAAGGACGTGTTAGTCCCGGGGCCTGAGGACGGTATCACCACTCATGTGGATGGGTATTTAAGTGTTTACACTTATCCCTTCAGACTAGGCCCGGTAGTTTTAGTTGTTTTGGACTTCTGCAAGAGATACGAGGTGTGCCTTGGGCAAATCCACCCGTCTCTTTGAAGGACCATAATCCTCCTCCGTTATTTTGCGAACAACACCAAGTCTCCTTGGTTCACTCTCGATTGCCTGCTCCATTTATATAGTCCCTGAATCTTCTGAGGAGGGATAATCATCTCGTTGCTAACCGTAACATGAATTCCCTAAGCATCTCGTTGTCCTTTTGCTTAATGTTGAAAAGGTCCGATTTTCTAGTCTCGACTTTGATGACCCCGACATGAGCCTTTACAAAAGCATCCACGAGCATAGCAAACGAATCAATGGCATTTGGAGGCAAGTTGTGGTACCATATCATCGCTCCTTTTTGATAGAGTTTCCCCAAACTTCTTTAATAACACTGACTCGATTTCATCGTCTTCCAAGTCATTTGTGTAGCAGGTCACATGCTCATTTGGTTCCGTGGTTCCGTTATATTTTAGAATATCGGGTCTACAAAACCTCTTCGGGATTGGTTTCGGTGCTGTGCTCGGAGGGAAAGGCTTTTAGACAAATTTCTTGGAGTCCGGGCCTTTCAATATTGGAGGCCCTCTTGGGATTTGATCAACCGGGAGTTATATGTCTCTACCTTTTTGCCATTTGCCTCGATTTTCTTTTCACCAGATTCCACTCGTTTCGTTAATGCCTCTAGAATTTTCATTACTTTAGTACTTCAGGGCTAACACCGGACTCAGCTTCGCCCGGCCTTTCAGTGATTTGCTCATCTCTTCGGGTGTTTTCTCGAGGAAGTTCGGGCTCAACTCTTTTGGGAGCGCGGCTTTGGTTTTGCAGCTGCGCTATTGCTGCCTGTCGAGCCTGCAATATTTCGAAGATCAATCATAGACTGACCTCGCCGCCTTCGGGTGCTTCTTGAGTCGTTGGTCGCGCTCCTCCGCGAATGGTGTTTTCGGTGTCGGTAGGAAGGTTGGCGTCGATGGCCACATGTAAGTTAACATTGACTGGGTCTACGACTGGGACCCCGTTGGGATTGGCGGGGGCACCTCATTGCTAGGCACCAGATAATTGTTTTCGCCATGATGGACAGACCCATCCTCAACGTTCAACTGAGCGGACTGAGAATTTGACATTTTCAAGCTGACCTGAAATTGAAACCTTAAAGAACAAGTGTAAAATAGAGTATGTTATGGAGATTTGTATCAATCCACCACTATTATCCTTAGCCCCACGGCGTACGCGGTTTTAAGGATACATAGTTTGATTCAATACAAGAAGTCAAGAATGTCATATAAACGAGTTAAGATGAAATCAATAATCAAACCAGTTGTGACGTTGAAGTCGGGCTCGATTTTAGGTTAACAGTGGTCTTACCCTCGACCGGACCCTCGATTCGAAGCCAAATGTGTATGTAGAACTATAAATAAAATAAGAACCTTTCAATGGCTAGAAAACATAGAAGTAAGTTTGTATTGCCTTGATATGTGTGTTACCATGTGTATTAAATGAAAAAGCTTCCTCTTTATATAGTAGGAGAGTTCCATCCCTGGTACAATTTGAAAATAGGTAAAAAATTCTCCTTTCTCGTCAATTACTGATATGCTATCGTCGTCGGGCATGATTTTCGCCGTGATACTCGATTGGGTGCGGATATCACGGCTTTCTGTTAGTCGTGTGCAACCGTTCATAGTGCTTCCCGAGGTTTATGAGTCTGCTCTGGGTTCGGGGGGTGTTGTCTTGCCGGGCTCGGTGGTGAACACTCCGTTCGACCCCTGGTACGAGAAGTCCCTGGCTTCGATTTTGATCTCATGCGGCCATGTCTCCGTTTCGTTTGACCCACCGTGAAATCGGGGTGCATGTTACCCTTGGTTTTACCCATATACAAATGTAAATACCATGCATATGCAAATTCTTTTGTCTAATAATGTATTATCCCAAATGACTGAAATTAACTATACTTCTACTAGTATAATTTCCTGTGCTTGTGATTGGTAAGGAGATATTTACGATATATATACATATCAATATTTCTATTAACTTACAATTATGTGAGTTCTCCGAGAGTAAATGACCCAAATCCGAATAAAGATGAAGACCGTCTTCATCTGGATAAGTGTTACTTCAACTCGAACAGAAAGCGATGAATATGTACACAGGCATGTGGACAACTAACCAACGTATTAACTAATGCAGTATTATAATTGTTATTGATTTACCTAATTTAACTGTATCTTTTTGGCATATACTAGTAGAGATAATACTATACCATATTAAGAAACAGTCGAGGAAAAGTTTTTCCCGGCCACATAGAGGTCTTTTCCTTCTCCTAATTTTTTTTCTTTCTAGCTTGACTTGTTAAAATTAGTGGAAACTTTATAATCCAGCTTAACATGTTTTGGTGGTGGTGTTGCTAAATAATTAAGATATGATCTTATCTCTACTTTTCCTCGTAAGTTTATCAGCCAAAAGAAAAGAAATAGTGCCCAATTTTATGATTAGTCATTGATAATCAAACACGGCTAAGATCATTCAATCGTAATTACGATGCTTTCCCGTCACACAGAATCGTAAAACTTCTTTTTCTTCGGGCAGGAATAGGAAAAGGGTAGTAACAAGAGTACTTCCCTGTTAATTCATGGAAATTTCTTTTTTCCTAAAAAAAATAATATTAAAAGGTGTAATGCATGTTCCAAAAAGAGTCTCTTTTGCTATGCTTTTTTATTTAACTTTAGTTTCTACATACTGACATGTACTAATACACAATACACAGTATTTGATCATTTAAAACACTAAGTCCAAATAATCATGCATAATAAATTAATTAGTAATAACTTGAAAGATAGGGCGAATAAACATACTATAAAAGTCAAAACTAAGAATCAGATTGTATACACGTTAAGTTCTTTTTTATTTTGGCCTAAACCAACCTGCATGTTTTTGTTGTGTATGATCACGATGAGATTTGCACTAGAAGCTGTAAAATATAGATCCATTCCCTGCGAACCAAGATTGACTCATATATTTTGATGATCCTAAAGCCATCAAAATTGTTCTTGTTCTTATACCAAAATATCTGAGGAACGAATATGATCGAAATTATTTCTGAAAGGTCATTATCTTCTTTCTTTTCACAAAGAACAATTGAACAAGAACAACTCGTAGGTATGAATAGTCTAATAACTCCTGCAGATCGGTAAAAATTTCAAATATATTAGTAGAGGAGGAGACATAATTTGGACAAAATTAATAACATGATAAATAATATTATTCTGATGTAATATTTGAGTAGGGACCATTTTTCTCTAACCCCGAGATAAAAATAGAGCATCATTATGGTTGTTACATATCGTTGTTGGACTTTAAGTCATTGGGCTTTAAAGTAGAAGAAGTGTGAATTGGAAATGGAGGGAAATAAAATGGAGGGAAATTGAAAATTTGAAGAAGTGAACTTTTGTCTTGCACTTTGTCCCTCATTGGTGAGGGACAACCACATTTGTGTGCTTATATATAGAATCACTTCTTAAAGCTCTTAAAAGGAGTTGAAGAGAATGAACCCTCGCGCCGTCGTCGTCGCTCGCTCGCCTCGGCTTCGGCTTCGGCTTCGGCTTCGGATTTGTCAGATCGATAAGATTATTTTTGGACAAATTTATTTAATTATTTAATAATTAATTAAATGCCAAATCACTGCTGAAAAATACGCCAGAACCCTGCTGAAGGTTCAGAGGGCCTCTCTGACCGCGGTTCTGCCGCGACCGCGGTAGAACTGCAGGTTCAGAAAGCCCCTCTGACCGCGGTTCTGCCGCGACCGCGTTAGAACCGCGGCAGGCAGCGTATTCTTCTGAAAAGGCACCTTTTCCAGACACCTCTTCTGATAATTGCCTACAAATTCTGAGGCAAGGCTCCATTTTCTAGACACGAAAAACACTCCAGAACTTCTTTTTTTCTGAATATACTGCATCCTAATTCGCAGTCTCTCTCTCTCAAATTCGTAAGTGTGATTTTGCTCCGTTCTTTGAGTTTGTTGGTATCCTGCAGTTTGTATTGCCACTATTGCAGGAAGGTTTATTCCGTTTTATCCTGGGAGGATTTAATCCATTACCTTGGCAACGTGTGAGGGGGTTAAAATTCCTTAAGGACACACAAGAAAATTGTGGACTCGGAATATTTCTTAAACTCTTCTGTTTTTCCAGTTTCTTTTATTTTTCTAACAATTTTTTCCTGATTTTTGGTTTAACACAGTAACGTTCACAAGCTTAAGGAATTTTATATACTAACGTTTCTGTGTTGAAACATATATTAAACTGTTATTCATATTTTGTATACTGTTTTGGAGACTAAAGCTTTTTGTCCGGTTTAAAGTACATAAAAAATTTGCCGGAATAATAAACGTACGGGTTTGAAGTATATATAAACTTCACCATTGTTACGTGTTGTATGTTTGGTTTGATATTCAGTTTGAAGATATCAAAACTTTACTGATTTAACAAAGTTCTGTATTGTTTTCAACTTTACAGAAATATGACGAGTGAAAACCAAACTAATGGAAGTGTTGTGGGAACGGGTGCTACTGTTACGAGTGCTGCTGCCTCGTCAAGCCGTTCTACTCCTGCTCATGCTATGGCACCAGCGGAAAAACCCGAAAAGTTTTCCGGTATTGACTTCAAACGCTGGCAAATGAAGATGCTCTTCTATCTTACTACGTTGAGTTTGCAACGTTTCATCAAGGAAGATCCTCCGGTCATGGCTGAAAATACTCCGGATGATGAACGACTTGTTGTAACTGAAGCATGGAAACATTCTGATTTCCTGTGCAAAAATTACATTTTGAGTTGTTTAGAAGATGGCTTGTACAATGTCTATAGTGTCATGAAAACTTCAAAAGCGTTATGGAATGCGCTTGAGAAGAAGTACAAGACTGAGGATGCCGGACTTAAGAAGTTCGTGGCTGCAAGGTTCTTGGATTTCAAGATGATTGACACTAGGTCGGTCATAACTCAAGTCCAAGAACTACAAGTCATTATACATGACCTCCTTGCTGAAGGTATGGTCATAAATGAGGCCTTTCAAGTCGCTGCTTTCATTGAGAAGTTACCTGCGCTGTGGAAGGATTTTAAGAACTATCTTAAACACAAACGGAAGGAAATGACACTAGAAGACTTGATTGTTCGTTTGAGGATAGAAGAGGACAACAAAAATGCTGAAAAGAAGTCACGTGGACACTCGACAATAATGGGGGCAAACATTGTTGAGGAGGCACCACAAAATAAGAAGAGGAAGAAAGCTTCTGGACCAAAGAATTACCCAAGTAAGAAGAAGTTCAAGGGTAATTGCCACAACTGTGGAAAATCTGGGCATAAGGCAGTGGATTGTCGTGCGCCAAAGAATGATAAGAAGAAAAAGAATCAAGCCAACATGGTTGAAGATGAAATGGAAGACTTGTGTGCCATGTTGTCTGAATGCAACTTGGTAGGAAATCCGAAAGAATGGTGGATAGATTCTGGAGCCACCCGCCATGTTTGTGCTAACAAGGAGTTATTTTCTTCTTATGCCCCCGCAGGTCCCGACGAGACAATCTTCATGGGAAATTCATCTACGGCCAAAATTGAAGGAGTTGGTAAGATTGCGTTGAAGATGACGTCGGGAAAAATAGTGACTCTAAACCAAGTCCTCCATGTTCCAGAAATTCGCAAGAATCTTGTGTCGACTTCACTTCTTGTCAAGAATGGATTCAAATGTGTTTTTGTTTCCAATAGTGTTGTACTAAGTAAGAATGATATGTATGTAGGAAAAGGTTACCTGAATGAGGGCCTTTTTAAGCTAAATGTAATAGCAGTTCCTATCAATAAAGTGAATGCTTCTTCTTACTTACTTGAGTCAAACACTTTATGGCATTCGCGTTTAGGACACGTCAACTTCAAAACATTGCGAAAGATGATAAATTTAGAAGTATTGCCAAAATTTGATTGCATTAATTCCAAATGTCAAATATGTGCGGAATCAAAGTATGCTAAGCATCCTTATAAGTCCGTTGAAAGGAATTCAAGTCCTTTAGACTTAATTCACACAGATATTTGCGATATGAAGTCAACACCATCTCGCGGTGGGAAAAAGTATTTTATTACTTTTATTGACAATAGCACGAGATACTGTTATGTTTATGTACTTAATAGTAAAGATGAGGCAACTGATGTTTTCAAGCAATACAAGAGTGAAGTTGAAACGCAACTAAACAAAAAGATCAAAATGATAAGAAGTGATAGGGGTGGCGAATATGAATCTCCTTTTGAAGAAATATGTTTGGAAAATGGCATTATTCACCAAACAACTGCCCCTTACTCTCCACAATCTAATGGAATTGCGGAGAGGAAGAATCGAACGTTGAAGGAGATGATGAATGCATTGCTAATAAGTTCTGGCTTACCACAGAACTTGTGGGGGGAAGCTATACTTACAGCTAACCGAATAATCAACCGTGTACCTCATAGTAAAACACAATCCATTCCTTATGAGAAGTGGAAAGGAAGGAAGCCTAGCTTGAAATACTTCAAAGTGTGGGGGTGTTTAGCTAAGGTACAAGTTCCTAAACCTAAAAAGGTTAAGATAGGTCCAAAAAACGGTTGATTGTGTGTTTATTGGATATGTAACCAATAGCAAGGCACATCGGTTTCTGGTTCATAAATCAGAAAATCCAGAGATTCACGTTAATACGATAATAGAATCAGATAATGCTGAATTCTTTGAAACTATTTATCCGTATAAAAAGGAAAGTGAAGTGACCTACCAAAAGTCAAAACGACCTCGGGAGGAAATAATAGATGGTATGCCTAATGAAGAAAATCCGAGAAGAAGTAAACGTCAAAGGACATCTACTTCATTCGGTTCAGATTTTCTGACTTTTCTGTTAGAAAATGAGCCTCGTACCTTCAAGGAAGCAATGTCTTCCTCAGAGGCACAATATTGGAAAGAAGCTGTCAATAGTGAAATAGAATCCATATTGAGCAACCATACTTGGGAATTGGTTGATCTTCCTCCGGGTAACAAAACGTTGGGTTCTAAATGGATTTTCAAGAAGAAAATGAAAGACGATGGTACTATTGACAAATACAAGGCAAGACTTGTTGTTAAAGGATTTAGACAGCGAGAAGGTCTTGACTATTTTGACACATACTCGCCGGTAACAAGAATTACATCCATTCGGATGCTAATAGCGTTAGCCGCCTTGTATGATCTTCAAATCCATTAAATGGATGTAAAAACAGCCTTCTTAAATGGTGATTTAGAGGAAGAAATCTACATGGACCAACCTGAAGGGTTTGTGGTTCCGGAAAAAGAAAAGAAGGTGTGTCGACTTGTTAAGTCTTTTTATGGACTAAAACAAGCACCCAAGCAATGGCATGCGAAATTTGACCAAACAATGTTGTCAAATGGCTTTAAGATTAATGAATGTGATAAATGTGCTTACATTAAGGCCCCGTTTGGCCATGAGTTTTGCAAAAATAAATTTGGGATTTATTTTCAAAACTCATGTTTGGCCATAAATTTTGCCCATATTTTGGCCAAATCCCAAATCCCAAATTTCAAATCCCAAAATCAGCTATTTAGTTGATTTTGGGCCAAAATTTCAGAACTTGGGAATTATATATATGTTTTTCCAAAATAAAGTTGGAAAATATGTTTTGAAAACGTATGTCCAAACACATTTTTATCTTCAAACCAAACTTCACCCAAATCAGATTTTTCAAAATAAATTTGGGATATATGGCCAAACGCTAGCTAAGAACGTTCCAAATCGTGTAGTCATTGTTTGCTTATATGTTGATGATATGCTAATAATGACCAAAGACATTGCCGACATTCAAGCTACTAAACGCATGCTTGCTAGTAAGTTTGATATGAAAGACTTAGGAGTTGCCGATGTAATTCTAGGAATTAAAATCCAGAGGACTCCTCAAGGTCTAGCTTTGTCTCAATCACATTACGTGAAAATGGTACTTGAAAAATTCAAACACTTGGAATTTAGAAGTGCAAGAACTCCAATTTACTTAAATCATCATCTCATAAAGAATAAAGGTGAAAGTACGTCTCAATTAGAGTATGCTCGTGTGTTGGGAAGCTTAATGTACATCATGAACTGTACACGACCTGATATAGCTTGTGCGATAAGTAAACTTAGTCGATTCACAAGTAATCCCAACAAACATCACTGGGTAGCAATGAAACGAGTTCTGGGATATTTGGAATATACCCAAGACTACGCTTTGCACTACAATAAATATCTTGCGGTTGTCGAACGATATAGTGATGCAAATTGGATAACCGGCTCAACAGAAACAAAGTCCACAGGTGGATATGTTTTTACTGTTGGTGGAGGAGCAGTATCTTGGAAGTCTTCCAAACAAACGTGCATTGCTTGCTCTACAATGGAATCAGAGTTTATAGCTTTGGATAAAGCCGGTGAAGAAGCTGAATGGCTTCGAAATTTCTTAGAAGACATTCCGTTCTGGCCAAAACCTTTGGCTCCTATTTGCATACATTGCGATAGTGAGGCTGCAATAGGACGGGCAGGGAGCGTTATGTATAACGGAAAGTCTCGTCATATACGACGAAGACATAACACCGTTAGACAACTACTTTCTAGTGGAATTATCACTATTGATTATGTAAGATCAAAGGATAATGTGGCGGATCCGCTTACAAAAGATGGTTAAGGGTTGATTGTGTGACATATGGTTGTCTAGGTATACACTAAAGTTCGACGGTTCAAAAGATATCAAATCTACCGATTGACCGAGTATATCCGACATATGTTCACTACGGAAAGTTCAAAGGGAAACCTACTTATCCAGATGCAATTAATCCTTACTTGCAAAATCATATAGCTTTCATCTATGATCTTTCTTGATACAACCATTCCCATTCATGTGGGGGATTGTTGGACTTTAAGCCATTGGGCTTTAAAGTAGAAGAAGTGTGAATTGGAAATGGAGGGAAATAAAATGGAGGGAAATTGAAAATTTGAAGAAGTGAACTTTTGTCTTGCACTTTGTCCCTCATTGGTGAGGGACAACCACATTTGTGTGCTTATATATAGAATCACTTCTTAAAGCTCTTGAAAGGAGTTGAAGAGAATGAACCCTCGCGCCGTCGTCGTCATCGCTCGCTCGGCTCGGCTTCGGATTTGTCAGATCGATAAGATTATTTTTGGACAAAATTTATTTAATTATTTAATAATTAATTAAATGCCAAATCACTGCTGAAAAATACGCCAGAACCCTGCTGAAGGTTCAGAGGGCCTCTCTGACCGCGGTTCTGCCGCGACCGCGGTAGAACCGCAGGTTCAGAAAGCCCCTCTGACCGCGGTTCTGCCGCGACCGCGTTAGAACCGCGGCAGGCAGCGTATTCTTCTGAAAAGGCACCTTTTCCAGACACCTCTTCTGATAATTGCCTATAAATTCTGAGGCAAGGCTCCATTTTCTAGACACGAAAAACACTCCAGAACTTCTTTCTTTCTGAATATACTGCATCCTAATTCGCAGTCTCTCTCTCTCAAATTCGTAAGTGTGATTTTGCTTCGTTCTTTGAGTTCGCCGGTATCCTGCAGTTTGTATTGCCACTGTTGCAGGAAGGTTTATTCCATTTTATCCTGGGAGGATTTAATCCATTACCTTGGCAACGTGTGAGGGGGTTAAAATTCCTTAAGGACACACAATAAAATTATGGACTCAGAATATTTCTTAAACTCTTCTGTTTTTCCAGTTTCTTTTATCTTTCTAACAGTTTTTTCCTGATTTTTGGTTTAACACAGTAACGTTCACAATCGTTTCATAATATATCGTAATGCTATTGTATTAAGTTGTATTATATTATTTTGATAAATATAATGTTTGGATAGGTTGTATTGTTTATCAATGTTTTGTGATGTCATGTACTAGCAATATAAAAAATATACTTACAGTATTATAAGAAAAAAGTAGGGTATCAAGATAAATTTATTATATAAAAAGATAGGCTAAAGCATAGAATATGATTATCTAATAATAAGGAAGGGCAAGATGAGAGAGAAAAATAATGTAACGATGCGGCCACACCAAATCGGTCGTTACGTAAAGTGACACTTTTCGTAATTATATGACGATAGATTTAATAACACAATACGATAAAATTTAAGTAACAATCAAAATAAACATACTTCTTAAAGTTATGATACAATACAATAGTAACAACCATCAAACAAGTTGTTAATAACAGTATTGTTTACCTTGAAAATGATAATTACAATTAGATTTGATTTTGTGGTTCTAAAAATATGTGATCTATTTTTATGCTAGTTGTTTAGGCAATAGATGCTAAGTAAGAGATTAGAAAATGAGATCAGAGCTTGTAGACGGTATAATGGCCAAACCGAAGGGCTAGAAATCGGGGCCTCGAGCTGATGTGTACGGGCCTCGAGGTCGAGTCAGATGCTTGGCTAGGGAAATCGAGAGGGGATTAGCAGTTATAAGAGCTACTATGACGTCTCTTTATGATCAATAATAAGCAATAAATGAAGAACAATAAATAAAACACAATGGATATAAGCAATAAATGTAAGTAATAAGAACAAGAGAATATGTTTTAGTTGGAAAGCAGAGAGAATGTTCTTGTATTGAATGAAAAATATTGTGTCCTCTTACAGAATGATAAGGAACCCCTTTTATAGATCAGGGGAATCCTAGTATGGTACCAATGTATTTATTACAAAGATATGAGATTGATACAGCTATTTAATGCCTCGGTACGGGCGCACATCAGCCTGTCAACTTCCATCAGGTGCCTAGGGAACTCCCCATTTTTCTATGGCAGCCGTCAATCCATATTTCCTCTGAGCCAAGCATTTTCGGAAACTGTACAAGATCGCACCTCGAGCCCTGCCTCGGGCTTTAGGAGGCGCATCTTTGGAGCCCCGAAATGACCATAAAATCGGTCCCTCGGATTTTATCGTATACAGATAGCCCCCGTGTTTCCTGGAGTAAGATGATAGGAAACGGTTTTGAACTCTCGCACTTGCCATGATGTCAGCCTGTCAGGGTATTAAATGCCATAACTCAATGGCCCCCCAAGGGTCGCTGTCAACACGACTATCGAAAACCCAACAAACCGTTTATTTGTTTGATTTTCTGCTGCCCGTACGACTTCTATAAATACCCCAATTGCTTAGTGACTTACACTTTTGTGATTCTTTCAAGCTTTCAGAGCCAAATCCATCTTCCTCTACGCCCCCTTTTTTTGTTCTTGGTTTCCTACCTTCCTTCTCGAGAGAAAGAAAACTTTTGGTTGCCACGGCCAGAACCTCCAAGACAGTCCTCGGAAAGATGAAGCTACCTCTTTATCTCGAACATCCAAGAATAAATCCAAAGGTAAGCCCAAAGTGGCTCCTACCGTCGAACAGTGCACACCCTCCAAGTTCGATAGTATGAAGGATTTTTTCCATCGAGAGACCTTCATCTATGCCGGGTTGATGCGAACACGTGTCCCGGCTCATTAGGGTTTTGAAGGATATAGACAAAGTGGGGGTGGACTGCCAATGGGAGAAGAAAGTGCTGGTTGAGATCCCTAGCCCTAACGAGAGCATAACAGACCATAAGGCCGGCTTTCTTTATGTATACATATACCCGTTCACCTTGGGCCCTATCGACTCCTCGAACCCTTCTTCTCCGGCTATAGACCCGATCATTCTCGACTTCTGTTGTAAATACCGGGTGACATTTGGCCAAATTTACCCCTATTTCTGGAGGATAGTTTACATGCTTCGCTACTTTTCCAGCAAAGTCAAAGGCACGACTATTACCCTTGATCATCTGATCAGGCTGTACAGTCCCCGTCTTTTTTGAGGCTTGATCAAGTTTCACTCTCGAACTTTGAAATCCTTTTTCTCGAGTATCGATAAGCACAATGATCGGGGGTGGATGAGCCGGTTTGTCCAAGTAAGGACCTCGGACATTATTTCGGCTAAATGGATGCCGTTCCTGGAGGAGTGGAACATGGAGCGTAAGTGCCTCTTCTTTGAGTGTGCTTTATTCTCTTCTTACTTTCTTCTCAAAAAACTAACTTTCCCTCTGTTCACGCAGCCGCCCTTTGGTATCCTGAATCTGTTCCGGACCTGTTGGGGTTGATTAGGGGATTAGATACCTCGTTCCCCTATCTCGAGCGTTCTTGGCCTAAGTTGGCTAAAACGCGGTGGGTGGCAAAAAATCATGGTATGCTCCTCCTTGCCGCCTCTATCATGTTTTCATATTTCTTCCCCTATCCTCGTGCTGATAAATTTTGATTACTGTGCTTGCGCAGGCCTTAGCGATGGATTGCTGATGAGACCGCCTCCTGCCGGCGAGGGAGATTCCTCTAAGCCCGATAAGGGTAAGAAGAGGAAAAAGGAGGCGGCTGCGGAATCCCCTATAGCAAAGAAGTCCAAATCTCGTAGGCCTCGAGCTGAGGCTGAGGTCTCGGCTTTAGCTTTCGGGGCGAGTTCCGATAATGAGAATGAGGATGATGATGATGATGAGAATCCTTTTGTACAAAGGAAGAGGTCGGGCACGGATGTCCCCCAGGAGTCTGGGCCGAGGGCCGCTGAGTCAGGAATGGCTGATCCGGCTCGACTCCATATTTTGGAGGCCCTCGAGGAGGGCGCGGATACGGTCCCTGAGTTCCAAGACGAATGTGGTGTAGTCCCTGTCGAGGAGACTGTTGCTACTGGCTCCAAAGGGTCCGGGCCCGGAACTTTTCGGGGACAACAGAGTGTGCCCCTTGGTGATATCGACGCCCTCGGTGGCCTCAATTTGGGTCCTCAATTGTCGCTCGGGGAGTTCAGGGATGCTCAGGACCCAAAGGTTACCAACGTGGGGGGTTCTCTCGAGGGGGGAGGTGAGCTTGACAACTTCCTCGATGGCGTTGGTGAAGACATTTATCTCGACGCTCCCAATGCTATTGAGGAGGCGGAGAGGCTCCATCAGCAGGTGATAACCTTTCTACGCATACCGTTAGTGCTCTAAGTATTTCTCCCTATTTTTCTGACTCTTTTGTTTTGTTATAGGCCAAGAGAATGTACGACCACACTATCTCTAAACTGCGAGATGAGCATAGGAAGGAAGTCGAGGGTCTTGCCTCGGGCTTAAAGTAGTCGGAGGCCCTTTTCGCCCGAAAGGAAGAGGAGCTGAGTGTGCTCCGAGCAAGGTTGGAAGAAATGAGCCGAGACAGAGATAACCTTGCCGAGCAGGTAGTACTGTATTTTGCGAACTTGCCTCTTATTTTGACCTGATACTTACCAGTTTGTTTTACCTTTGTAGGTTGGGCAAAAGAATGCCCATGTGGGACGTCTTCAAGAGGAGATGGTTGCCAAGGATGCTGAGGTCCTTGACCCGAGGAGGAAAAATGGGGTCGTGGCCTCGGAGAGGGACTTTCTACAGACGGAGCCGACGTCGTCCCAGGGCATCTTGCACAACGCCAGGGAGGAGATTGCTGCGCTGTCATCGGCTAAGTCTGTGGCAGAAGAAAAGGCATCCTTGTATAAGAAAGATGCCACCACTGCGAATGAGAAAGCTCGAGAGATTTTAGCGAAGGCTAAGCAGAGGTTTACTCGGGCCGTTGCTTATGCTCGTGCGCAAGCGAGGAGGCAGGCTGTTGAAGAAGCGAGCAACAAGAGCGCTGGTATTTCGGCCGAGATCGAGAAGGCCCAAACCTTAGAGGAAAAATCTACCCTTTCGACCACTTCAGATGAGGGCTCCGATGATGATTTCGAGGGTAGTGGGGGTGAAGAGTAGATTTAGGTCGTCTCTTTTCCCATTTTGTACAAGAGTTTTTGAGGGGGAGGGCTTTGTAAATGCTCCCCTGCTGTAAATGTGTTTTTGGAAGTACGACAATTTCTCTACTTTGAGCATTTCGCATTCAATGTTTTAATGTTTTTACCTTCGAATTCTGATGTTGGCTCTTCGGGGCATATACTCGGAGCTATCGAGACCTTTGAGATCGGCACCATCTCAAATTTGGGCCGATAGTTTCTATAGGGCCGATGCCTGTAATGGCGAAATTTCTCGGGGTCTGATGACCTCCGAGCGCTTTCATGACAGTGTCATTTACATGGCATGACTGCGAAGTGATTGAGGTGGTCCCACCAGCGTGCTTCCCAGAAAGCGATACTGACATGGCCAGATTCTGTTGGTCTCTAGAGCAGGCGAATAGTCGTCATCTTCCCTATATGCGCTTGCTCTCCCCCTTTTATAAGATACTGCTATATTGAGCGACTATCTCCTTTATAGGGTTCCCCTTTCTCGTGCCAATTTCCCTTTACCTCAATGCTTTTGCCTAAGTCTTCTCATTTCCCCTTTCCTTGCTTTACCATAACCATGGCTGTTGTGCCCGCGTCCGCTTGTCAAGAAGAGGAGGGTTCCTCCTTAGTTTCGTGCTCGGTTGGTGGTACACCACCAGCATCCGGTGAGCTAGCATCGAGGTGCTTTGTCTCGAAGAGGGACTTTTCATTAGTGAAACCTCTCAATGTCCTGGGCCACTGGGAGCACGCGTCGAGGCTTATCTCCTCGATAAGGGAGGAGCATCTCGAGGCAGTCAGAAAAGACTGCAGATGGGGGAGAGAGGTGGTGTTGCAGGCACCTTCCCCGGAGGAGAGAATCATGGCTCATGTCGAGGAGTTCTTGAACGTGTATACGTACCCGTTTACATTAGGCCCTCTTGACATGGTCGTGCTTGAATTTTGTAGAAGGTATCAGGTTACCTTGGCGCAGGCTCACCCATCCCTTTAGAAGATAGTGCTGATCATAAGGTACTTTGCGGACAAGGCCGGGCTCGAATTCACCCTTAGTCATCTCGTTAGGTTATATCGGCCTTTGCACTATCGGGGCTTGATTACTCTGCGACGTCGATCCACCCGGCCCCTCGCCGTTAACGACGAAGAGGACGAGGACCGAGGGTGTATGAGTCAATTTTTTCGAGCATGGACGGTCGATATTATCCCTGGAGAGTTTCTGCCATTTCCTGAGAAATGGAATTTTACACGTAAGTGTTACACTTGTGCTTTTACTGTTTTTGTCCATAGTGGAGGCGAGCTCCGTTTGTTCTTCTTTTTGCTTTCTGTAGCGATCCCTTGGCTGCCGAACGAGGTTCCCGATCTGGCGGAATGGTCTCGTAAGTTGGCAGCTTGCTCGACTTATGACAAGTGCAAATGGCGAGACCTGTCCAAGGGGAGATAGGAGGAAAAACATCATGGTAGGTGCATAGTGGCTTGTTTTCTCAGAAAGGTACTTTCTTTACAGCGCACTGACCCTACCAACGCAGGTGTTGGAGAATTTTCCGAGATGAGGCAATGTCCCCTGGGGGAGGAGGAGAGATTTCTGACCTCGGTGTCGAGGATCGATAATAAATGAAAAGAGTCTTCGAGGTGTGAGGATGCTCGCAGCGAGGCAAGTCCTTTTCTAGGGTTCAGAAGAGACGATTCGGCCGAGCTTCCGGCCTCGGAGGCCTTTATTCTTGAAAAAACAGTTCCATCCTTATCGCCGTTTCCCGTTCCCGTCGAAGATACTTCGAGGGACAAGGGTCATCCGTCGCCTCCCTCTTCTCCTACCGAAGGCACTTCGGGGGAAACTAAGCCACCGGATGTACGCTCAACCTTTAGTGAGGCTCAGCGGCTTAGCTTCATGGTAAGCTTTGGTAGTTGGTATAGGCTTTTTCCAGTTTCGCATCTTCCTTTTCTTATTGAGCTTTCTTTTGCAGGCCTTTGACAAGCTTTAGTCCGAGCTGCTTCGCCGTGAGGCCAGGCTGCGGAAAGCTTTGGATGGGGAGAAATCCCTTAGGCTTCTTTGCACGAAACAGGAAGATGAGCTGGCATACCTGCGGTATGAGGCGGATCGAAGTCGGAACTTCGAGCTATCTCGAAAGACAGGTAACTTTTGTTTCGAGCCGATGCATGCTCCTCCTTCTGCTTTCACAAGCTAATATTTTCCTCTTTCAGCTGCAGAGAAAAACGGAGGACTTGGAACGACTTGGGGGCGAATTTGGCCAGGTTAAGTGTGAGAGTAACGAGTTAAAAGCCCAGGTTGAGGCCCAGAAGGATGCCTTGGCCAAGGCCTCCGCCCTTGAGGTGCAGTTCCAAAACGTCGTGCGAACAGCCCGGTCCAAGTGAGCATGATTGCAAGGCTCGATCGGAAATTTTAAAGATGAAAGAAGAGATCGTAGATGCGCGGGCCGAAGCCGTAGTGAGCCGAACTAAGGCTGATAAGAAAGTGGCGGTCTATTTGAAGGACGCTGCTGATTCTCGAGCTAAGCTGAGAAGGGCTCTCGACCGTGAGGGCAGAAACAAGGAGTATGCATGGTGCAAATCTCGAAGGGAAACCCTCGAGGAGATCCACGCTAGGGGCTTTGATCTCTCGGAAGAGATAAAGCAGGCAAAGGCGGACAAATATGATGCTAAGTTCCTTCTGTCCGATGCTGAAGATAGCGAGAAAGAGACCGATAGGTCGTAGTCCCTAAGAGGGACGTAGATTAGGGCTTTCCTTTTCTGATTTTGTATATAGTACTTTCAAAGTTCATTGTAAATGGAGCTTGTATTCTCTCAGATATGTGTACAAAAAGAAGTCTTGCGACTTCATTTTTCATGTACTTCCTTATGGTTCGATGTTTGTCAGTTATAGCCAGATGAACTGGTCTTCGAGCTAAAGAACCCTTAGATTTATAATACGGCCTTGGGGCTCGTTGAGCTGGCCCTTAGGCTCTTACGCGTTTGGTCAATACGACCTTTTAGTATAAGCCGACGTTTAAGCTCTTATGCTTTTGCTCTTAGGAATATTCCGTTCACTATTTCGGATTCAGTCTCCGAGTCGGATTTTGACTCGATCTTATTGACCCTTAAGTTTTTGGATTAAAGTTTGGACCTTAGGCTCTTACACGTTTGGTCGGTACGACCATTGTATGGGCTAGCGACAGTGGCTCTTACGCATTGGGTTGGTACGACCTTTAATATGGGCTGGCGACAGTGGCTCTTACGCATCGGGTCGGTACGACCATTAATATGGGCTGGCGACAGTGGCTCTTACGCATCGGGTCGGTACGACCTTTAATATGGGCTGGCGACACTGGCTCTTGCGCATTGGGTCGGTACAACCTTTAATATAGGCTTTATTTTCCCCTCGTTAAGGACTTTTTAGGATTGTGTTTGCCTGACTCTTCGACGGTTCCATAAAAACCTCGATTGAGAGTCGTTATATGGCGGTGAACGAGCACCTCGGGAGGTTTTGGCTCGATGGCTGAGTATCTCGAAGCCTGTAGTTTGGAGCCGACATGGTCGAAGCTCTTTTGCCTATGTCAAGGGTAGCCTGTTTAACCGGTTCTTTTCGAAGTACATTCGAAGTAATTGAAGGCCTGTGATTTTATAGCGACGGTCAGGCGTCCTCGAGTCGCGTTAGTTTGGCTGGTACAGCCTTGTGGCCGTAGTCATTGGGTTTGGCCGGAGCCTTTCAATCCCTGAGTGAAATAGTTTCGGCGTCTATATCGAGGGTATGCCTTTTAGGGGTCTTACAAGTTCGATATATAGCCTTAACTTTAAGATCGGGTTCATGCCTTGCCTGAGGTCTTACAGATATTGTTACTTGGTACAAGTATGGTTCATGCCCTGCATAAGGTCTTACAGATATTGTTACTTGGTACAAGTATGGTTCATGCCTTGCTTGAGGTCTTACAGGTATTGTTACTTGGTACAAGTATGGCTCATGCCTTGCTAGAGGTCTTACAGATATTGCTACTGCCTTATATGGGTCTTACGAGACCGAGGCTGCCCACTCGGGGTCTTATGGCCTTGGGTTTTTGATAAGTCGATGGGGGTAGCTATTAGCGGCAGTCCCCGAGTTGTCGAACATTTCCTGGATCAGGAGCTATTTCTTGTAAACTCGGTATTGCCTCATTGAAGGCTTACGAGTTCGGAGTTTCCAACCCGGAGGTCATGTGGCTTTGAGTTTTTGACGCCAGTCCCCGAGTGTTCGAAACGTTTTTGGCTTCTAGAGCCGTTTTGCAAACTTGATGTTACGAGTTTGAAGTTCTGACCCGAAGGTCATACGGCTTCGAATTGTTGATGCCAGTCCCCGAGTGTTCGGAACGTTTTTGGCTTTTGGAGCCATTTTTGTAGAAAAATAGTGGGCTCTTCTGAAATGCGAAATGCTTTGATGAAAAGTATTCTTCGATTACTTGGTACAAATATACATGTTTTCGCTGTTAAAGGCTCGGTTATTCAATACGGGCATGGTTCGTTCGACCGTTTGGCCCGGTACATCATTTCCTATCTAGACCCCATTTAGCGCATTTTGGCTTCTCCGAGGAGGTGTTCCTCCTTGGGGGATGCCCCCTAGTATTCGAGGTTGATTGAAAAGAAGCCTTGAATACTTGTTGAGTCTTCCTTAGGTAGCACATAAATGTTGCCTCGTTAAAAACCTTGTCGGTAAAATCCTTCTTGGGATAAAAACCCGATCGAAGGAAAAGAGTGCAACGTATGCTTTTGGAACCTTAGGCCTTCGAGTTGGAAAGCGCTTCTGCCGTTTCGATCGGATACCTGCACTCAGGTTAGTGTAGAATGTAATTGAAAAAGGGAGGTAATCATACCTTAGTTTTGACGGCGCTTCGGACCTCGATATGATTTAATCGTTTGTTATGAGGACGCGGTACGGTCCTTCCCTTTGTTTAATCGGGCGTAGTTGAGAATGTAGCTTGTTATCATTATTTTATTGTTTGCTTATCCTTCGGCTCCTTCGGCTCCTTCGGTGGTGGAGGTATTGGTGTCGGTGCCAGATCATGCACCGCGAACATCTCTTTTGCTGCATGCTGCTCCTCGTAGACGGTTTTTATCCCATCCTTTGTCGGAAATTTCATCATTCGGTGGAGGGTGGATGGTACTGCTCTCATGTAGTGTATCCACGGCCTCCGGAACAAGGCGTTGTATCTCATGTCTCCTTCGATGACATGGAATTTGGCATTTTGGGTCGTGCCGTCCACGTTGACCGGGAGGGTGATTTCCCCTTTCATTGTTTTGCTTGCCATGTTGAACTCGTTGAGGACTCGAGAGGTAGGTACGATTTGGTCGAACAGTCCGAGCTGCTCTACCACCCTCGACCTGATAATATTGGCCGAGCTACCTGGATCCACAAGTACACGTTTAATTTGAAATGTATTCACAAGAAAAGAGATTACCAGTGCGTCATTATAAGGCTGAGACATGGTCTCGATGTCCTCGTCGCTGAATGTGAGAGCGTCTTCGGGTATGTATCCTCGAGTTCGCTTTTCTTTGGTGATGGATATTTTTGTTCTTCTGATCATGGGTTCTTGTGGAGCATCGATGCCTCCTAAGATCATGTGGATGACATGTTGAGGCTCATCCATTTCGTTCTTCTTGGTCGCCTCTCTTTCCCGGAACTGATTTTTGGCTCGATCGCTGAGGAATTCTCGGAGGTGACCTTTGCTGAGTAGTCGAGCTACTTCTTCCCGGAGTTGTCGGCAATCTTTGGTCCTGTGACCGTGTGTGTTGTGAAATTCGCACACTAAGTTATGTTTCCTTTGTGAAGGGTCTGATTGTACAGTCCTTGGCCACCTGGTGTCTCTGATTTTACTGATGGCGAACACGATGTCTGATACGTCAATGTTGAAGTTGTATTCCGACAAGCGAGGTGCCTCCATTAGCCTGTGTGCCTATCGAACCCAGCTCTGCTGACAAGTCCCCGAGGGTTCTGGCCTTGATCCATTCTTCAGTCATTCCGGGGTCTGTTGCGCCTCGAGGCGTTTCTTCTATCTTCAGTGTATGGTTGGCATCTTTCCTTATTTGGCTTTAACTCCTTTGCCGGAAGCCTGCTAGGATATACCGACCCCGAAGGGGCTCCTAGTTGGTCGTCTTCGACCCTGATTTTTGACTGGTATTGGTTGTGGACGTCCGATCAAGTCACGGCGGGATACTCGACTAAGTTCTGCTTTAGTTGCTTTGAAGCTACCGAGCTTCGCTCGTTAAAACCTTGAGTGAAGGCCTGCACCGCCCAGTCGTCGGAGACCGGTGGTAGTTCCGTTCGTTCCATTTGAAAGCGAGATACGAACTGTTGCAGCATCTCGTTCTCCCTTTGCTTGATTTTGAAGACGTCAGATTTCCTTGTGGCTACCTTGATGGCACCGGCGTGTGCCTTTATGAAAGAATCTGCCAGCATGGCAAATGAATCTATAGAGTTAGGAGCTAGGTTATGATACCACATCATGGCCCCTTTCGAGAGTGTTTCCCCGAACTTCTTTAGCAAGACGGATTCGATCTCATCGTCCCTCAGGTCGTTGCCCTTCACCGCACAAGTGTAAGCAGTGACGTGCTCGTTGGGGTCCGAGGTTCCGTTGTACTTCGGAAGGTCGGGCATTCTGAACTTCTTTGGAATGGGTTTTGGAGCAGCTTCCTGCGAACTTCTTCGAATCATCAACCTTCAGGACCGGGGGTGCGCCCGGAATTTGATCGACCCTAGAGTTGTAGGTCTCTACCTTCTTATCGTTGGCTTCTATCCTTTTCTCGCCCGACTCGATCCTCTTTGTGAGGTCCTCGAGCATCTTTATGAGGGCGGGGTCGGCTGCCGACCCGTTGTTACTTGATCTTTTCGGTACTTGCTCGGCTGGGGGAGCCGTTCTCGGTGCTACCGTGTTAGGAGTTTTCTGGTGACTTTGCAGCTGAGCAATCGCCAGCTGTTGTGCCTGTAACATTTCAAAAATAACGTGAAGGCTAACCTCCTATTCTTCCCTAGCTGGGGTTTTCTGAGCTTTTTGTTGGTCTCCTTGGCGTACGCTCCTGTTAGTGTGGGAGCTTATATCGACATGTTGGGCATCGCGTGAGACAACATCTGCGGGGATTGGCTCTGGCGCGTCCCCAGGGTTTAGTGGTGGTGCGCCAATACCCGGAACAGCTACACCATTCTCTCCGTGGTCCTCAAGACCGTTATTTCCATATGCATTCACTGAGTTAGATACTTTGACCTGAAATCGAAGATCATGGACAAGAAAAAATGTGAAAGATAACTTGCGTTATGGAGTGAACCAGCAAGAAAATAATCACTATTACTTTTAGCCCCACGGTGGGCGCCAAACTGTTTACATTGAAACTGGTAATTACAATTAGATTTGATTTTGTGGTTCTAAAAATACGTGATCTATTTTTATGCTAGTTGTTTAGGCAATAGATGCTAAGTAAGAGATTAGAAAATGAGATAAGAGCTTGTAGACGGTATAATGGCCAAACCGAAGGGCTAGAAATTGGGCCTCGAGCTGATGTGTACGGGCCTCGAGGTCGAGTCAGATGCTCGGCTAGGGGCAATCGAGAGGGACTAGCAGTTATGTGAGCTGCTATGGCAGCTCATTATGATCAACAATAAGCAATAAATAAAGAACAATAAATAGGACACAATGGATATAAGCAATAAATGTAAGTAATAAGAACAAGAGGATATGTTTTAGTTGTAGAGCAGAGAGAATGTTCTTGTATTGAATGAAAAATATTGTATCCTCTTACAAAATGATAAGGAATCCCTTTTATAGATCAGGGGAATCTGAGTATGGTACCAATGCATTTATTACAAAGATATGAGATTGATACAGCTATTTAATGCCTCGGTACGGGCGTACATCAGCCTGTCAACTTCCATCAGGTGCCTAGGCAACTCCCCATTTTTCTATGGCAGCCGTCGATCCATATTGCCTCTGAGCCAAGCATTTTGGAAACTCTACGAGATCGCACCTCGAGCCCTGCCACGAACTTTAGGAGGCGCATCTTTGGAGCCCCAAAATGACCATAAAATCGGTCCCTCGAATTTTACCGTATACAAGTATCAAGGCATCTCCACCAATCCTTTTAAATAAACATGGCAATGTATCCATATCTTCGCTTATACTTACTAAGTAACCCAGAAAAATGACCATATATATATATATATATATATAGGTGCCCTCCATTTTTTACTCTCAATCATTCAACCCCATCTATTTTAACCCAATTGCAGGATAGTAGTTTATCTTAGCTTAAATTGCGAACAAGACAAAGGCCTCATTTGTTTGCACTTAATGGAGATCTGAATCTTAATCATTCAGATCTCAGACATTAAGTGTATTTGTTTCTAAAGTCTGAATCTTAATTATCCAGATCTTAATCATTAAGTGTGTTTGTTTTTTTTAGTTCACAACCACTTAATGGGTCTGAATAGGTCTGTATGATTAAGATCTATAACAGAGACTTAATTTCATTAAGATGCTATCATATATTCATTATTAACTGCCGCCACCGCCTACCATTATCAACTACCACCATGCCACCACCACCACCATACTCAACCACTACCACCACCACCACCACTACCACCACCACCTCCGCCACCATCATGCCACCATTATCCTTAATCATAGCCTCCATTGTCGACCATCACCACCTACTATCCCCACCACTCCGACCACCATCATTCTCACCCACAATCAACACTCATCCGCCTCAACTACCACAACTGACCACCCCATCACCATCAACAACCACAGCCGGCACAACCCATCAATATAACCTACCACCACCCACCCACCACCTTCTTTAATCACAACTACTACCACCACCCGACATTATTAACTATCACCACCATCCTCAATCCTAATCGCCACCACTACCAATCACTACTAGCTACTAGCATGAACCACCATCATTAACCAAAACTACCACCAACCACCGCCTCTAGTCGGCATTCACCCGTTAGCCATCACCACCAACAAATATCATATTTTAAAAAACTATATATTTTATTGATAGAATATTAGATTAGTTAGTATTTCATTTGAATTTTATGTTTATTAATTTTCAAATAAAGATAAATTTTATACATTCAGATGTTAAAAATCAAACAGTCTTAATTATTTCTATTCAGATCTTAGTACAGATCTTAATATATTCAGATGTGTATTCAGATGTCTTAATCTTAATACACATCTTGATATTCAGATGTGTATTCAGATTCAGACGTCTTAATCTTAAAAAAAAACAAATGAGGCCAAAGTAAAGGAAACTGCAAGGATGTTTCCAAGACAATGTATGTGGCTGAATAAAATTAGGCCAAAAACTCCAAGAAATTGCCATTGCATCAAATGTGTCGAAGTTTGTAGTGCATGCGCCGCCAACAGTTGCTCACGACAGATTTGCCCTGCAGCCCCACATCCCTTATCTCTGCCATATAAACAAGAGGATAAAAATGTAGCTTGATCACTTTAACAAGAGGCCAGAGACGGCTCGCAAGCTATGAGTTCACGTAAAATTAATAATTTTTGTTCATATATTATAAATTTAAATTTTGGACTCTTTTCTATAAGGTATCTCATATCGGAATTCATATTTGTTCTAATTAAATGAAGAACTTTTAAATGTATGAGTTTCAAATTCATTGTACTTTTAGTTAAACAAAATATTAAAATATACTTTTGTGTTAAACTCTTTTTATCATCACAAAGAAATAGTAGTAGTTCTAGCAAAACACTTACATTTTCTCTATTTTTATTCATCCCTAACTACCTTATTGGCATTGACGTGAAACACGTTACATGCTACACCAACTGGATAAACCGTGGGTGATACACACTTACAGGGAGCAAAATCATGTGACAAATAAACTAGTTAAATATAGGGCAACCCTAATCACAATGCCCCAACTACTGGATTTGTGCAACCACCTTCTTTTGTACAAGAGTTGTTAGCAGACCAACGGGGAACACTCCACAGGCGCACTACACATACAACCGTGCAGTTGGAACCCCTCTCTTTTTGTTTAGATATCTCGACAAACTCTTGTAATAGTAACAATGTACTCTTCGGTGATGCAACACACAATGGTGGCAGTGATCAACCTTATTTTTGTAACACTGAACCACCACCGAACTTTGCTCCTTCTAATGTCACTTAATCTATAATAAATGCTTCTTTATTGATAAAAAAAAAAAGAAACTTAGTTCAATTTTTCCTTATCTTTTTCAAATAATATGAAGCTCCATCACAACGCTAGCTTCCGTATGTGCTTTTTCTCCTTTTTCGTATCATATTGAATTTCAGAATTCATACCCCACTAATAATTTGTTTAAAGTAATTTGTCGTCTTCATCGTCTGAAGCACTCTAAATCGTAAAATGTGTAGGAATTTAAGTACTTAAACCTTTTGCTAATCAACGTTTACGTGTTTTTATGTAATCACAAGTTGATATCCTTGTCAGCATGAGTTTGTGTTTTAAATTATAAGTAGTAGTTAGTTGGTACTTAATTACGTCGGTTATAGAATTACCGGTTACGTAACACTTTCTCCACAGCTTACACCTCCTTCTTTCTTTTTCAAATCTTCTTTCTCTCTCTTTTTTTTTTTATTTGTTATTTTTTTTCCCTCTCTTGTTTTATCTGAGACCTTCTAACACCATGATGTCCCAATATTTATCTACTAGCCGCGTGTTACTCGCAACACGCGTGTACCCATTATCAATAAGTAATAATAGATTTTAAAAAATTACATAAATATTATTAAAAATTGTCTACTTGAATTATGAAATAAATGTTTAAAAAAGTAGTTTCAAACCTTAAAATAATGGATATTGATTCTATTTAGTAAACTCAGTAATGAAAAAAAATATATTATATTGTTCCTACCATTTATTTTTGATGGAATATTTTATTTATTTCTTGAAATCAGAATGAAAACATATACTAATCATTGAGTTATGCAGTGTGTTTGTTCAAGCGTGCTTTCTATTTAGAAAATTCTATCAATATTAGTTAACTTCAAACCCTAAACGTTTTTTTCCTACAAGTTTGAATTTTGAAGTCCGTATTTGTAGTTTTGTAACCATGTGTAATAGTATTAGACTCTATTCCATATACTTGAAAACTATGATAGATATATTATAAAATAAATCAAACCGAAACAGTAGCTAATTTTGCAAATAAATCTCGATTTTTTTCTTATGAGTATGTTTATGGCAAAGAAGTATTAACTTAAACATATAATATAGTATGTACAAACAAGTAATAAAAATCTTAACAACAAAAATAGAAATAATATAAATGAGAAATAAAATTCGAAAAAAGACTTGCCTTTAAAATCCGATCTAATTGGCACTAAGTCTCAATCACACGCTCCACATGAGTCTTCCTTCACCTGCACAAGAATATTGCCAATGATCAATAATGACTTATGTAAATTTATTACAGATATATTGTTCCAACATTGTGAGAAGTCTAATAACTTTACAAAAATAACAAACATATCGATGAAGGGAAAGCTAAAAAAAGAACAACAGTATTTATGGAACATTAGATATCTTTAAAGAATTAGCTTATTTTGCACTTTAAACTCATGTTTTTAGGGAACTAAAAACGGAAGAAATATTCCAAGGAAGTTGTCTAAAGAAGCTAAACCTAAAAGAAAGCCACATGTTAGTAAAGAATTCTAATTCTAATTCTAAATGAAGAAAAGGCTAAAGAATCCTAAACCTAGATAAAGACACGGCAATACACGGAAATTTCTAGTTTTTTTTCTAAAATAAAATAAAAAATAGTGGTAATTAATTACAATTATATCCAAGATAAAATATACTTACTAAGGATAAAAAAAGGCGAACAATATTTCGATAGGGGATTCGTGCTTTTAATATAGTATAATAAAAAATAGTGGTAATTAATTACAATTATATCCAAGATAAAATATACTTACTAAGGATAAAAAAGGCGAACAATATTTCAATAGGGGCTTCGTGCTTTTAATATAGTATAGATTTCTTTCTTCGAAACGCGTGGTAGAAAGCCGTGTGTTATTCTGATTAATTATGCCCATGCAATATAATTATATTGCTGATAAATGTAGAGGTTTAGGCTACTTGACATATTTACATATAAATTTATAACTAATAAATGTTAGAAATTTATTGTATCTTCTAGAGATTTCTAGTGTGATTCACATATAAAGTAATAAATTATTTATCTTGTCTCCCAAAGAAAATAATATATCAAATAATATTCTGTAGTTATGCTATATGGTAATTTCTTTGATGGAAAGAAACTACCATAAATTAGAAGTCCCTAGGGCAATTGTAATCTAAAGAGAAGTCCCTAGCGCAATTATAATTTAAAAAGAAGTTCTTAGGGTTAAAGTATTTACCTAAGAGTTACTAGCCTACCTATAAAACGCCTGTGACTCCATCAGTCTGGCATCCAACGATAGGCACAGGCTAGAAAGCTCTTTAGTTTTCTGTTAAAGGTTTCAAAGGCTGAAGGTATTTTCCTTGTTTAATTTTCGTTGTGATGGCTCTGCGTATGTAATAATTATCAACATGTGGTATCAGAGTCAGATTTAGTTGTATTGTTCAGTGTCGAGATTGTGTTCATGACAATGCAAATTTCGTTTTGGACAAATCCGTCTGATTAGTTTTATATATAATACCCACCGTCTTTGATTTGTAGACAATGGAGTTATATTCTGTCAGATGGAATTGGTTCCAAAGAAAAAAAAATCACTGACTTTTAGTTCAACCATCGAAACCCATGAGTTCTAATTTTGTCCGTTTCTATTTTGAATTGGTGTGATCAAATTGATTACTGTTATTTTCTAGTGATGGTTTTTGCCCAAGTATATTGTTTCCGGCGTGTACTCTGCCTTTTTGCCATATCATGGAGTTTTCAATATATATAATCTAATCAATAAAGAAGTTTATTTAATTCATTGATAACCAAAACTATTATGGGATGTATTGAGTTTGTATTAACAGTATTTGGTTCAATATGGTATTTATTAGTTATCGTATTTTGTTTAAAAGTGTGTAGATCACAAAAGGTTTGCTTTTGGTTATCATGTTCTGTTTCTGACATTAAGTTGTGGAAAAGTGAAACTGTTAGATTTTTTTAACGGCAAATATGTTTAACAACATTGTTGTTATTTTGAGTACTTATAATTTTTTAATTATAAGAATTAGCTTTTGTGGTAATATGGCATCTTGCTTATATATTTGTGTCCAGTTTGAGATACATTTATATTTTGCTTAAGTGTTAATTATTTTTAGATGTCATTTTGAGTTTTCTTTTATGTCATGTATTTAAGAGTGGCCACAACATCTTGAATACTTAATATAAAAGAAATTAAGTTATTTAATCACATAAAGTTTAGTGATTAAAAGTTACAATGATATCTGTTTAGTCCAGCTATCTCATTAAAATGGTAACTCGGCCCTACAGGGAGGTAACTATTTTGGTGAGATTAATTGGAATGACATAGTAAACCTTTAAGTTGAAAATTATCTTATGCCCACAGGTACAGATTAATTTTTAAGTGTTTTGGTTTACTAGTCTAATAAAGTAAAGTAAATTCTATGCATGGGTTGCAACCTCTGCCCACAGGAGGGTCTAGAGTTTACTTAGAATCGTTATTTTACGCGATTCACCTTTTGATGGATTGTGCTTTATAGCTTATGTATGTGGATCCTTGTTTTGCAGTTTTTACAGCTTTTACTGCTATTTTTATTGCGAATGCTCGAATTCCAATGCTTTCTGGTGACAATTATGCTGAATGGAAGGAGAAAGTCCTTCTCACTTTTGGGTGCTCGGATTTGGATCTGGTACTCCGTGGGGAAGAACCACATATTCTCACGGAATCAAGTATGCCAGTGGCTAAGATTAATTATGAGCGGTGGGAGCGATCCAATCGCTTAAGTTTAATGCTCATGAAAGCCCACATAAGCCAAAGCATTAGGGGTTCTATCCCTAATAGTGATAAGGTCAAAGCTTACATGAAGGCAATTGATGAACAATTCATAAGCTCTGACAAGACATTGGCCAGCACCCTTATGAAGAGGCTCTCAAGTATGACTTTTAACAGAAGTCGTACAGTGCGTGAGCACATTTGGAGATGAGCGACATTGCTGCTAAACTCAAGTCCCTTGAGGTTGATATGTCCGAACCATTTCTAGTGCATTCATTCTCAACTCACTTCCTGCGGAATATGGTCCGTTTAAGATTTCTTACAACACACATAAGGATAAATGGTCAATCAACGAACTTTTGACCATGCGTCTTCAAGAAGAAGAGAGGTTGAAGCATGAGACACCTGAAAGTGTTACTATGGTGACTCATGGTAAGAGAAATACAAATAAGGGCAAAAGTGTTCCCATGAAAAAGAAAAGCACATTTGACAAAGATGTGTCACAACCCGAATTTCCCACCATCGGGACCATGATGGCGCCTAACATCGAACCCGCTAGGCAAGCCAACGTTACTATTATTTTACCTTTTTACTTTTATCTTTCAGCAATTTACAAGATAACATAACACAACCAGCGGAATAAAATGCGGAAGAACAGAATTTAGTAGTTTAATGTAATACTAGTACGAAATCCCAAAATAGAAATCCACCCAGAACTGGTGTCACAATATCACAGACTATCTAGGAATACTACAAGTAGTGGTCTGAACATGAAAAATACAAGTCTGTCTCAGAAATAGATAAAAACAGAATGGAAATCTGATAGAAGGGGACGCCAAGGCCTGCGGAAGCCTGCAGGACTACCTCGGGTCTCCACTGGACTAAAGGCAGCAACCTCAATCTATGGTCCGTAGGGTCCAATACCGGGATCTGCACAAAAGAGTGCAGAATATAGCATCAGTACAACCGACCCCATGTACTGGTAAGTGTCGAGCCTAACCTCGGCGAACTAGTGATGACGCTAGGACACAACAACCAAATAACCTGTGCAATTAGATCATATACCGGAAACAGTAATAACAAAAATTAAACAGAGCAAGAGGGTAAAAGGGGAAACATGCTGATTTTGGGACTTGTGTGGACTGCATAAAGGGTAAGCAGACCAACAAATCAACTAAAGGTGCCAAAAAGAGTTCTCAATTACTTGAGATCATACATACAAACATCTGCGGACCTTTTCCTACCCCTTGCTTGAATGGTGAGAGATATTTTATCTCATTTATTGATGACCATTCAAGATATATGTATCTATATTTTATGTTTAACAAATCAGAAGCACTTGATGCTATTAAACTTTACAAAATAGAAGTAGAGAAACAAACTGGTGCTCAGATTAAAATTGTAAGATCTGATAGGGATGGAGAATATTATGGTAGATACACAGATAAGGGACAAGTTAAGGGTCCATTTGCTGAGTTCCTTAAAAGTGAAGGTATAATTGCTCAATATACCATGCCAAGAACACCACAACAAAATGGTGTGGCAGAAAGAAGGAACCAGACATTAATGAACATGGTAAGAAGCATGGTTAGTAGGTCAAGTTTACCTGTATCCTTATGGAGTGAAGCCTTAACACCCGTTGTGTATATTTTAAATAGGGCTCCATCCAAGGCTGTCCCCAACACACCTTTTAAGTTATGGAAAGGATGAAAACCTAGTTTAAATCATTTACATGTTTAGGGATGTCCAACTGAAGTGAGGGTTTATAATCCACAACTAAAGAAGTCGGATGAAAGAACAAGAAGCGGTTATTTTATAGGCTATGCAATTAACTCTAAGAGATTTAGGTTTTATTGTCCTTCTCATTCTCCTAAAATTGTTGAGGCTAGAAATGCTAAATTACTTAAGAAACATGAAGAAGATGGGAGTGGTTTGGCTTAAAGGATGGAACTGGAAGAGATAAGGGAACCGCCTATGATGCCTTTATATATTGAGAACTTGAATGTTGCTCAGAAAAACTCTCATGAATTATCTGAACAACAACAGGTTCAAGGGCTATCACCACTTGAGGAGCCACATGAAGATCAACACGTTTTACCAGAAGCCATCGAAGAAGTATCTGAACTAGTGGGAGTAAGAAAAGTCTCAACAGTTTGAAAATCAACAATTTCTAGTGACTATGTTGTATATCTCCAAGAGTCTGATTATGATATTAGACTAAAGGATGATCCATGCTCGTTTTCACAAGCCATGAGTGAAGAAAATTCTACACTTTGGTATGATGCCATGAAAGAAGAGTTAGAATTTATGGCTAAAAATAAAGTCTGGGATCTCGTCGAATTACCAAAGGGAGCCTCCACTAGAGGTTCCAAGTGGGTCTTTAAAATTAAAAGAGACTCATCTAGTAATATCGAACGATATAAAGCCAGACTTGTAGCCAAGGGTTTTACTCAAAGGGAAGGCATTGATTACCATGAAACCTTCTCTCCAGTATTAAAGAAGAATTCACCGAGAATAATCATGGCATTAGTAGCTCATTTTGATTTAGAGTTACATCAAATGGATGTGAAAATAACTTTTCTAAATGGAGATCTTGAAGAGAAGGTATACATGCGTCAACCTGAAGGGTTTTATGATAAGGACAAAAGTCATCTTGTTTGCAAGTTGAATAAATCCATCTATGGGCTAAAGCAGGCTTCCCGCCAATGGCATATTAAATTTCATAATGTTGTTTCTTCATTTGGATTTACGGAGAACATCACTAATCAGTGTATATACGTTAAGATAAGTGGGAACAAATATAGTTTTCTAGTCCTATATGTGGATGATATTTTGCTTGCAAGTAGTGATTTGGGATTGTTGCACGAGACTAAGCAGTTCCTTACCCCAAATTTTGAGATGAAGGATATGGGTGAAGCCTCTTATGTTATTGGCATAGAGATTCACAGAGACAAATCCCAAAGATTACTTGGATTGTCTGAAAAGGCCTACATTGAAAGAATTCTGGAAAGATTCGGGATGAAGAACTGTTCACCTATAGAAGCACCCATAATTAAAGGTGACAAATTCTCATTGAATCAATATCCACAAAATGCATTGGAAAAGGAGCAAATGAAAGACATCTCTTATGTTTCGCTTGTTGGGAGCCTTATGTATGCACATGTCTGTACCAGACCTGAATGCTTGGCAGATATCAAAGTAACCCTGGTCTTGACCATAGGAAAGATGGTAAAAGGGTTTTGCGATATTTGCAAGAAACCAAGGATTTTAAGCTCACATACAAATACTCCGACTCATTGAAGGTGATTGGATATTCAGACTCTGATTGGGGTGGGATGCAAAGACACTGGTAAATCCACTTCAGGATACATTTTTCTTGTTGCTGGAGGTGCTGTGTCTTGGACAAGTGTCAAGCAGACCATTATTGCAACATCCACAATGGAAGCTGAATTTATAGCATATTATGAAGCTATATCACAGGCGTTATGGTTGAAAAGCTTTATTTCCGGCCTTAGGATTGTCGATTCCATTTCAAGGCCATTAGGAATCTTCTGTGACAATTCAGCTGCAGTATTCTTTTCTAAGAATAATAAAAGTGACAGCCGAAGCAAGCACATCGACAGAAAGTACTTGATGGTTAGAGACTATGTGAAGGAGCAAGATGTGAGTTTTGAGCATAGTAGTACTACTTTGATGATTGCTAATCCTATGAATAAAGGTCTGCCGTCTGATATATTTAAGGATCATGTACCCCATATGGGTCTTAGTAGCTCAATTTAGCCTTGCTTTGTTCTCTAATAGTTTGTCTAGACATTATGTTTATTTTGATATACATGACAGTGCACACTTTGGCTTTTCATGTATTATTTTTGTGATCATTGGATAAATAAAGCTGGACTCCGAACGACTTATATTAAGTTCATTCATAAAGTTGTTGACACTTTATTAGAAACATATTGTACATAGTAGTACATAGAAGGAATTATTTGTTTAAGAGCATGACTGCCATGATTCATGTAATAATATGTTTTAGTTAAAGTGTTTTTGCATAACTTTTAGTTGGGTGATAAAGTCTATGGCCATATTATATGTTTATCTCTCATAAAGAATTATCTAATTTTAATATGTGGACCAAGTGAGAGAATGTTAGAAATTTACCGTATCTTCTAGAGACTTCTAGTGTGGCCCACATATAAGGTAACAAATTATTTACCTTGTCTCCAAAAGAAAATAATATATCAGATAATATTCTGTAGTTATGCATATATGGTAATTTCTTTGATTGAAAGAAACTACCATATATTAGGAGTCCCTAGGGCAATTATAATTTAAAGAGAAGTCTCTAGGATTAAAGTATTTGCCTAAGAGTCCCTAGCCTACCTATAAATACGCCTGTGACCCCATCAGTCTGGCATCCAACGATAAGCACAGGTTAGAAGGCTCTCTAGGTTTCTGCTAATGGTTTCAAAGGCGATTTCCTACAACGCTTGTACAACAATGGCTGAAGGTATGTTCCTTGTTTAATTTCCGCTGCGATGGCTCATCGTATATAATAAATATCAACAATAAATGGATATGCGGTTTACTTTAATTATTTGTCTTTTTTTTGTTATAGATAGTCTATTTGATCAAATTTTTGCAACCTAATCATAAATAAAGCTAAGATTTTAAATTAAGCCAAAGGTGCTAGAAGTTGTAATTTTCCCATATCAAGCACTTAAAAAGATGTAAAATAAAAATGACTTTGTCTGGTTTTAATCAGCAAGGATAAGAGAACGTAGATATTTCAATATACATTATCCATTGGAACCATTTTAGAAAAATTAGGAATAAATTTTGGAAAGATGAAATCGAACAAGTAAAATTGTGTGGAAGGTGTAAAATTGAAGAACTGATGAGATCTAGATTCGAAGATATTAGCAATGGAGAAATGAGCAGGAAAAAAAGACGAACAGAGGAAGAAAGCAATTGCTTCTTATTGCTACAGTAATAACTAACATAACCGACTAATGGAAAGACACTGCACATTTTATACTAACGGCCTAACTACTTTTCTAACTATCCAGCTAATCTCTTAACTTATATAGTTGTATACAGCTGTCAATGCATCTACCATTCTTTCAACACCCCCTCCCCCAAGCTGATGATTGAAATATATCTTTCAATCTCAGCTTGTACATCAAGTACTCGTGCTGAACTCTTCCTAAACTTTTAGCTAGGATATCAGCATGTTGCTCTATATTAGGTACATGATGTGTTTTCACCAATTCTTGTAATATTTTTTTCGAACAAAATGGAAGTCAATATCAATATGTTTTGTTCTTTCACGGAAGATAGGATCGACTGCAATTTGAATTCCAGCCTTGCTTTTACAGTTGAGAACCACAGGCAGATCAACCTTCACGCCTAAATCCTTGAGCAGCCCAGTGAGCCAAGTTAGTTCTGCAACTGCTGAGGCCATACTTCTGAACTCTGCCTCAGCTGATCTCCTTCCTACTGTTTCCTGTTTCTTTGACTTTCAGGATATAAGTGCATTCCCAAACTTCACCAAATAGCCAGTAACTGATCTTCTGGTCTGTAGACATCCTCCCCATTCCGAGTCACAGAATCCCTCTAGCTTTCTTGAGCTTTCAGATGGAATTAGCAGCCCCAGACCTCGTGCACCTTTTATATACCTCACAACCCTCAAAGCAGCTTTCATGTGTGACTGCTTAGGTTTGTACATAAACTGACTCAGAACTTGTACCACATAAGCAATATCAACCCTGGTCATAGTAAGGTATAATATCCTTCCTATCAACCTTTGATGCTATCCAGCATCTGCAAGTACCTTGTTTGCTATGTCAGAGGAAGACTTACCATTAACAAACTCATCATAGTCTGTAGAGGCAAATTTCACATTTGTCTCCAGTGGGATGCTAGCTGGTATTGCACAATTGAGTCCCATTTATGCAGTTAGCTCTTTTTCATACTTCCTTTGGCTCATTACAGTTCCTTTAGTTGATCTAGAAAATGCTATTCCTAGAAAGAACTTGAGCTCTCCCAAGTCTTTCATCCTAAACTTGAGTTGTAAATCATTCCTAGTCTGAAGGATCAAATCTGAACAACTTCCTGTGACCAACAGGTCATCAACATAGACCAATACTACTACCAACTCAGACTTCATTGTCTTTGAGAAAAGAGAGTAGTCAAAGTGGCTTTGAGAGACGCCAAACTGTAGTAGAGCATCTGTGAGCTTCTTGTTCCATTGTCTAGGTGAATGCTTGAGTCCATACAAGGACTTATGGAGTTTGAAGACATTGTGTTTCTCCTAGATATCAAACCCTTGAGGAACCTCTATGTAGACCTCTTCAACTAAGCCTGCTTGAAAAAAAGTATTATGCACATCCATTTGAAATATGTGCTAATGGTTTGCTGCTGCAATAACCAGAATTGATCTAACTGTGACCATTTTAGCAACATGGGAGAAGGTATCAGTGTAGTCCAGTCCTTCCTGCTGGCTATAGCATTGGCTACAAGCCTGGCCTTGTACCTCTCCACTGTGCCAGAGGACGTGTACTTGACTTTCAACACCCATTTACAGCCAATAGGAGTATTTCCTGAAAGGGAGCTCGACTACTGACCATGTGTGATTGTCTTCTAAAGTAGCAATCGCACACTTCATTGCCTCAATCCACCTGGGATATTTTATAGCTTCATTTTAGGATTTAGGTTCAGTGATGACTGAGTAGGCTGCCAGAGCACTACAAAACAAGGAGACACATTAGCATAGCTGATCATGTCAGAAATAGGATAACAGCAATGGGCACTCCCATTGCCAGGAGTGACATAGTCTTTGAGCTAAATAGGAGGCCTACTTGTTCTGGCTGATTTTCTAGCTTCAGTAGGAGGTAAAGTAGAAGCAGGACAATCTGTTTGGGGGCAAAATAGAGGCATCACTGTTTGTGACATGCTCATCAGGGAGATCAAGAGGAGGAAAGTCACATGCATCAGAGTGTACAGGTGAGGAAGTTTCAGTAGGTTGGAAAGAAGGTAAAGAGGGAGCATTTGAAGAAGGAAAGGAAGGAAGAGAATTGTGTAGATTATCTGGAGGTGGAATGGAGAAATATAGAGGAGTCTAGTATAGGAAATAGAACTGAGCCTGTGGAGTTAAGGTGTTGAAAGGGAAAAATATCTTCTTTGAAAATCACATCTCTACTGATGTGAAATTTCTTGGTATGTATTCCATACATTTTGTAGCCCTTCTGTGTGGTAGAGTAGCCTAAAAAGACTGCAGGAACTACTCTAGGAGAGAACTTGTCTATCCTTTTAGCAATAGTCATGTATCCAAACACTCTCATACACTGCAGCGAGGGAGAGTGTCCAAACATGATCTCAAAAGGGGATTTGCCTTGAAGTACACCAGAAGGGAGTCTATTTATGATAAGGCCAGCAGAGAGCACACACCCACCCCAAAATCTCAGTGGAACTGCAGCTTGAAACCTGAGAGCTTTAGTTGTTTCAACGATATACAAGTGTCTTCTTTCAGCAACCCCATTCTGCTGGGGAGTATACACACATGAACTTTGATGAACAATCCCTAAGGATTGCAATAAGTCAGTCATCTATGAGTTAAAGAACTCATAGCCATTATTTGATCTAAAGTACTTGACTGAAGCTGAATGAATATTTTGTACCATAGCAAAAAAGGATTTAAGTACCAATATGACTTCTGCTTTAGTAGGAAACAAGAAAAGCCAGGTATCTCTAGAGTAATCATCCACCAAAATTTGAAAATATCTCTTCCTATCATATGTAGGGACCCCAAACATCACCATTATTAGTATCAAAATAGCACTTAGACATAGTTGTACTGATAGGAAATGGTGACCTTTTTTTTTAGCCAAGGGACATACAGTGCAATGGTTGTCCTTAGTGTTACATTCAATAGTATGAAAATACTCCAGTTTTCTCATAGTTTCTAGAGGTACATGCCCCAACCTCTTATGCCACAATGCTACACTTATTGACTTATTAGTTCTTATTATATTTACAAGAGGTATAGGTCTTGGTATTGAATCCTTGACTTTTGTACAAACTTGTTATACAACTGAACCTCCTATTGTAGAGTTGAACACATACATACCATCTTCTTCTCTACCAATCCCCCTCATCTGTCCACTGAAGAGCTCTTGGGAAATAAGGAAGTCAGGGAAGAACATAACTACTCATCTCATTTCCTTGGTTAGCTTAGATACAGATAGAAGGTTGAACTTGAAATCAGGTATGTGCATCACATTAGACACCTTTAGATCCTTTAGAAGATAAGCAGAACCTATGTGCCTAATCTGAGCTACACTACCAGTAGGCAGATGTACTTTTCTCCTTATATCATCAGCCTTAGCGTTGGTCAACAAATAATATTTGTTTACCATGTGACTTGAAGCTCCTGAATATACAATCCATTCAGTCAGAATTTCATTGATATCACCACAGGATGGCATACTTGCTGGCACACCTGATCCACTGCATTCAGTTTGCTTGCCTAGAAGCTGTAACATTCAGTTTTCTTGCCTAGAAGCTGCAAAATTTGACTGTATTTTTCTTGAGTAAATTGAGGGCTACCTGCTTGGAAGCCCTGATTAGCCTATTGCATCTGAGAGGTTCCTGCAAAGTTGACAGCGGAACCAACTTGACCAGTATTGCTACTACTAAGGACTTCGGAGGGATAGTTCCCTGTATTACCTTGAGAAAAGTTAGCAGTCCCAAAGCCACCTTTCTTCTTTGGCTTAAAATCAGGTGGATAGCCATTTAGTTTGTAGCAGGTTTCTCTAGTGTGTCCTTTAAAATTGTAATAGTCACAATGCAGATTATTCTTTCTAGACCTGTAGTTAGAAGCTGAATGTTTATTTCCACCAGAAAAGTTGTAGCCTGAACCTGCATTACCTTTGTTACTAAAAAATGTTGTTGCCCCAGTGTGAGTCATTCCATCACCTAGATAGGTATGATTGTGACCAATGTTACCTTTGTTATTGAGTTGAACTAGGGTCCCAGAGGAATTATCTCCCTTTCTGGTGAACAGGGTTGTACCATCATGAACCAGTGAGACTTGTGAGGATTGAGCTAATGCTCTTTTGCTCTCCTTAGAGATAATCATAGAGTATGCTTTGTTTATGGATGGTCTTGGTGACATGTTCAAGATTTGATAACTAGATTGAGAGTACGTTTCATTCAGGCCCATAAGAAACTGAAGCAATCTTTGATACTCAAAAGTGTTGAACATACTTCTTCGATTCTTCACAGCCACACCCAGGGCAAGCCATAAGGGCATCAAAATCTGCCCAAAACTCTTTCAATTCCGAAAAATATGCAGAGACAGATGAAATCCCTTGAGTAAAGGTAGCTATCTATTTGTGCAAAAACACACTCTGGAACCATTGACTTTGTCAAATGTTTCCTTGAGATACATCCACAATTTGTGAGCACTTGAGGCATACCGCATGCCACTCAATAATTGGCACTCACATAATTCATTATCTACGACAACACAATAGCATTACATTTTTTCCATAACTCATGTAGAACAGGAGGAAACTTCTCCTTAGGGTACCTCCCATATACAAACCCTAGCTTACTCATTCCAAGTAAACTTACATGCATAGTACTACTCCACAAAGTGTATTTCACAGGTCCAGTGAGCTTAACTGAAATTAGAGAACTACCTGGAGTATCGCTGGGTTGAAGAAATAAAGGAGGATGCTGGTCAATCATCGGAGTTGCAGTTGCATTAGCTGAAGTCGATCTACTATCTTCAGTGTTAATCACAATTTTTTTTTCTCACCAAGGAAAAATTAAGCTCAAACAAAGCTGCACAAGAAATGCTGATTGCTCAAAATCGAACGAACCCTAGCTTTTGGGAGTCGAAACAATCAGACAACTTAGTTGAGTAATTCAGTTGAGAATTGAGTAAGAAGAATCTAGAATCGAGGTCGTGAACCATAGATCAATGACACTAGCTCTGATACCATGGTAAATGGACCTTGGGCCTAACTCCACCCCAAAAGCTAGCTCAAGAGGAGAGGATTGCCTAAGTCCATATAAGGAGATCACCCATCTCCTTCATTGTCGATGTGGGACTCAACACCCCCTCTCACGCCCGGGACTGGACATCTGGAGCGTGGACAATTATAGGGGCCCAGCATCAGAAAATCGGGATGGGTCCTGCTCTGATACCATGATGAGATCTAGATTCGAAGCTATTAGAAATGGAGAAATTAGTAGGAAAAGAAGAAGAAAGCAACTGCTTCTTATTGCTACAGTGATAACTAACATAACCAACTAATGGAAAGAGATTGTACATTTTATACTAACAGTGTAACTACTCTTATAACTATCCAGGTAATCTCTTAACTTATACAGCTGTCAATGTATCTACCATTCATTCAACAAGAACATTACCTTAAATAATGATATAAAAAATCTAAAATAACGGATATGTAATTTTTGAAATGACATCCAGGTAAATCTCCAGTAATCAATGGAGAAAAATAAAACATACTAAAATAATTTTTGATAAATGATTTATTGTTTAGCTTAGTTCCCGTCAAACCAAAAAGAGGACTTTTCATAAATGACTATTGTTTGGAGGCTTATTGTCGGGCGTAGCTACAATTTAGCTAATTATATTCCGTAACTGCTAATTGATTATCATGGGATGTATATTGTTGTATTCAATTCGATTGTATACACTATATTCAATTCAAATGTATTCGTTCGTATATATTTTATATTGTATTCATTTTTATAGTATTGAATTCAGTTGTATTCAAACAACAAAAAATCAAGAAATAGGGTCTATGCTTGAATTAAATTCGGTTGTATATCGTATTCAATTCGGCTATATTCATTCTTAATTATTTTACGTTGTATTCAATTTTACTGTATTCAATTAGATTGTAATCAAACAAAATTTTCTATCAAAAAATAAACCTATATTACATCTTAAAAGGCTTTTTGGTTTTAATGGGGAACTGAGATCTCTGCCCATCTAAAACCTCAGGGGATGACTTCTTTGATAGGGCTACGTAGTTTAGACCAGATCGAAAGGGCTCTTAACCCAAGTAAAGCCCAATCCGATTATGCTGGGCCCTAAAACTAGTATGACTATCATCTTATCGTTCTCTTTGCTTTATTATTTTGGGATAAATTCACAATTACCCACACAACCTAAAATATAACCCGCTTCTACCTATTCCAAACTATTTACCGACCCTACCCATCCCCAGTTCCACTTAACTTAAACACTTCTTTGTAAAAAGAATGTTCGGCATTACCAATCCCCAATTACAATTATCTCTTTGATCAAGGTTATTAATTTTCTAACTTTTGTGGAACCATCAAACCCACTTTAAAACAATTCTAAATGAACTTAAACTTCAATATTAATCCTTACAAGCATTTTTATCAAGCTTTCATAATACTCATCCAAATAACTATATTAAGCTTTTAATTCTCAAATCAAAGCTTCAAAGCTTCTTCACGGTGGACATTTTTTTTTAATTATCAGCAACAAAATTCGGACTATCACTTAGCTTTCCACAATAGCACCCAGACGATTTAACAAATAGCAGGTGAAGTATACTATTATAGTATATTATATATTCCAACATATTTTATGTTCTTCATTCAACATTATACTATTACATTAAAATGGTATACTATTATGGTATATTGCATACTATTGCAGCATACTATTGCAGTATATTGCACACTATTACAATATACCGTTACAGTTTATTATATACTATAATAGTATACAATTGCATTATAGCTATATACTCCTACAGTATATTATATACCGTAATGGTATAATGTTAGGTAACTGTGTTTTTTTTCGATTATTACCGTATACCGTTGCAATACTAGTATATTATTGCAATATAGCTATATACTCCTACAGCATATTATACAACGTAGCAGTATACTAATAGGTAACAGTGTTCTTCTTCGATTTTCAGCTGAAAGATTCTATCTCAATCACCTCAAATCAACTTCAAATGTGATCAAATTTCAGTACGAACTTACAGAAGGTACAATAAGAAATATTTAATAACACCCACTTTGAATCAAACAAGAAATCTTCAAAAATAAAAATTGAGCTTCAAGCCAACAATGGTGGATATTCAAACACACATAAAAATTCAGATTTGGGAAGCTTACTCGAAGGTTAATAAATTAATTTTTTCTAGCACCCACATCGAATCAAACAATAAATCTTCAAAAAACAATCAAATTCAGGAGCTTCAAGCTCAACAATGGTGGTCTTCATACACACACAAAAATCATAAGGAAAGGAGGTAGAGCAATAGCTTGGGTTGACTCTCTTAATGAAGATCGATCTAGCTGAGAAGAAGTAGATCCATTCAAGTCCACTACCATGTAAGCTTGCAAAAATGAAGCTGAATGTTTTTAACATTCTGTACTTCAAATGAGAAGGCAAATAGCTAACGAGTAGGCCGGGTAAATAGTTTGGGTTGCATAGGTAGAAAAAGTAAATAGTTTGAGCTTGAATATTAAAGGGTAAATAGTTCGGGCTTAATGGGTAAAAACTATAAAGCGAGGTTTTCCCTATTATTTTGGTCTAAAATGGGCTTTAATATTATACATTTTGTTCTGGAACTATATTACTATCTGCTTTGGTTTGACGAGCCTCACGGGTTTGTTCATCCAAAGGCGCCTCAGCTAACCTTTTTTCTTGTGCCAGAATTCTCTCCAAAATGTTTAAATTCAAAGTTGTCTTTAATTTTCCACTTCTAATATTGTACAAACGAGGGATTAAATTGGCTTTTCCTCTTTTGGGCATATGTGTGAACAAAGTAAGTAAAAAAGAAAGAGGAGTTTATAAGGTATTGGATACTCTTAATGATCGTTGTGAGGTTTTGTGGGAAAAACTGTGCGGTCTTGATCTAAAGTGAACCATATCATATCATGTTAAAAGTATCTTTGGGTTGAAAGGGGTCCAATGAAAATTGAGATCAAACTGCACATAATGTGACGGTAATGAAGATTTTTGTCAAAAAAAAAAAAAAACTATCTGGATACACTACATGTGTAAATAAATTTATCCATATTTTCAATATTCCTCCTATTGCATCTTTAAAAATAAAAAAATTATTTTTAACTCATGCTTGCTTCTAACTCTTGACCATTTTTAATCATGCTCACTTTTAACGCATAATCTACTTTTGACTCATCTCACTTTTAGCTCAAGGTGCCAATACTTTTAACCCGTGTTCATTTTTAACACATATAACTCCAATTTTTAATTCATACCTACTTAACTATGGCAAGCAACAACGATGACGATTATGTGAAGAATGAGGATCAAGATTATTTTGCGAGAAATTTCAAGCCAAATAGAAGAATTGTTAGGATTTGCCTTAATTTACTTACCATAATTTCATTTTATTTTTTCTTCAAGGAAGGGCAAAGAGTTTGCCATAAGTGATTTTATTTTTCCGAAAAGAAAAATATAAATCTCTTCATATTCAAAAGATCTTTTTCTTGGAAGAGAAGTTTTGCACTTTTATAAATGAAAGATCCCTTTTTTACAATAACACAATAGCATCTATAATATAGTAGTCATTAAAGTAATCTAGTTTAGGAAGAGATTATTCTTTCAATAGCATTTATACCTTTTTTTATATTAGTTTTCTCATACGCATGTCTTTTAACCAAATCATACAAAGTTATTATATCTTTTTTAGTATATTTTTTATTTTGTCTGATTTATTGTCGTTTTAAGATTTGCATTGTTAACTTTCTCATAACGCCTTATTTCGATTCTTGTAACACCCCTTTTCTACCCAAAAGATATCATGTGTGTTATGTATGTGTTGTGTGGGTTAAAGTGTTTTTCCAATTAAAGTGACAAATTTGAGTATTCCAAGTTACTTTTTATTTGAATCCCTAGTCAAAGAAAGATTTGACTCTATTTTTATTGGTCCGCAAAAATAAAGTTCGGGTAAGGAATTTTGTTGACCGGGGAGAAGATGTAAGGCATTCCCCGAGTCCCGTAGTTCTAGCACCGTCGCTTTATTGACTTAAACTTGGCTTTAATTAATTGTGGACAAACTGTGATTTATATGATTTTCATGTTTTATCTATCCGCCCTTATTTCTTGATCATTAGAATTACGAAACAAAATAATTTGGATAATATTGCGTTGTCATAACCACGCTACGCAAGCAAATGCGTGATCGAATAACAAAATTAATTAATTTTTCATAATTGCGCCTCGCAAGCGAATCCGAAATCATGACAATATATTATTTGTAATACTTTTGAAAAAATTACTACATTTGAGAAAATTAGCTCTTGAAAATTTAAAAGTCAACTATCGTGCTACGCAAGCGAATCCGCAATGTTAGCAAAGAGTTAACTAAATTAAAAATTAACTAAAACTAATGGGTATAGTATGAGATTATTGAATTAATTTATTGAATATTAAATATCACGCTACGCAAGCGATACCGTGAGTTAAAACACGCCTACTAATTGCCTAGCGTTTAAATTAATTCATTTGTTAAAATTATTTATTTTAATAAAGAAGCCTATTTAAAAGACTGAGTTAAAACTTGTTTACTACTTTAAACTTGACAAATTCAAATTTTCCGGTAGTCTTGATGTTAAAAAAAAAGATGGCCAGCAAATTTAAACCAAAGGTGATGGTGGCCTAAAATATTCTTAAAATTCATGTAAAACCAACTAGGACATGTAGCTAAAAATAATGCATTAATGAACATGGACTTCTAGACATATAACTGAGAAAAAACATATGCATCAAGCTCAACCAAATAGAAGTTCAAAATAGCAATGACACATTTAAGAAATTTTTTCACTGGTTCTCTCCTCTCACCCGCACACTCATCACATACTATTCCCCAACTTCATTTCAACTTAACCAAGAAGAGAAGTATTACTATCAGTTATTTTTAGCACTAAGAGAAAAGTTAAAATGACAAACACCACAAATACATAAAACCAAGGCAAAAGGAAACTAAACTTTACATAATAATTCAAAAAAATATTTCTTTTCCTTAACTAGATACACTTAATATAATGTTATTTGAGCTACATATGTAAAGAAAAATGGAAGATCGACCAAATATTACAGATGTACATGCTGAAATATGACTATATGAATAACATGCTAAATATTCATTTATTCCAGTAAAGCACATCAAGCGTATCCATAGAGCTGAAAAAGAGCCATATCCTCATCCATTGAATATAAAAATTTGCATTGCAAAATTTATGTAAATACCTGAATTGCAGAAAATAAATACTGCAGTGAAGAAATAGAGCTCAGCAGGAAAACACATCAGCAAACACAACAGAAAACAGCACCAGTTTCGTGTTTAAACAGCCCGAAAACCTTAGAGAAGAAACCCATAACCAACTCTGAAGAACACTTGTACTTTTCTAAAAGTCTGCACTCTAAATTTTACTCACAATGCTCACCATTTCAGCTTACTAAAGGGTGCTTTAGTTGCTGATTTTTTACACTCAAAGTTGTATTTTTTGGGTGTAAAAATTGGCCAAGAAATGTGTGATAGAGTGTGTTGTGCCAAGTAAGGAAAGAGTATCCCCTTAAATAGGCAAATAAAAAGTGATTTTTTGGACAGATATTGGTTCACCAAAAATCTATCCAAAAAGGACTGACTTGGTGTGCTAAACACTGTTCAAAGGTGGTCTAAAAGGTGAAAGGACAGCCTGAAAACCTGATGTAACAAAAGCAAAGAGTCATTTCAGCCAGCCTACTAGTAAAAAGTAAGCTACTAATACTCTAACTCATGATCAAACCCATCTAAACTTCATATTTTAACAACATCAATACCACCCTATTGAGTTTGAACCAAAACAAACTCAAACAACTAACAATTGAAAAAATAAAAATATGACTTCAAATGGAACTAAATGTCACGCCCCGAACCTGGGCCTGGACGTAACACGGCACTCGGTACCTGACTACATATGACCGAGCGAACCAACTGGCTGGCTGAATTAACATGTGCTATCATAACATACTGAATGCGGAAGATAAACTAACACATGCTGATATACTGAAAATCTGGATGATATAAATCAAAGTGCGGAAATACTATTACAATTCTGAAATATATTTGTTGCCAACATAGTTTAATATGAAAAGCCTGCGACTCTATCTAGCTATTACTCTAGTCTATGAAGCCTCTAATTTGTACTGAAAACACTGACTGACTGAAAATACTGTGGACTGTAGTAATGATAATGTCGCGAAAGAACTGGGGATCACCAAATAGCTGGTACAAGAATCCTAGCGCTCTAAATCATCAACCTGTAAATCATTACCTGCATCGTGAGATGCAGGTCCCGGGAAAAAAGGGACATCAGTACATTTGAATTGCACTGGTATGTAAAGCAACTGAAAGAAAGAATTGTAAATGCTGAAACTGAAACTAAGCTGATAACTGAGAATTGATAATTGATAACTGAAATGATAACTATTGAAACTGAAATTGAAATGATAATTGATAGCTGATAACTGAACTGATAACTGTAACTGAACTGATAACTGATAACTGAACTGATAACTAATAATTGAACTAAACAAAGGAAGTAAGGATATGAATACTCCCTCTTTTGAATGATGAACAACCTATTTATCTGAATAAATAAACTGAGCCTCAGACACTATATATATATATATATATATATATATATATATATATATATATATATATATATATATATATATATATATATATGCACAACTGCGACCTCGGGCCCAAGTATACATATACATAACTGCGACCTCAGGTCCAAGATGCATAAAGCATAAACTGCAGCCTCAGGCCCAAAGATGCATAAAGTATAAACTGCGGCCTCAGGCCCAAATAGAGGTATTCAACATTCAGGAACTGAGAATCACACTGAATTACATAATACTGGAATACTGGATCACACTGAGTTACATAATACTCGAATACTGGATCACACTGAGTTACATAATACTAGAATGCTGGATCACATTGATTTACGTGATACTGGAATACTAGATCACACTGAGTTACATAATACTAGAATACTGAATAGGACTAGACTGAGATGTGTATTCTTGAACTGATTATGAACACTGAAACTTTAATTGTTTATGGCATACCGAGTAATCTATACTAAGACTCGGGGACATCAAACCCAAGTCTATATTGAATATGCACTGAGCTCACAACGTTCAGAATGAAAGTGGTGAACGAGTTATGAAGCTAGATAATAGAAGTTCTACAACTATTCAAGGAACTAGGCTTAACTATATTTCTGAGGCAATTAGTAATGTCATAAAAGAAACGTAGTGTAGGGAGAATCATTAACATTCCCAAACATAGAGAGTTAGCCTCACATACCTTAACTTCCTGCTCTTGAGCATAATACAACATTCGCCAACCCTTTCAATTTTAATCTATATCCATACAAATCAAAGGGATTCCATATTAGCAATAATTCTCACGTTTTGGTCACTTAAGCATTTTATCAAACACTCGGTGGCATAAAGCTTCATAGCCCTTATTAATGGTGTCTCTATACCCAATAACCCATTCTCCTTCTCCTAGATAAATTCTAAAGTCTCAAATGGTTATAATCAACATTATTCTTTATCACCCATAAGGTAATCAACACCCACAACCAATAATAACTAATCAACAATCCAAACCTATCATTGTTCATGCTTTTCTGTCAAACCCATCAACTCATATCTCATGAACTAGAGTCTATAATCATTAATTCAATGATAGAATCAATTAGAGGGTGGAGATATTACCTTTTTGACTTTCAATCTTCTTGAATTCGAGTTCTAGGGTTTCTTCTCTCAACAATGGTGTCCCAATTGAATATCTAATGATATGGAGGGTTTAACCATGTTAATAAGATGTTGGGAAATTGAAATTAACTTAGAATCACCATTAAAACTTACCTTGGGTGGTGGAAGGACCCTTAAGGAGTTAGGTTTTTGAGAGTTTTCCTTTCTAGAGCAAGTGTTTATGTTTTGGGGCTGTGGGGGACGAAATAAGGCTAAAAAATGACTTCCCAAGTTGGCCACCGCATCCCAGTAAGCGCGACCGTGGTCCCAACCGCGGTAAATCGCTGGGACACTACCTCACCACCGCGGTCGCAGTAAAAACGCGGCAGGAACGCGGTGGTTACACACCATTCTGTAAAAGGGGCATAACGTTTTGCACAGAGCTCCGTTTGAGCTCCACAATATATCGTTGGAAAGCTATTTCAAAGGCCTACAACTTTCATGCTTTGAGTTTTTCTAATTTCCTCATATATTTTCACTAAACCCTACTGGTAAACAGACCTTCAGTAAACTTAGTCGATTTTGTCAAATCTTATGCACCTCACTTTCCATCTTGATTTTGAAACAACTATTTTCATCCATAATCATCCCGATAGGACTTCATATGCCCAAAATATAACTTACTACTCCTTTAACTCATTCAGACCTAATCCAAATGTACAGGGTGTTACACTAATGTTAAAACTAACTAGATCAAAACAAATTGATTTGTGCAAACTAACCATAGAACAAACAATTAAATTTATAAACTAGTGCTCAAAACAGAAATTAAAAAAGCATTGCTAACAATCGAACGACGACGCTCGACAACTAAACAATCGATTAACTAAGTAAACGACTTAACTAATACACATAGATCACGTTTAATCAATAATAGTCTAAAAAAGAACTAAACTAAATAGAGATAACTAATTAAATAAACCTAACTTGAAACTCTAATTAACAAGAAACAACCAAAATAGAAAAATCAAAAATCAGAAACTAACTTACTAATAAAAAAAATCAGAAATTAACTGAAAGGATGACGATTATACCTAACGAGCGTTCTAGAAACTGTTCGAGTCGCGAGAAGATGCCGGAGATACAAAGAGGCGGTTGTCCGACTCCGAAATGCACGTTTCTTTCGGGCAGATGCTAAGACGAAAGGGTTTCGGCGTCTTGCCCAAAAGAAACGAAGGTCTTTGAGTCGATAATAGCAAAACTGGGGTTTATGGTATTTGGTGGTAGTGATGCAATGGAGTGGCAGTGAGACCGAGCCGGCGACAGCGGGGTAGTGGGCGTTTGGGGTGGAAATTGACATGAAAATATACGTCTCATGGAGGTCTATCCGTTTATGTATGTGTCATGGGGTGGAGATACCATGAACCGTACGAATTTGGGAAAAATGGGTGGCGGCTAGGGTTCCTAGATCTAAAATCCATAGAGTTTGAAGGGGTTTTGGAGGTTTTGGTTTGGATATATGGAAAGGGAGAGTAAGAGGATGAGATGGTTAAATTTCGGGGCGGATTGGAGGCGGTAAGCAGCAGTGGTAGTGGTGGCGGTGCGATTAAGGTTTGGTTTTTGCCATTTTTTGGTAGGGATTTGGAAGATTTGAATTGTGGATTTAGAAAAAGGGTGGGGAGAAGAGGTTGTGGTGTGAATTTGGGGGTGTTTGAAGGACGACCGTCGACGGTGGACGATTTCCGACGACGAAGCAGGGCAGCGGGCGGCGAGGTCAGGAGAGGGGGGAGAGTGAAAAGAGAGGAAGAAGAAAGGAAATAAGGAGAAAATGGGGGCAAATTTTGGGTTCTTTAGGCTTTAAATAGCCTAAGTGAATATTAAATTAGGACCGTTTGATCAAGTCAAGATGTATGGCTGAGATTGAATCTCAACCACTTAACCTCGTTTTGACGCGTCCGGTTGGGGCCTGAAAGCTGGGCGATGGAAAAGATGCAAAGCTAAGAGAGAGGTGGAAGGCTTACCTTTTTCCTTTCTGAAGGGCACTTTCTTTCTCTTGCGGCTGCTAAACACCATTCGTGGCATTCTTGCCTTGGCTGCAATCAAAAGGTGGCCTTAGTATTGACAATGGGGTCCGGGAGGCCCTCAAAAAAAGCGATAGAGCAAGAAAGAAAGGATCAAAACATCATGGGCCGCACGCAAAAGAAATACGAGATATAAAGAACATAACCAATACAGGGAATAAGGGAATACCGGACCATATCTGCTTTTGCGCCATGACAATCTCACTCGAATTACGGGAACCTACATCATAAGCTTTTTTTTCTCAAGCTCTGAATAAGCTTTTTTTATCCTCTTCTTCGTGTTCTATTGATCAGAAGCATCCAGCAGCGCCTCGCCGATCCATTCGGTTAACCACATGTTCTTTTTACTCGCGAAAATGGTGCCTTTAAAAGCAAACTAAGAGCAGGGAAGGAACTATGGCCGGCATAAGCTCACCTGCCAGTCCATCAAATATCGTAGTTTAGCTCCCCTTTTTTTCTCTCCTTTGCTTTTCTTTTGCCCCTGTATTATAATCTTCTAAGAAGATTACTAGAGGAGAGTGATCAGAGGATACTCTAGGCAAATTGATCAGGTACTCTTGGGCCACTGATCTTGGCCAATTTTGGCCCAATTTCGGCTATAAAAATACAAGGCCAATCCCCTTGACCCATTTTATAAATTGTTAGCTATAATACAAATCTAATGCCTACAAATACATTCTTATAATACCTAAAAAAGAAAATACAATACAGAAGAAAAAGAAGGAGCAAAAATTAGGTATTTACAGCTGCCCCTCTTTGCTCGAGAACGTGAAGAGTTTTCATGCAAAGATAGTGAATGTCATGACTAATTTTTGCTCATATATGACTCTAAAGATAGTAATTTTTTTTAAAAGGTGACCGAACCTTGCTTCCGAGGTTGCCTACGTATCCTTGTCTATAAAGGAATCAGGTCAGTATAGTTCTGAGAAAATTTGGTAGCTGGGACTACCAGACACAGGATTTAAAATTGTTGTTGTTGTTGTTGTTGTTACTGTTACTTGCCGCTTACATCAAAAGGAAAAGAGAAGAGAACTACATACGCCTCTCAAGCTAAGAGTTACAAAATTCCTATCTATGAGTCAGATCTTGATTCTTGACTTGCTCGCTTGTGTTGACCTTAGAATAGATCTTCATGCTCTTTGAAGAAAAGATTATGGCTCATTCTCGATTGCTTGATTTCCCGATTAGAATTTGGGAAAGTGAAAGTTGAGAAGCAGGTTGCTGACACATTATCAAAGCTAACTCCAACTATCTTGTGATCGAAAGACTTCTTTCTTCTGATGAGAAACTAAAACTGCAAGCTTTAATCGTCACTTGTGCTATACGGCGGAGCCTGCAAAGCCATCAAAGACGAACAAAACAAACAAAAATTTTCTACCCCAGTTTGGCACTAGGAAAATTTTGTGAGTTATAGAGAAAGCTATAAACTCTCTAATTTGTTGAAAGGAAGATAAAGACAGTAGTATAAACTAGCTATATGAGGATATGCCACCACGGGGGGTAGTAACTTCTGTTGCCCAAAGGGGATAGAATTAGAGGTGGTATCATATATTACTCACAGGAAACATAACTAGGGGTTGACATCCTGTACTATTGAGAAGGAATGTAACCAGGGGTTGGCACCCTATATCACTAGGGAAGAATGTAACCAGGGGTCGGTACCCTGTATTACTGAAAAGGAACGTAACCAGGGGTTGGCACCCTGTATCACTAGGAAGGAATGCAATCAGGGGTTGGTACCCTCTATTGCTGAAATGAAATGGAACCAGGGGTTGGCACCCTGTATTACCGAAAAGGAATGTAACCAGGGGTTGGCGCCCTATATTACTGAAACGAATATAACCAGGGGTTGGTACCCTGTATTACTAAAAGGAATGTAACCAGGGGTTGGTACCCTATATTACGAATAAAGTGCTGAATCCCTCTAGGTGAAAAGGTTCTACCAGAGTTAAGCTACGTAAAACAACCTGGGCGATGAGTACTTATACACGGAACTATGAGCTGGATCCCCCTAGGCGAAAAGGTTTTACCCGAGTTAAGATACATAAAACTTCCTGAGCGAAGAGTACTCTTACCCGAAACTATGAGCTGGATCCCCCTAGGCGAAAAGGTTCTACCTGGGTTAAGCTACGTAAAATAACTTAGGCAAAGAGTACTTCTACCCGGAACTATGAGCTGGATCCCCCTAGGCAAAGAGGTTCTACCTGGGTTAAGCTACGTAAAATATCCTGAGCGAAGAGTACTTCTACCCGAAACTATGAGCTGGATCCCCCTAGGCGAAACAGTTCTACCTGAGTTGAGCTACGTAAAACACCCTGAGCAAAGAGTACTTCTATTCGGAACTATGAGCTGGATCCCCCTAGGCGAAACGGTTCTACCTGAGTTGAGCTACATAAAACACCTGAGCGAAGAGTACTTCTACTCGGAACTATGAGTTGGATCCTCCTAGGTGAAATGGTTCTACCTGAGTTAAGTTACGTAAAACACCCTGAGTGAAGAGTACCTCCACCCGAAACTATGAGCTGGATCCCCAAGGCAAAACGGTTCTACCTGAGTTACGCTACATAAAACACCCTGAGCAAAAAGTATTTCTACCCGGAACTATTAGCTGGATCCCCCTAGGCGAAACGATTCTTCCTGAATTAAGCTACGAAAATGGGAGGTATGAACAGTAGTGATGTATGCTAAAAATAAAAGAAAATGGAGATTTTAAGGAGCTTACGTTTGGGGACATTCGTCCTTTGTGAATCGCCATTCCGTACTGCTTTATTCCTACTTCAAACAAAGAAAAATTTGTTAGTTTTCAATGTGGTGGTTGGTTTGTGGCCTTGATGACCTGTTGTAGTTTGAATTCATGGCCACTCCGCTGTTGAAGAACTGATTCTATCAGTGTGGTACCGAGGTTCTCGGATACTTTGTATTGCATTCTGGGGACCTCGTCTTCTGACGTTTCCCCTGACTGTTTCATACTCGGATGTCTATGGTACCGCTAATCCTTGTCCCTAAAGCAAGGCCATTTTCCTTTAAAATCAAACTTAGTTGTCTTGTTTGTGTCTGTAGTGCTTATCAACTTTTCCCATGAAGCAAGTCTTGCTTAGGCGACCTTTTTTGGTTTCATTGAGACACTTTGTTCGGATTATCAAAAGAGATCACAGATGGATTCGTGCCTTCGTCAATGCCGTATATGCTCCAAATTATGCTCGGTAATACGGGGAACTGTAGTCAGTTTTGCAGCCATTTCTTTGATTCACTTTTGATGAAAGTTTTGACCGAAAGAGACTCAAAGAAAAATTATGGGAAAAATAGAAGAGCAATTGAAAGAGCAATTGAAAGTAAGAAAGGAATTGTGTCTAAACAAAAGGTGTCCCTTTCGGGGAGAGGAATAGGGAGACTTATCTGGAGGTGTGTGCCGATTTCAATGAATTATGACATGCATTTTGGACTGGATGCCTGATCCATCTGAGTTGTCTAATTCTCAAAATCCGTCGCAAATGTTTATCTTGAAACTGTCTCGGTTGTGTTCATGCTGGAGTATCGAAGACCCTCACTCGGTTAGTAGCGCCCTTTGTGGGTTTTCACTAACTGACCTCTCTCATTTATCTACTCACTATCGCCTTATGGTGCCCATCTGGGTTAAGACTCTCTCATTTTCTCTGCTCACTATCGACTTACAGTGCCCAATTGGGTTTTCAGCGATAAGACTCTCTCATTTCTTTTCTTTTTCTTTTTTTATTCTTTTTTTTTACCATACGGCATGCGGAAGGTTGCCGAACTCCCTTAGAATGGGGACTTCAAATATTCTCAAAGATTGATCAGAAGTTCTTAACAGGGAAAAGGCGAAAAGAACCTTGAACTGAATTACAACTTCTGGAAACGTTTCTACAAAAAACACCATAAAATAAAACAAACTTCTGCCCCAATTTTGGAGTATTGGGAATATGGATTTTTCATTGTGATGTGACCGAACCCAAGGTAAGGCTGCCTACGTATCCTTTCGGAATCAGGTCGGACGTAGTTCAATGACTCAGAAGACTTCTTGATGATTTTTCTTCTTCTTTTTTTTTCTTTTTTTTTCTTTTTTTTTTCTTTTTTTTTCTTTCTTTTTTTGTACAAGTACACAGGTTCCAAAAGGAGAAAACAAATAAGACAAATACGGCTCAGCAGGGTTAACAAAAGGGTGACACCTATTTGGGATAGCGAGCAATGATAGCCTTCGTCATCTCGATCTGAGAAAATCATGCGTGAAAGTTCTGCAGTGGGTATATATCAAACATAATATCTTTTGACTGCATCTGCGTTAATAGTCATGTCTGGTACCAGTCCTTCTTCATCTACCAAGTGCAAGGCCCCTTTTAGTAACACTTTCTTGATGATGTAGGGTCCTTGCCAATTTGGGGAGAACTTTCCTTTAGCTTCTACTTGGTGTGGAAGAATGCGTTTCAGAACGAGTTGGCCTACCTCGAAGTGCCTTGGACGCACTTTCTTGTTGTAAGCGCGCACCATTCTTTCCTGGTATAACTAGCCAAAACACACTGCTGCTAGCCGTTTTTCATCAATCAGCATAAGTTATTCTAATTTGGTCTTGACCCACTCAGTGTCTTCAATCTCCGATTCCATAATGATTCGGAGAGAGGTAATTTCAACTTCAGCGGGTATTACAGCTTCCGTTCCATATACGAGCAGATAAGGAGTTGCACCAACAGATGTGTGAGTAGTCATGCGGTATCCCAAAAGAGCAAAAGGCAACTTTTCATGCCATTGTCTGGAACCTTGGATCATCTTCCTAAGAATCTTCTTGATGTTCTTGTTCGCCGCTTCAACGGCTCCATTGGCTTTTGGCCGGTAAGGGGTAGAACGGCGATGCACAATTTAAAATTGCTCGCATACCTCCTTCATCAAATGACTATTTAGATTGGATGCATTGTTAGTGATAATGGTCTTTGGGATACCAAAGCGACAGATGATGTTGGAATGAACAAAGTCTACCACTGCTTTCTTGGTGACTGCTTTGAAAGTGACGGCCTCCACCCACTTGGTGAAGTAATCAATTGCAACCAAAATGAATCTATGCCCATTTGAAGCCTTTGGCTCGATTGGCCCAATGACATCCATTCCCCAAGCAACAAAAAGCCAAGGAGAGGACATGGGATGCAACTCCGAAGGAGGCAAGTGAATCAGGTCACCATGAATCTGGCATTGGTGACACTTGCGAACAAAACTAAAGCAATCTGCCTCCAAAGTAAGCCAATAATACCCTGCCCGCAGAATCTTCTTCGTCAAAACATATCCATTCATGTGAGGTCCGCTACCTCCAAATGGACTTCACTCATGATTCGCTTTGCTTCTGTGGCATCTATGCATCTCAACAAGTTTAAATCTTGGGTTCTGTTGTACAAAATTTCCCCATTCAGAAAGAAACCACCGGCGAGCTACCTTATAGTTTTTTTTATCCCCTTTGGCATGCTCTGGGTAGTCTCTTGTTTTCAGGAATCGTTTTATGTCATGATACCATGGTTCACCATCTGGTTCTGTCTCAATTGTATTGCAGTAACCGTGTTGATTCCGAACTTAAATTTCTAGTGGATCAATATGAGTGTTGCCTAGATAAGGGAGAATCGAGGCTAAAGTAACCAAGTCATCGGCTAGCTCGTTGTGAAACCTGGAATGTAAATGAACTCTATGGATTTGAATCTTTTGCTCGGGTCTTGCACACATTGTCTGTATGGAATAAGCTTGATGTCTCGAGTCTCCATTCTCCTTGGGCTTGACGAATAAGCAAGTCGGAATCTCCCATAACCAATAGTTCATGCATATCTAGATGGGGGGCCATTTTCAGACCCATGATACAAGCTTCGTATTCTGCCGTATTATTGGTACAGAAGAACCAAAATCGGGCCGTTGCAGGGCAATATTGTCCAATAGGTGAGATGAGGATTGCCCCGATCCCAACTCCTTTAATATTGACATCCCCATCAATATATATTTTCCATACACGGTTGTCGTCTGGAACTACTTCCTCTACTGAGTTGATCTCTTCATCTAGGAAGTATGTGGTAAGTGGCCTGTACTCATCATCAACTGGATTCTCTGCCAAATGATCTGCCAAAGCATGTGCTTTCATCGCGGTGCGAGTGACATAGACGATGTCGAACTCCGTGAGTAGGATTTGCAATTTTGCGAGCCTGCCAGTGGGCATTGGCTTTTGGAAGATGTACTTCAGAGGATCCATTCTAGATATGAGGTAACTAATGTAGGCCAAAAGATAATGTCTCAGCTTCTGAGCGACCCAAGTCAAGGCACAACATGTCCTTTCTAAGAGGGTGTACTTAACCTCATAATTGGTGAATTTCTTGCTCAAATAATAGATTGCATGTTCCTTTTTGCCTATTGCATCATGTTGCCCCAAAACGCATCCAAAGGAATTATCCACCACCGATAGATATAAAAACAAAGGCCTACCAAGTTTAGGTGGGACCAGTACAGGGGGTTTTGACATATAATCTTTGATCCTGTCAAAAGCTTTTTGGCAATCGTCTGTCCACGTGATATCAGCATCCTTTTTCAGCAACTTCAAGATGGGCTCGCACGTGGTTGTGAGCTGAGCAATGAACCTACTGATGTAGTTCAACCTCCCGAGCAAACTCATGACTTCTTTTTTGTTCTTCGAGGGTGGCGGATCTCGAATGGAATTTAACTTAGATGGATCCAATTCGATGCCTCTCCGGCTGACTATAAAACCGAGTTTCCTAGATGGAACCCCAAATGCACACTTGGCTAGATTAAGCTTAAGGTCATACCTTCGAAGCCGTTCGAAGAACTTTTTCAAATTGTGCACGTGATCAGCCTGTGTCTTTGATTTTATGATGACATCATCGACATATACGTCAATATCTTTGTGCATCATGTCGTGGAAAATGGTGGTCATGGACCTCATGTAATTTCGAAATTAAATAGCTTTTTAAGATCTAGGCGTGAATTCCGCATGCATGTCATGTTATTAAAGTCGGCATTAACAAAACTGATATAGAAACAAAATGACAGGAATTAGGAAAAGTAAAAGATACAAAACTTAATACAAAACTGAACTACATTTCATTGAATTTGAAAGGATAGAAGGGTTAACATCAAAACAAAACAATGATACTGAGATGCTTGGATTACAACCCTGAAAGTAACCCAAAATACAAAAAGGAAGCTGCAAAAGCAAACTACCAAGTCTCCTTCCTTGTGGGGAGAGAATTTGCTTCCCGGTTGTTGAGCATGGTGTCTGGGCCAATTAGTTGCATATCGGTCATGACTAGTGCCTTCACCAGCCTGGATCATATTCACTTCAAAAAACATCTGGCTGAGTCCATGGCAAATTTCGTCAATATTTTCCTGTACCAAGGAATTTTGACCCTCTTGGAGTCGTGGCTTGACAAAAGTGTAGAAAATGTGAGGGATAGGTTGCTGCAAGACCCATCCATGCTTTTTGCGGTGCTTGGCATTGTCTTCGTCTGCTTGTGTTGGCCTGAAGCCTAAACCAAAAGTACCCTAGTTACCGGACGGAGAAATGGGCTCCGAAATTCCTTGCAATGATGCCCCTAAGCCTTTTCCTGGCTCATAACCTTGTCTCAGCATAAGTGCAGCCACCATTACAGATGTGGCGGAAAAACGAGGATGCAGAATGGGCTTTCCTTCCTCAACATGGTCCACAGCAACCACTTCAAAAGCCTAAAAGACAATGGACTCACACCCTTCCTTGGCCTCAATACAGGGGATTAACGGGTCTTTATAAATGGACGACTCGTCTTCCCCGTGAACAATAATTTCTTGCAAGTCATGTTCGAATTTGAGCATCTGATGCAAGGTGGATGGCACATCACGGGCCGTATGGATCCATGGCCTTCCAAGAAGAAAGTTATAAGAAGTGTCCATGTCCACTACTTGGAAGACAATTTCAAAGTCAACCGGCCCAATCATCATGGTGAGGTTGATCTCCCCAATGGTATCTCTCGTTGAGCCATCAAAATCCCGGATACGAATACTGCTGGGTCAGATTCTGTCTGTATTGATCTTCAAGCTTTGCAAGGTAGAGAGAGGGCATACATCTACACTCGAGCCTCCATCAACCATGACTCGTTTTACATAATGCCCCTTACATTTGACCATCAAGTGCAATGCCCTATTCTGCCCGGCTCCCTCCTTGGGAAGTTCATCATCAGTAAAGGAGATTCTGTTAACCTTAAAAAATCTATTGCCCATCTTCTCTAACTGATTCACTGTTGTCTCCTCTGACACATGTGCCTCGTTCAGGATCTTGATTAGTACACGGGAATGCTCTTTGGAATGTATGAGCAGAGATAGTAGAGATATTTGAGCAGGAGTCTTTCTCAGCAGATCAAGGATTGAGTAATCATGAACTTTCATCTTTTTCAAAAACTCTTCTGCCTTTACTTCACTGACCGGTTTCTTTATTGGAAATTGGCCTTCTCTAATTTGCTTGGCCTTCCTCAACTCTTCTGGAGAGTAACACCTCCTCGATCAAGTCAAACCTCCAGTTTCCCCTACTTCTTCTATGATTTCCTTGCCCTTGTAGGTTACTATAGTTTTGTTGTAGTTCCAAGGAATGGTTTTCGTGTTTGTCACACGGGGTTGTATGGTAGGATTGATTATGATCGGCTATGTTATACTCTTCGTACCGCCCTGATTCTACCTTGTGATGGCGTGACCTCCAAGGACATACAACTTTGGGCTTGGAACATTGGAGAGAACTTTTAACCTTGAGATTTTTGGAACAAATAAAATTGCCTTCTCTGAGCTCTGGGCGCCTTTCACAATCAACGGCACATCTCAGCTTGGACTTACTTCAAGTCCTGCTCCTTCTTGAATCGTTCCCACTATCATTTCTGCCCGAGCAACCGGCCTGTATTATTGATCTCGTCCAATCATTCCTACGAAATGAACATTGTTTTGTGCTGGCAACGGATTGTTTGTAACATTAGGAGGGTTTTTCGCCATTTGTTACCACAATCAACTTTTCAGCGATGAGTCTTTCTATTGTTCTTTTCAGAGTCTAACAGTCATCAGCGCTATGCCCCGAGGCACCTGAATGATATTCACATATAGCATTTGCTTGAAATCCATGTGAATCGGGATGCATATGGTGGAGAGCAATGGGTCCAATCACGCCCATCTGCTTCAACTTCTGGAACAGACTAGAGTATGATTCCTCCAGTGGAGTGACTTTTTCCCCCGGCCTCTGCTTTCAACCATAATCCTGCCTGGGACAAGCATTGTAGGGTGCCCGAAAATTTTGCTGCTGAGGTCGGGGGATCCTTAGAGCTGGTGCCCGTACCTGCTGATTGGAAGGCCGAGCATAGGATTGGGCATTGAACATTGTATATTATGGTGGACCCACAGAGTATTGAGGAATTGGCGGGGGATAATAATGTTGAGGGTAGCTGGATTGCCCCTGCTGAACTTGCACATAAGGGTGTGATGCCCCTCTTTGAAATTCCCTGGATCGTGAAGTCATTATCGACCCTTCATCCCTTTTTTTTCTATTTGCCAAACATCCCGACCCATTTTGGATCGCATGAGTGGTGGCTTTGAGAGCATCTTGACTTACAATTCTGCCAGTCTTGAGGCCATTTTTGACCATTTCCCCTATCTTGATTGCTTCTGCAAAAGGTCTACCCACTGCGGACATCATGATTTGGAAAAAATCAAGCTGTTGAGCCTCTAGAAAAACAGTGATCAACTCATGGTTATCCATGGGTGGCTTAACTCTAGCCGCTTGCTCCCTTCACTTGATGGCATACTCCTTATAGCTTTCGGTCAGTTTTTTCTTCATATTGGACAGGGAAATATGATCTGGCGCAATATCAATGTTGTACTGAAATTTTTTGACGAAGGCCTGGGCTATGTCAACCCAAACATGCCAATGAGAGATATCTTAGTCAATGAACCATTCAGAGGCTACTCCCACCAGACTCTCCCCAAAACAAGCCATCAGCAATTCTTCTTTTCCTCCTGCACCCCGTAGCTGGTTGTAGTACCTTTTCAAGTGGGCGATAGGGTCTCCGTGTCCATCATATTTCTCAAATTTTGGGGTCTTGAATCGTGGTTGCAAATGGATGTGAGGGAACATGCATAGATCACTGAATGAAACACTTTTGTGACCATTTAGTCCTTGTATGTTCTTTATGTTCTGTTCAAGACTTTTCATTTTTCTTGCCATCTCATATGGCTCACCCGTCTTGGCAGACTTGTCATTTTCCACTAGTGACTCGTACTGAGGAGTCTGATTGTATGGAGCCGGGACCCTAAAAGCCATATTTGAAGAGTAGTATTGGCCATCGTAAGCATGAGATGGTGGTTCGTTGTTTGGCCTCGTCACAGGAAGTGGTGATGGGATTGTATATACCGGTGCGCCAGACAGACAAGAGGGGTGTTCCTGACCGGTGCAGCTGGAGGTCGCACATTAGAGGTACCAAGGGCGGCATGGAAGCTGTAGTTTGGCACATACCCTGGTGGTAGAATGTGATAGCTCGTTGCATGGAGCGGTGGTTGAGTAGCCAGGGGTACGGTGGAAGTTCCTTCTGAGGGGACCTGAGGCGGAGGCTTACTACAGACCCAAGCCTGATACACATCCGATAGTTGTTGTTTCAATCTTCTTCCTTCCTCCGACTCTTGCTCAACTGTCTGACCTTGGTAGTCGTCATTGACCAGCTCGATCTCATCATTGTTAGCGATTGCTACCTTTCCCTTAGATCTGGTGAAGTAATGTTGTGTTGCCAGTTTCACCATAAACCAACCACCTTAAGCATACTATATAAGAGGCAACAAACGTGTTAGGGTTAAGTATTTTACAGATACGAATCACACGTAAATATGCTATGCTGTTAAAATTATCACCATCTCTAACTTGCTTTTGGAAGGCTTCATGTTTCATTCCGGCTTATAAGGTTTGCTGCTTATTGATGCTCTTATTTCCTTCTCTCTTTTTTTCGTATTTCATTTCACTCGTCTTATTTTGATCCCTCATTTTAGAGTCATTGAAAAATATTTGATCGAACATTTTGGGGGTTGCCTACGTATCATGTCACCGCATGAATCAGATCATTACGTAGTTTAGGGAAATCAGGAATAAATAAATCGACTAACTCATTTTTTTCTTTTGTTTTTACTCATATACAAATCAGACCACGAAAGCTCCTAACAAGGAAAATATTTTTGGAATTTTTTATTGGAATTATTGAAATAAAGACTTCTAAAGAAGGAAGATTTCATTTTTTTTTGGTTTTTCGAAAGAAAGACTTCCAAAGAAGAAAGAAAATATTTTTGGGATTTTGAATTTTTTTCGTTGGATGAAAAAACCATTGGGTTTTGAGTTTTCTTTTTAATTTCCAAAAGAAAAACTAAGAATGAAAATATTTTGGAATTCAATTTTTTTTGTTTTTCTTTTAAATTTCTAGATTTGATGTATGAAAGATTAAAGGAAAATATTTTTGGATTTCTGAAAATTGGGGCCGGACCCGATAAAGGTTTCCTACGTATCTCACATTCGGTGAAAATCAAACCCGCGTAGTTTGTTGAGACCGACTATGTTTTATCTTTTTTATTTTTATGAAAATTAATCCTTAAAACCATAGAACTAGACCACATCATGAAAATTAATCCTTCTCTTGTTCATTCAACTAATTTATCCTAAAGCCGGTCAACATGCAAGCCTTCCAAATAATGTAACAGATAGCACATAACATGAACATATTGATCTCAACAAGGTACCTATCCTAAAATAGAACCCGGCCCCTGTGTCGAGCGCTGCTAAGTCAAATGCGCATGATGCAAATAAAGCGAACCTACTAAGGATATCCGGCATGGGGTTTGTTCTTCTAGGTTTAAATCCTGGTGGAGAAGGTATCTAGACTGGCTTACTCGAGAGGACAACTCGAGCCGAGGAGGGTCAGCGTACCGGTAGCATTGCTTTCCGGCTTAGCTGGTGGTGCTCCCCGCCCAAAATATGTGTGACTAAAATCCTTCACCGGGTGACAAGCACCTGGGCTATCTCAAAGAAAGCGGGATATGTAAAGCAAATGCCCAATTTAGCTTCAAGAAGACTCAGAGGGGTGCGTGAGAAGACAATTTGTATGTACAGTTCAACAATATCAAAGCGGTAAAAAGCGGACATGTAGCACATTAGGCACAAATAAATCATAATATATATACAGCAGAGTCGCAAGAGCTGTCACACCCCTTTTCTACCCCAAAAGATATCATGTGTGTTATGTATGGGTTGTCTGGGTTAGAGGTTTTTCCAAATAAAGTGACAAATTTGGGTAGGGATTAATTATTTACAGAGTCGCCGCTTGAAATTAATTTTTGGGTGTTCCAGGTCACCTTTTATTTGAATCCCTAGTCAAAGGAAAATTTGACTCTATTTTTATTGGTCCGCGAAAACAAAGTTCGGGTAAGGAATTCTGTTGACCGGGGAGAAGGTGTAAGGCATTCCCCGAGTCTCGTGGTTCTAGCATGGTCACTTTATTGACTTAAACTGTCTTTAATTAATAATGGACAAAATGTTATTTATATGATTTTCTTGTTTTACCTATCCGCCCTTATTTCTTGATCATTAGAATTACTAAACAAAATAATTTGGATAATATTACGTTGTCATAACCACGCTACGCAAACGAATGCATGATCGAATAAAAAAATTAATTAACTTATCATAATTGCGCCTCGCAAGCGAATCCGAAATCATGACAATCAATTATTTGTAATACTTTTGAAAAAATTACTACATTTGAGAAAATTAGCTATTGAAAATTTAAAATTCAACTATCACGCTACGCAAGTAAATCCGCAATGTTGGCAAAGAATTAACTAAAACTAATGGGTATGGTATGAGATTATTAAATTAATTTATTGAATGATAAACATCACGGTACACAAGCGATTCTGTGAGTTAAACCGCGCCTACTAATTTTCTTGCGTTTAAATTAATTCATTTGTTAATACTATTTATTTAGTAAAGAAGCCTAGTGTTTAAAAGACTAAGTTAAAACTTGTTTACTACTATAAACTTGACAAATTCAAATTTTCCAGTAGCCTTGATGTTAAAAAAAAGATGGCCATCAAATTTAATCTAAAGGTGACGGTGGCCTAAAAGATTCTTAAAATTAATGTTAACCCAACTAGGACATGTAGCTAAAAATAATGCATTAATGAACATGGACTTCTAGACATAACTGAGAAAAAAAGTTATGCATCTAGCTCAACCAAACAGAAGTTCAAAATAGCAATGACACAGTTAAGAAATTCTTTCACTGGTTCTCTCCTCTCTCCCGCACACCCATCACATACTATTCCCCAACTTCATTTCAACTTAACCAAGAAGAGAAGTATTACTATCAGTTATTTTTAGCACTAAGAGAAAAGTTAAAATGACAAACACAACAAATATATAAAACCAAGGCAAAAGGAAACTAAACTCTACATAATAATTCTAAAAAATATTTCTTTTTCTTAACTAGATACACTTAACGTAATATTATTTGAGCTACATATGTAAAGAAAAATGGAAGATCGACCAAATATTACAGATGAACATGCTAAAATATGACTATATGAATAACATGCTAAACATTCATTTATTCAAGTAAAGCACATCAAGCGTATCCATAGAGCTGAAAAAGAGCCATATCCTCATCCATTAAATATAAAAATCTGCATTGCAAAGTTTAAGAAAATAACTGGATTGCAGAAAATAAATATAGCAGTGAAGAAATAGAGCTCAACCAAAAAAAAAGAGCAACAAACACAGCAGAAAACAACAGCAGTTTCGTGTTTAAACAGCCCGAAAACCTTAGAGAAGAAACCCAGAATCAACTCTAAAGAAGACTTATACTTTTCTAAAAGTTTACACTATAAAATTTACTCACAAAGCTCACCATTTCAGCTTACTAAAGGGTGCTTTAGTTGCTGATTTTTTACTCTCAAAGTTGTATTTTTAAGGCGTAAAAACTGTCCAACAAATGTGTGATAGAGTTTGTTGTATTAAGTAAGGAAAGAGTAACCCTTAAATAGGCAAACAAAGTCACTTTTTTGACAGATTTTGGTTCACCAAAAATCTATTTTAAACGGACTGACTTTGTGTGCTAAATACTGTTCAAAGGCTATCCAAAAGGTGAAAGGACAGCCTGAAAACCTGCTGTAACAGAAGCAAAGAGTCATTTCAGCCACCCTACTAGTAAAAAGTAAGCTACTAGTACTCTAACTCATGATCAAACCCATCTAAACTTCAGATTTTAACAACATCAATACCACCCTATTGATATTGAAACAAAACAAACTCAAACAACTAACAATTGTCAAAACAAAAACATTACTTCAAATGGAACTAAAACTCAAACTAACTAGATTAAAACTAATTGATTTTTGCAAACTAACCATAGAACAAACAACTGAATTCACAAACTAATGCTTAAAACAGAAATTAGACAAACATTGCTAACAATCGGACGACGACGTTCGATAACTAAACAATCGATTAACTAAGTAAACGACTTAACTAATACACTAAAGATTACGTTTAACCAATAAACGACTTACAAATAACTAAACTAAATAGAGATAACTAATTAAATAAACCTAACTTGAAACTCTAATTAACAAGAAACAACCAAAACAGAAAAATCAAAATCAGAAACTAACTTAATAATAATAAAAAAATAGAAATTAATTGAAAGATGACGATTATACCTAACAAGCGTTCTTGAAACTATTCGATCCACGAGAAGACGCCGAAGATGCAAAGAGGCGGCTGTCCGACTCCGAAACGCACGATTCTTTTGGGCAGATGCTAAAACGAAAGGGTTTTGGCATCTTTCCAAAAAGAAACGATTCTTTAAGTCGATAATAGCAAAAACTAAGGTTCATGGTATTTGGTGGTAGTGAGGTAGTGGAGTGGCAGTGAGACCGAGACGGCGGCAGTGGGGTAGTGGGCGTTTGGGGTGAAATTGACATGAAAATATATGTGTCATGGAGGTCTATCCATTGATGTATATGTCATGGGATGGAAATGCCATGAACCATACGAATTTAGAAAAAATGGGTGGCGGCTAGGGTTCCTAGATCTAAAATCCATGAAGTTTGAAGAGGTTTTGGAGGTTTTGGTTTGGATATTTGGAAAGAGGATGGTAAGAGGATAAGATGGCGAAATTTTAGGGAGGAATGGAGGCGGTGAGCGGCAGTGGTGGCGGCGCGATTAGGGTTTGGTTTTGCCATTTTTTGGTAGGGATTTGGAAGATTTGGGTTGTGGATCTAGAAAGAGGGTGAGGATAAAGGTCGTGGTGTGAATTTGGGGGTGTTTGAAGGACAGCCACCGCTGGTGGACGATTTTCGGCGGCGGAGCAGGGCGGCGGGCGGCAGGCGGCGAGGTCTTTGAAGGAGAGGGGGGAGAGTTAAAAGAGAGGAAGAAGAAAGGAAATAAGGGGAAAATGGGGGAAAATTCTGAGTTCTTTAGGCTTTAAATAGCCTAAGTGAAGATTAAATTAGGACCGTTGGATCAAGTCAAGATGTGTGGCTGAGATTGAATCTCAGCTACTAAACCAAAGCGACGTCGTTTTGACGGGTCTGGTTGGGGCCTGAAAGCTGGGCGGGTTAGGTACTCTTGGGCCACTGATCTAGACCAATTTTGGCCCAATTTCGGCTATAAAAATACAAGGCCAATCCCCTTGACCCCTTTAATAAATTATTAGCTACAATACAAATCTAATGCCTACAAATACATAGATAAAAAACCTAAAAACAGAAAATGTATACAGTCAGAATCAAGTATGCTCGATTTAGTGGGCTCGAGGAACCACTCCAAGAATAAGTCCGACGTACAGTGGGTTCGAGGCCGATGGCAGAGTTTGAAGTTCGAAGATCAAAGTGACCGGTGAATGTCGAGGCCGAACGTGACCGGCATCGAGATAATGTCGTTGTGGCTTTGTAACAAAAAGAGTAAGATTCCCGACACGTCCCCAAGATCGTGGCGTAAATTCAGGAATTGATTTGTATGAGTTAGTACGAATCCGTACTAGGCGGTTAGACAGCTGTCCCAATAAGATTCCTTACTGTAAATAAAAATGTACCTTATTTAGGGTTCCCCTACTATATAAAGGGGACCCCAATCATTTGTAAACATCATCAATCATTGGAAAAGAATATACTCTCTTACTTTCTTGCTTATATTTCATCAGAATTGTCCTTTGACATTATTGTTCTTACTTTATTGTTCTTGACCAACCTCGAGGCCACCTTAGCTCGAGGTCGAGATTAGCTTGCACACTGGTTTGATTTCACTTACTTCTTTCATTTATACGCTAGATTTCTTAGTTATTAATTAGAATTGAACTAAATCACATATCTTTAAAACCATAAACAAGTTTAATTGTTACTCGTATTTTCAAGGTAAACAGTTTGGCGCCCACAGTGGGGCTAAAGATAATAGTGGTTATTTCAGTACTGATTCTGATAACACACATTATTTTCACACTTGTTCTTGTCAAGAATTTTTTGTTCTCAGGTTAAAGCATGTTAAACTCACAAAACGCACCCGCACATGGCAATGATGGTCTTGTATTTCATGGGGAAAACGACAATATAGTTGCTCCAGGGGCCGGTGTACCACCGATTAACCGTGGGGAAGTGCCAAATATGGAACCAGTCGATGTTAGTTCACACATTGATTTGAATGCGGATTTAGGCGCAGACCCCGGAGGAAGTGTACGGAGAGAAGTCCGATCAGGTGGCCAAGGGACACAGGGTATAGGAGATGGGGGAGTAAGCCTCCAAGAAATATTCGAGATGCTACAAGCTCAACATATTGCCATCGCTCAACTTCAAAGTCAGAATAAAACTCCAAGTGTGGTCGAACCAGAAAACACTCGCCGTACTGAGCCGGTACCAGAAATATCAAACGGTAATGTCTCGGGACTGATCCCACGATTATGAGGATGCTCAAGGAGCTCACCAACAACATCGAGTCCGGCGAGAAGAAGATTGAGGATAATGACAAAAAAGTAGAGACTTATAACTCCCGTGTTGATCAAATACCGGGGGCACCCCCGGTCTTGAAAGGTTTGGATGCCAAGAAATTCATACAAAAGCCATTCCCTCCGAGTGCGGCTCTGAAGCCCATTCCTAAAAAGTTTAAGATGCTCGATATACCTAAATATAACGGTACAACCGATCCCAATGAACACATTACCTCGTACACTTGCAGGATTAAAGGGAATGACTTAAACGATGATGAGATCGATTCAGTATTGTTGAAAAAATTTGGGGAAACTTTGTCAAAGGGAGCCATGATTTGGTATCACAACTTGCCACCGAATTCTATCGATTCGTTTGCTATGTTAGCAGACGCCTTCGTGAAAGCACATGCCGGGCCCATAAAGGTTGCGACAAGGAAATAAGACATTTTTAAGATAAGACAGAGGAATGATGAGATGCAAAGGGAGTTCGTGTCCCGATTTCAAATGGAGGGAATGGAATTACCACCGGTCTCGGATGATTGGGCGGTACAAGATTTTATGCAGGGGTTGAACGAGCGGAGTTCGATAGCGTCATGACAGTTGAAGCAAAATCTGATTGAGTACCCAGCTGTGACTTGTTCAGACGTACATAATCGTTACCAATCGAAGATCAGGTCAAGGACGACCAGTTGGAAGCCCCTTCGGGTTCAGTTCATCCTAATTGATTGGCAGTTAAGGCCTTGAGGGATACAAACAGGGAACCAAGATCAAGCAGGGAATGGTATCAACCATATGTCGATCGGAGAAACAACGGTTCGGGGCGTAACGCTCCTCGGAACGATAGAAGAAATTATCGAGGTCAAAGCTCTCGGGGACTTATGAGTAAGAACAGTTTCGATAAACACACCGATCCCACGGAAGCACCTCGGTTGTTGGAGTATAATTTCAGTGTAGATGCATCAGGGATCGTGTCAGCTATTGGAAGAATCAAAGACACCAGGTGGCCCAGGCCTATACAAACCGATCCTTCTCAATGGAAACCAAACCTGATGTGTAAACATCATGGCACACATGGCCATAAGATCGAAGACTACAGGCAGCTGAGGGAGGAGGTAGCTCGATTGTTCAACGAGGGTCATCTCCGAGAGTTTCTCAGTGATCGAGCTAAGAACCACTTCAGGGAAAGAGATGCAAACGGAAAAAATGAGCAGGAAGAACCGCAACATGTAATTCATATCGTTGGCGGTGCCGATGTTCCACAAGAGCATATATTCAAATGCACCAAGGTGTCGATCACCAGAGAAAAATGGACTTGGAGTTATGTGCCCGAGGGCGTCCTATCATTCAATGATGAGGAAGCGGAAGGCATATCTCAGCCTCACAATGACGCCCTGGTAATTTCTATTTTGTTAAATAAAGTTCAAGGAAATGGGCTTTAGTGGATCCAGGTAGCTCAGCAAACATAATCAGATCGAGGGTCGTATAACAGCTCGGCCTACAGGACCAAATTGTACCTGCATCTCAAGTCCCAAATGGCTTCAACATGGCAAGAGAAACAACGAATGGGGGATACAATCCTACCAGTAAACGTGGTCGGGACCATCCGAGATACAAAATTCCATGTCATCGAAGGCGACATGAGATATAATGCACTACTCGGGAGGCCATGGATCCATAACATGAGGGCAGTACCTTCAACCCTTCATCAGATGATGAAATTCCCAACAATGGATGGTGTGAAAATGATTTACGGAGAACAACATGTTGCAAAGGAAATGTTTGCAGTCGATGAGGTGACTCCGGTACCAGTGCCTTCGACCTCAGAAAAATCGAGCACCAAAGATAAGCAGGCGGCCAAATAGCAATCACCGCCCCCAGCCTCGACCGAATCCGATGAACAGGTAATCGAAGAAGAAGAAGAGGATTTCCTTACTCCTCGAACTTTCGTTATTCCCTAAGAGTCATATGCAACCAAGTCAACGGTCGAGGAACTGGAACAGGTCATACTGATCGAGTGCATGCCCGAGATAAAGGTATACCTCTGAACAGGGTTAACCCCCGAACTCAGGAAAAAACTTATTCAATTTCTTATCAATAACACGGAATGTTTTGCTTGGTCCCATTTAGACATGACAGGGATCCCACCAGAAATAACAACACACCGGCTAAGCCTCGACCCCACGTTCAAACCAGTAAAGCAAAAAAAAAGGCCCCAGTCTAAGGTGAAGCATGCATTCATAAAGGATGAGGTAACTAAACTTCTTAAAATAGGGTCTATTAGGGAGGTAAAGTACCCTGAATGGTTAGCCAACGTAGTTGTAGTCCCAAAAAGGGGAACAAACTGAGAATATGCATAGATTATAAGGATTTGAACAAGGCATGCCCTAAGGACTCTTTTCCACTGCCTAACATCGATCGCATGATCGATGCCACGGCCGGCCACGAGATCCTTACCTTTCTCGACGCCTACTCCGGGTACAATCAAATTTAGATGAACCTAGAGGATCAGGAGAAGACCTCATTTATCACTAAGTTTGGAACATACTGTTATAATGTAATGCCTTTCGGGCTAAAAAAATGATGGAGCTACATACCAACGCCTAGTTAGTAAAATGTTCGAGGAACAGATAGGTAAATCAATGGAAGTTTACATTGATGGTATGTTGGTTAAGTCCCTGTACGCAGAGGACCATTTAACTCATTTACAGGAAACATTCAAAATCTTGAGGAAGTACAACATGAAGCTTAACCCAGAAAAATATGCCTTCATGGTCGGTTCGGGCAGGTTCCTCGGCTTTATGGTATCAAATCGTGGGATCGAAATCAACCCCGACAAGATCAAGGCCATAGAAGATATCACTATCGTAGATAGTGTGAAAGTCATACAAAGGTTAACAGGACGGATAGCCGCCTTGGGTCGATTCATTTCGAGGTCGTTGGATCGAAGCCACAGGTTCTTTTCCCTGTTCAAAAAGAAAAAGAATTTTGCATGGACCCTGACATGCCAGCAAGCATTGGAGGAATTGAAGCGATATTTGTCGAGCCCACCTCTGCTTCACACTCCGAAGGTGGATGAAAATCTTTAGTTATATTTAGTAGTGTCCGAGATAGTGGTAAGTGGGGTACTAGTTTGAGAAGAGCAAGGTACGCAATTCCCTATTTATTATGTAAGTCGGACTTTAGGAGATGCTGAAACTAGATACCCATACTTAGAAAAATTAGCACTGCATTACTAAGCGCATCTAGAAAACTAAAGCCATATTTCCAGTGATACCCAATATGTGTGTTAACCACTTATCATCTCCAAAATGTTTTGCATAAGCCCAAAGTATCAGGCCGATTGGTCAAATGGGCATTCAAACTTGGCGGGTACGATATCGAATATCAACCCCAAATGGCTATCAAGTCTCAAATCTTAGCTGAATTCATGGCCGATTTTACACCGACCCTCGTACCCAAAGTGGAAAAAGAACTTCTGCCAAAATCGGGTACATCATCGGGGGTATGGACCCTCTTCACAGACGGTGCCTCGAATGTGAAAGGGTCCGGTCTTGGCATTATTTTGAGACCACCTACAGGTAACACTATTAGGCAATCTATAAAAACTTCTAGGTTGACTAATAATGAGACCGAGTATGAGGCCATGATTGCAAGTCTCGAGCTAGCTAAAAGCTTGGGGGCCGAAGTCATTGAAGCCAAGTGCGATTCTCTGTTGGTGGTAAATCAAGTAAATAAAAGCTTTGAAGTTCGAGAGGATAGGATGAAAATATATTTGGACAAATTACAGGTAACCTTCCACCACTTCAAGGAGTGTACTCGAGATCATGTGCCTCGAGAACAAAACAGTGAGGCCGATACACTTGCTAACTTGGGGTCATCAGTTGAAGAAGATGATATTATCCCGGGAACTGTGGTCCAATTATCGAGATCTATGGTCGAAGAGGGTCATGCCGAGATAAATTCTACAAGTTTGACTTGGGATTGGAGGAAGAAGTATATCGAATATTTGGAAAATAGAAAGCTCCCATCGGATCACAAGGAATCAAGGACTCTACGAACCAAGGCTGCTAGGTTCACATTGGATGAAGATGGAACATTATACAGGAGGACGTTCGATGGACCATTGGCGGTATGTTTAGGGCCGGGGAACACCGATTATGTTCTACGAGAAGTCCACGAAGGCACTTGTGGGAATCACTCCGGCGGCGAGTTTTTGATTAGTAAAATTATTAGCAGGATATTATTGGGATAGCATGGAAAAAGACACTAAGGAGTTTGTCAAAAAAAGTGATAAATGTCAAAGGTTTGCACCGATGATTCATCAGCCCGGAGAGCAACTTCACTCAGTCCTGTCCCCGTGGCCTTTCATGAAATGGGGTATGAATATCGCCGGCCCTCTACCGACGGCCCCAGGTAAAGCTAAATTCATTTTGTTTATGACTGACTACTTTTCTAAATGGGTGGAAGCACATGCCTTCGAGAAGGTTAGAGAAAAAGAAGTTATTGACTTCATGTGGGACCACATCGTGTGTCGATTCGGGATGCCTGCCGAAATCGTATGCGACAACGGCAAGCAATTCATCGGCAGCAAGGTAACGAAGTTCCTCGAAGCGCATAAAATAAAAAGGATTATATGAACGCCATATCATCTGACCAGGAACGGGCAGGCCGAATCAACAAACAAAACAATCATTCAAAACTTGAAGAAAAGGTTGAACGATGCTAAAGGGAAATGGAGAGAAGTTCTACCCGTGGTTCTTTGGGCATATCAAATGACATCGAAGTCCAACACGGGGGCAACCCCATTCTCCTTAGTATATGGTTCCAAGGCCTTGATTCCAGTCGAGGTCAGGGAACCCAGCGCCAGATTTCGACATGCATCAGAGGAATCAAATCTCGAGGCTATGAATACTAGCCTCGATTTATTAGATGAAAAACGAGTAGCGGCACTTGTTCGGATGGTCATGCAGAAGCAAAGAATCGAGAGATATTATAATAGAAGGACCAACCTTCGACACTTTGGAATCGGGGACTTAGTTCTACGGAAAGTCACCCTCAATACTCGAGACCTGAGTGAAGGGAAACTAGGCCTGAATTGGGAAGGACCGTACCGAGTCATCGGAGTTTTCGGTAAATGATCTTACAAACTTGGCACGATGGTAGGGGGTGGGGGG